>NC_142119.1:17002500-17320625 GCF_056152115.1 Neolamprologus brichardi | reverse complement strand
GTATTAATTTTAATTTCAATTCAGGTTAGTTTTTTTTTTCCGTGCCAGCAGTGCGCAATTGCGCACGTGCGCAGCTTAGAGGGAACATTGTTCATGACTCATGTTGGCAGGTTACCTATCAGAACTAGGATGCCAGAAAACTCAGTAGGCATGACTGGCCATGACCTAACATTATTGCAGCTGCCAGCATGCCTTCACTCAGAAGTCGCAAGCCCTTGTATGGTTTAAAGATGCAGGATTTCTGCAGAAAGGGAAATTAAAGGATGGAACAGACAGCATTTTACACTTATTGTCAACAAATTGCATCAAAACACTGAAACCAACAACATTTTTCCATCTCTAAAGAAGCTGGTCTTTCTGTCTTGCAGCTCTAAATCCTTTGTTTCCCACTGAAGACAGACTACTACACTTAGACTGTTTGCTGTTTTATTCATTTATGATTTGTATTTTTTATTTTGATACCAAATAGCAAAGATGGGTTTCACCAGGTCCATTAATTCATAACAGGACAGAACCCTCACCAATTACATTGTAACATATTGTTTCATGTTTGCTGAATGAATTCAGAGGGCTGTGTATATATTTTATATATGCTGTTTATATGCTGTATGATTTAATAAATCAGTATTAAGCCATTCCAAGTGCTCATTTTCAAAATGTAACAGACTGTCCACTAATTTAATTGTATATAAATTATTTTTCATTGTTATTAGTCAATTTTAACATGTTGATTCATTCCAGAGTTGTCTTTCTTGTGTTGTTCCTCTGTGCTCTTCTTGTTTCCTTCTTTCCACAGAGGAAGCTGGCTAAAGTCTTGCCTCTCGCCCTAATCTCGCTCCATCTCCTTGGCTCCACTTTCCTCTCCTCCAGCCCTTCAGTCTCTCTCCATCCCTCCTCTCCATCCTTCTCCACCCACCTTACACACACCTCACTCCTTCCTCCAAGGCTTGGGGAACAATTATCAGATCCACAACAAAAGAGGGACCACCTCCAGGAAAGTTGAGTGAATGATTCTGATTTACTCAAGGTGACAAGAAACTGAATCTAAACACAACCGATCCTGTTCCCAAACTCAAAACAAAAAAAACTTTTCTTTGGAGTCTTTGAACTGCATTTTGTGTAGAGGCCAGACCCAGCTCAGGTCAGGCTGAAGGGGATTTGTTTGTCCACCTTGTTTGTCCAGGAACTGAGTAGCACAAACAAAATGTTTTTTAAAAGATATAAAGCAGAATACAGCTTAAAATGTTTGAAGATAAAATCCACAAGCAACACTTAGTTAGCTAGCATTTATTCCAAACAAGGCTCATATATAAATATATTCATTGTTCATTGGAGAGTGAATGTTAGACAGAAAGCATTCAGGCGTTTAGAAAAGAGTGCCATATAATAAACCTGCCCATTTACCAAATTTCCCACTCTCTCCATGTTGTTGATGGATTTTGGGAGTTGTTTTAATAATAAAATTAAATTTAAAAAATAAACCTTTAGAGACTGGATTATCTATTTTCAAGCATCCGGACTTGAACTGCGACAATGGCATTGCCCAAGGGATGAATGTATGAAAATTCAAATGAGCAGGTGCATTCAGATGGAACAGTCTTTAACCCACCAAAGTCCATCCATTTGCATTTGAGCTAGTCTGCCTCCTACGTGCTGTACGTCCCCTCACATAAGGGTGCTGCTCACACTGTCCAGAGTTAGTAAATTCCACTAACTAATCATTAAAAAACGAAGATTGTGTATGTTAATCAAATATCACGCAACATTTTTCTTATTTTATTTCTGTTAATTTCTTTTAAACTGATATATGTCATACATCCACCATTTTACTTTCTATTTGATAGAAATTCCTTGATACAGAACAAAAACAAAACTAGCCAGCCAAAATTAAGTTATGAACTTAATATTGTAATATATTTCTATAAAACTACTTGTTTACCTAGAAAACAAATAAAAATTATCATAAAAACAAAATCAGTTGAGCTAGCTTATGCTAGCTCTTAGCATTAGGTAAATATAATTTAGCCACTTCTTGAAGTTGAAAAAAATCTATTTTGTTGCTCAAACATCTTATGAAATGATTTAATTGATAAATGTGAAAACATTTCAGTCATAGTTCATGGGTTTTAATGCACGACTGCATAAAATAGAGCTGCTGAGAGCTAACTTGCTCAACAGACCTCTGCAGTGTTTGCCTCCACTTTGCTAATCCGTGTGTTTTTTGGTAACTTCAAGTCAAATTCTTGAGTGTAGCTATTATTATCATATAAATTATATTTAAAAGAAATGCTTGTTAAGACTTCAAAATACTGACTGCTGCTGTAGACAAACGCCATCACTGAACAGATATCAGCCCTGCCCTATTAAATATCAGGGATGTGTGTTTATTAGTGATGTTCGATTCGTGAACGAATCGTTCAATACTCGAGAATCACTTTACTGACTAGTGAATCATGATTCACAAGCCCAACTGACTCACTGACTCATCCCTGTTTCTGTTAGCAAACTAATTCGCTTAGTAGAAATATATCTAGCTTATAATTAAAATTGTGTGTGTGTGTGGGGGGGGGGACAACAGCCAGTTTCTTAACAAAAGCATTTCTGCTCTGAACTGGAAGAAAAAACCCTGAGTAGAAGCTCGGATCAAGAAAATAGCTCCTCGGTTCACAGTAGCATCGCTCTGCTAACATGCTAACAGCACATTTGAGCTACTCACCCCCTCCCTTTCTGTGTTGAATCGTAAGCGTAAGCAAATCACTCAGGACTCGCTCACCCCCTCCCTCCGGTGCTGAATCATAGAGCGAACGAATCACTCACTCACTCACTAACCCCCTCCCTCCTGTGCTGAATCGGAAGCGTAAGCGAATCACTCAGGACTCGCTCACCCCCTCCCTCCTGGCTCACAGCTTCTTCTTGGTTGGCAACCAATGTTAAGGCGTATTACCGCCCCCTGGATCACAACTCAGTGGACATTTAGAGAGAGAAAATATATATTTAACACATTTAAGGAAAATACTAATAAAATAAAAATAAACAAAATAAATGTTTATTAAGCAATTTTGATAGGAAATTGCTTAATTTTAGAAATGTTTTTGCTCTTTTTTGCTCTATAAAATAGTTTTTTTTATTATTACTTTGTTTGCTGCATTATAATCTGTCAGTCATCTTGGGCCATTTTAAATATCTTTTTAAATATCTAAGATCTGTTATATTTGTTGCAATTTGTGCTGCACTCTTGCTCCACTCTTGTCAGGTGTCTTTATAAAGAATTTTTTAAACTTGAGACTAACTACAAAAAGAAAGTAACATGTCATTTATAGCAGTTTTAATACTTTAAATCACTGTGAAATTGGTCTGACTGCCTGCCAGACCCAAATGTTTTGAGGTCTTCATGTGGAAAAAAGGGTAATTCAGTCTTAAATATCCCTTGTTTTTGGTTTCACAGTGGGTTAAAGCATATCAGAAACTATAAGAGATCTGCAATATACAGCCTCTCCCAAAGTCTATAAACACCCTTCACTGGCTACTCACAAACTGATTGTATTAAAAGCCTGAGGATTGCCTGCATAATCTTATGCACTGATAGAACTTTGGTCTAAGCCAGCGGTCCCCAACCCTCAGGCCATGGACCGGTACCAGTCTGTGAATCGTTTGGTACTGGGCCGCGAGAGTTGAGGTTCGGGTGTGAAATGTATGGTTTTCAGGGTTTTTATTGGTTTTTATCATTATTTATTTATTTTTAATCATTTTAAATCATTTTTATTAACCATTAACTTGGTTTCCCTGGGTCTTTTCCCATGTGTTATTAATAATTCCTTTTTTTTGTGTACCGGTACTGGTTTTATTTTGTTGTATTTATCCACGACACATTAAACGCAGGTCTGTGAAAATATTGTCGACCATTAACCAGTCCATGGCGCAAAAAAGGTTGGGGACTGCTGGTCTAAGCTTCATAGTCCTTGCCTCAGTATGGCCATCAACCAATTTGCATTTTTCCTTTGAAGGGCTTACCTCCTCCTTACCTGGTAAGGAGGAGGTAAGTGACGGAAGTGACGGACAAGGTAAGCGACTCATGTTGTAACTGACGTCAGACGCCGGAGATTTTGGCGGAAAATTAAAGCAAATGGTAGTTTAGATTTGAACAAATTCATTTAAGCTTCAGTATTACCAAATACACTTATCAATTGTCATATAACTAACAACATTTGCTTAATCATCTCCAACACCCTGGAGAACAACGGGGAGAGTTTAGAGACTCTCCAAGATTATATTGATCAGTGCTTTCAGGATCTCGTGATGAAGAAGGCCCAGAGTGCAGCTTCCCCGGCCAAATCTGAGACGCCGTCGTCGAAAAGACAACGCCCGGCAGATTCCCCCGGCACAACATCGCCAGCCGGCAAAGATATTGTCGACATACTGGAGTCAATCGACAAACGATTGTCCAGTTTCGATGCAAGGAGTCCTGGAGATTCTTCACCGGGAATTTAAATCCTTGCGAGAATCCCTGGAGTTCAGCCAGCAGCAGGTGGAAACGCTCGCTGCTGAAAATGCCACGCTAAGGGAGTCGGTGAAATCTCTCACAGACAATGTTACTCAGCTAAATAGAGAAAATAAAAAAAATAAAAGAAACAGTTATTGATCTACAAGCTCGTAGCATGCGCGATAATCTGGTATTTTCTGGTATTCCAGAAGCCGCTGGAGAGGACGCGGAGACCACGGTAAAAAGCTTCATCAAAACCCACCTGAAGCTGCCGGAGGACACGGTGAAGAACATCATCTTCGATAGGGTACATCGCCTCGGCCCCATGCGGGCTGCGACCGGGAGACCACGTCCTATTGTGGCCAAATTCGGCCACTTCAAACAAAAGGAACATGTGAAAAGCCGCGGCAGGGAATTAAAAGGAACGGACTTCAGCGTGAACGACCAGTTCCCCAAAGAGATCTTGGAACGACGCAGGGTCCTCTTCCCAATCCAACGCGACTTCATCCAGAAGGGCTCCCGCGCTGTCATCGCTGTGGACCAGCTGTACGTGGACGGACAGCTCCACCGCGACCCCGACATCACTCCGTGGCTGTATTAACTTCACACCAGATAAGAATCCGCTACACCCTTTCCCTATCCACTCACACTAACTTGCATTAACATCTGTTTAACTTACCGGTATCAAATCGCATCTTAAATGTGATTTCATAGCAGAATTAACACCGTCACTCTCCGTCAGTGATTTAATTGGAATGTTTTCGTTTTTTGTTTTCTTCTCATTTTTTCTTTCTCTTTTCCCCCGTCTAGTTTTTATGCTGCTCACCCTTGTCCTTGGTTTCTTTCCTATTTTCTTTCACTGCTTCGATCACCTGCTTCCACACTCATCCACAAACAACATCTTTTATTTCGACACATACGCACCGCACGATCACGCACAGTCATGCGCTCAATGGCAGCACATTTACATCAGTCAGACAGTGCACACAGTCGTATAGGATACACACACTTAAGCCAAGCCTACTCATATTAGTAAATATGCACACACATAGTCAGACTCAGGGAGCATCTTGCCACACATTTTTTCTCTCTCTCCTTCTCTTTATTTATGAACAAGTGATGTATTCTCTCCACCTGTCTAAGCGACGCACACAGCATACATCCCTAGTTATACACAGACATCTATGGGTGCACTAAGGTTCGTTAAATGGAATGTAAATGGAGCTGGCTCCAGAGAAAAGAGGTTAAAAATATTTAACCAACTCAAAAAACTACAGGCAGATGTTGTCCTTTTACAAGAGACCCACAGACCTCTTAGAGGTTCGAATGAACTTAAAACACCTGAGTTTCCTAATGTGTTCTCAGCTTGTTATAATTCTAGACAAAGGGGAGTAGCAATTTTAATACATAAAAATATTAATTTCAGAGTACTCGATACAGTTATAGATCCAGAGGGCAGATTCTTAATCATTAAACTATCTATACTTGATAAAAAAAAAAAAAAAAAGCTATGTATTGCAAGTTTATATGGTCCAAATGTTGATGATCTCTCATTCTTTCACGGTTTTTTCAGTGCACTCTCTGAACACTTAGGTGGCACACTTGTTCTTGGAGGCGACCTCAACCTTGGACTAAATGAAGAAATGGATAGGCTCAATACAGCAGGAACTCAGCGTAATTGGCAATCCACAAATATAATCAAACAGTATATGAGCGACTTTGGTCTTTGCGATGTATGGCGCTCCCTTCACCACACCAGTAAGGAATATACTTTTTTCTCACATGTCCATCACTCCTACTCTCGTCTGGATTATTTTTTGGTCAGCAGCTCACTGCGACATTTCAGACACTGAGATTCACCCTATAGCTGTCAGCGATCATGGTCCTGTATCTTTAACACTAATGCACAAGAATAATACTACGCCAAGTAAAAACTGGAGATTTAATACATCACTACTTAAAGATGAAGACTTTATTAAATATTTTAAAAAAGAGTGGACTTCATATTTAGACTATAATGACACTCCCGAAACATCAGGTTCTGTTCTATGGGAAGCAGGGAAAGCTGTGATGAGAGGTAAAATAATTTCTTTCTCATCACATAAAAAGAAAAAAGAAAACAAAAATATTCAGGAATTAGAAAAAAACATCAAATCACTAGAAGAAGCCTACGCGTCCCACCAAGATCAGGAAACATTGAACAAAATACGCAAAACAAAACTAGAATTAAATGAGATGATTGATAAAAAAAAAAACAAAATTCTTAGTACAAAGACTACGCTTACAAAATTATGAACATGGTAATAAATCCGGTCAATTTCTAGCAAACCAGCTAAAAATGAATAAAGAAAAATGTGCTGTTCAAGATACATCTGGGAACACAATATATGAACCGAAACAAATAAACAACATTTTCAGGGATTTCTATAAAACGTTGTATTCACCACAAATAAACCCATCTGAAAAGAAAATTGATCAGTTTTTGGACAATATAACTCTTCCAAAATTATTAGACACTCAAGCAATGACACTGGATTCACCACTGACGCCAGGTGAACTCCAGGAAGCCCTGATAAGTGTGCCCAATAATAAGGCTCCAGGTCCAGACGGCTTTCCTGCAGAATTCTACAAAGAATTCTGGACGATTCGAGCACCAGTTTTCTACAGAATGTTGTTGGAAACCAAAGAAAAGGGCAGACTTCCATCAAATATGAATTCTGCAAACATTAATCTCCTGCTAAAACCAGGCAAAGACCCTGTATATCCCTCAAGCTATCGTCCAATATCCCTTATAAATGTAGACCTTAAAATAATCTGCAAAGCTCTCTCAAAGAGAGAGCCCCTCTTAATTCATCCTGACCAAACTGGTTTCATAAAAGGTAGGCACTCATCAACAAATACACGTAGATTACTTAATTTGATAGACTACTCATACAGTAAAAACCTAGAAACTACAATATTCTCTTTAGATGCAGAAAAAGCATTCAACAGAGTTAACTGGAAATTTCTATTTGCAACTTTACACAAATTTGGTTTTGGATCCTCTTTCATTAACTGGTTAAAATATTATATAATTCCCCAACAGCTTGTGTCAGAACAAATGACCAGACATCCTCCAGCTTCTGTCTCCTGAGGGGCACCAGGCAGGGATGCCCACTCTTCCCTTCACTGTTTGCAATTTTTATTGAACCACTAGCAGCAGCAATTAGACAGAATTCAGTAATTAAGGGCATAAAATGCAAGAACGTGGAACATAAAATCAGCCTTTATGCGGATGATGTGTTACTCTTTCTCCAAAATTCACAAACCAATATCTCTGGGGTGATTGAATTGATAAACTCTTTTGCAAGAATATCAGATTACTCAATTAACTGGTCAAAATCTACAGTCCTTCCGATTAATTGCTCCTTCCATAATTCCTCTTCTACACGTCTGCAATCGGGAAATATCAAATATTTAGGTATTAATGTTTCTCCCAAGCTTGCAGATCTAACTAAATTAAACCATATCCCACTTTTAAAGAAGGTAGAAGGCGATCTGGCTAGGTGGAAATGTCTACCCATATCACTCATGGGAAGGGTTGCCGCTATAAAAATTATGGTCTTACCAAAAATAAATTATTTATTCTCAATGATCCCAACTAAACCGCCACAAGATTGGTTCAGATCTCTAGATTCATGTATGTCCAAATTCCTTTGGAAAAATAAGCCCCCACGTATAAGCTTAAAAACACTACAAAAGACCAAGGATAAAGGAGGATTAGAACTACCTAACTTTCAGCACTACTTCTTAGCCAACAGGCTTCAGTTTATCTAAGGATGGCTAAAACATACCCTCTTAGATGAACCTTGGCTAGATGTAGAACAAGCACTTTGCAATAATCTAGAGATTTCAGATCTACCATTTATCAGCTCAAACATCCAACGACATGAATGCTTTAAAAGCATCAACATCAGCTCTTCTCTGACAGCATGGTGGGAGTTTCTAAAATTGACGGAGTCTTCATTAATCCCATGCAAACGTACACCTATCTGGAACAACCCTGACATATTACAAAACAATAATATGATAAACTTTTCAGATTGGAGTGGTAAAGGAATCAAATATTTAGAACATATACTAGAAGGAACAGAATTTATTTCATTTGACAGGCTAGTTACACAATATGGGATCAACAAGAAAAGATTTTTAGAATATCAACAAATTAAATCCATAGTAAAAAAGAAATTTAAACCGGGTCAAGTTGAACTACAAACACCACCAAGTGTAGTTCAATTTCTTACTCTTAAAACCCCCAAATTACTATCCAAAATATACAGAATGCTTTCTAAAACAGATGAATCAATATCACTTCCTATTGCAAAATGGGAAGCGGATTTATCAGTTAACTTAGACCAAAACTTCTGGTCTCAGATTTGCTTAAAAACCTTTCATCTAATTAGAAATCCCAGTCTTCAATTAATTCGATACAAAATACTACATAGAGTGCACTATACAGGTCATCGGATGTTCAAGATGGGCTTTACGTCTACCAACAACTGCTCACACTGTCAAACCGATACACCGGACAATTATATCCACGCTCTTTGGTTCTGTCCACCAGTTCAGAAGTTTTGGCGCGAGATATGTGAAGACTTATCGAAGTGTCTGAAATGTAACATTCCAACTTCCCCTTTAGTGTGTTTGTTGGGCAGCTTAGATAATGTCACTACAGATAAGAATATAGCCCATATGGTTTTCACTGCCCTATGAATAGCCAAGAAAACAGTCCTCATGAACTGGAAAAATAAAAATAATCTTAATTCTAACCAATATAGAAATTATCTATTAGATTACATTAGTCTCGATGCAGCCTCTGCCACCACATAAGATCAATTGCTCTGGGCTCCTTTGATTAGCTCCATCACCTAGTGGGGGATGCGGGTCATAGTTTGGTCCCACCTTCGCTGTTGTGATTGGTGTGGGGGTAGGGACAGGCTTAGGGTGTCGGGGGGTTCCCCAGGAGCATCTTCCTTGGGGGGCTCAACCCGGGGTAGCGGTCATGGCCTATTAGGGGCTCTGTTGGCTCCTAGGTGACGGTTTCCTCGTGGCTGCGCGCAGCGGGGCTAGGGGAGGGTCTGTGCTGATGGACGTGGGTTACTGACCTGGTAGCCTGGCTGCCCCTGGGTGGGTCCGGGACGGGCGTGAGGTTCTGGGGGCGCTCCGTCTCTGGGCTGGGGCCCTGGCTGGGGGCCGCGAGGAGGAGTTGGCTGTTTGTTTGTGTCTATATGTCAGGTTGGGTATCAGACGCCACCTCTCTGGGGACATCTCAGGCCCTCTAAGGTATGCAGGCCTATCTCCCCCCACCACTTCCCCTGCCAGTGGCAGACGCCCTCAGACATCGGTGCGTTGGTGGTTCTTTGTGTCCGGGGATATGCGCCCAGGTACACACCGGCTCACTCCTTGGTGGCTGCTTATCGGGGCCTGGAGCCTGGGGCTCGCTCGGGCCACTTCGGGGGTGGGGTGCCCTCGGCCTCTCGGCCTGGGGCTCGGTCACTCTGGCACAGCTGGCTGCCGGCGGAGCTCACGGGCACGTCACTGCAACCCCCCCGGCTTCTGCTCCGCGGCTGCTGAGTGACCCCTCATCTGGGACTCTCCTCAGCTCTTTCTGGGATGGTGGCGCAGCTGCCCCTCTGTTGGTCTTCCTTGGTCTCTTGTGTTCTGAGGGCCTCTGGATGTCTGGAGTTTTGATCTCTTCCATACCTGCTTCATGCCCTGGAGGACGGGGCAGTGGCTCCCCACACCCTCTAGCAGATCATTACATGAAGGAACCTTTTAAAAACAAACGCGTCCATGCTCACAGGTGTACACACGGGTGCTCACACACACAAACTACACCCTTTTTGGCTCCTACCTCAAAGCACACTGTGCGCTGTCGATCTTACGTGCTGCACAATAATGTTTAATATTTAGTATTTACTGTTATATTCCCATATATCATTGTGATGTTGTTTATTGTATTGCTCTCGTTTTCTTCTGCTTGTTTTCTTTTTTCTTTCTCAACAGGTGATCCAGGTGATTGATATATGTATTTTTTTTTTGTCTGCTTATTTAGTTGATTTTTGTTTTTTTGCCCTTTATCCCCGTCCCTCTTCTCCGCTGTTTTTTCCCCCTCTTCCTTTCTCCCTTTTCTTTTCCTCATTCAAGTCTGTCCCGTATCTAGCAAGTGAAAATAAAAAAAAATAAAATAAAATAAACAATAAAAGGTGAATCAAATAGACCATTACGGCAAGGCTGGGATGGTCAATTTGGTAAAGTAAATCTGTTGGGCATCTTTCTTCGCCTTTAGACAATAATTCTGATGGCAAAAGAACCAAACAGGACAGGCAGGAAAAAAAACAAAAACATTTAGGGCTGTGTGTTCTCTTTTCATCCAAAAGCAAACATCCCAAATTCCAACAGTAACTGTTTAACATCTGTGTAGCCACACTAAATAACCGTGCATGCATGGACGCTTCAAGCAACAATATCTACCCATTCACATCACCAGGCTGTAGCGGGAACATAAGAAGAAGAAGAAGATAACTGGCTATTGTAACAGATCAAATATATTAAAACAGTTTTAAAAATTCTCAACTAACAGATTTGGATGTGACAGAAATCGAGCACAGTTATTCTGCGCACTATATAATCAGGTTAGTACGAACTGTATACTATAATGGATTCATGATATGGTGTATTTCCTTTGTTGCTGAGATTTATTGATAAAAACAGTACAAAAAAACAAAAAACAACAATTTGTACACATATTTACAAATAATAATAAAAGGTGAGTGAGTACATTTCAACATTTTCAGCAATCACTCATAATCAGCATAATTATCAAAGACCAGTGGTCTGATTGACACCACAATGGACCACTGATCAATGGTCCACTGAAACACACAACCCTCCACACCTAGCCCTGGATTTATTGTTTTTATCAATAAATCTCGGACGGGTGGACTTCCTGGTGGAGTACAGTTCAACATTTACATTTGGAGCAGAGGATCGCAAGTTCGATTCCTGCCTGGGGTGTCTGTATCCAGTAAGGGTCCTAAGGCTAGACCCCCTATGCTAAGCGAGCCTACCGCAGATATGAGCGAGACAGATAAATATGAAGGCATGCCGGCTCAGACGTCGCCCGGATCAACAAGGTCCGCGTCAGGTGTTGAGGAACCAGGGCACCCTGACGAGAAGTGGGCTACTGGAACAAGAAGGCATCGGTGGGCAAGAGACGAAAATAGGGTGTTGTTGGAATGCTACTACGCAAGTAACCCCGGCGGAAGGGGCTACATGAATAGGATGAGGGACCTACCCAACATCCACAATGACGGCGAAACAACTAGTAGCTCAGTATTCCAACATTCGAAAGAAGGGACTGCTTTCACAGCTAGAGATTGACGAGGTACAACATAAACACCCGAGATTGGGTACATAGCTCCAAGTGCGACAGGAGAAGGATCGTTGAGTGCGAGAGGATCATGGCCAAGCTTGAAACCTGGATCCCCCGAAGCCGGTTACCAAGATTACGTGAAGTACCCTCAGAAGGTCTGCTAGAGGATGTTAATGCAGCACTACGGACAACACCTACAACCACGATCTACAATACGGCAGCAGTGATCAGTGAGATGCTTGGCACAGCCACAAGGGGCAGTACCCTCCATGGAGAAGGAGGCTAGAGGGCAAGATCAAAGTAGCACGGAGGGAGGTTAGCCAACTAACGGAGTTGCAGAAAGGTGCGACAAAGAAGGTGCATAAGAAATACAGCAAGCTGTCCATACCTGAGGCCTTGGAAACTGCCAAGCAAAGACTCACAGCCTTGGCCAGCCGCTTGAGGAGGTACACCAGAGAAATAGAAGGCAGGAGAATAAACCAGCTGTTCTCCACAGAACCAGCAAAGGTGTACTCTCAGTGGCAAGGGAACAATAATAAGAGAACAGCACCACCAAGGCTGGAGACGGAGCAATACTGGAAGAGCATATGGGAGAAGGACGCAACCCATAACGGCAATGCTCAGTGGCTAGTGGATCTGAGGGCAGACCATAGCGACCTCCCTGAACAGGGTCCAGTAACCATTACAGTGGCAGATATCCAAGAAAGGGTCTCCAGCATGAAGAGTTGGACAGCACCAGGGCCCGACATGGTTCATGCCTACTGGCTAAAGAAGCTGACTGCACTCCACGAGCGTCTGGCAGCACAAATGAACCAGCTGCTAGTTAACGAGGGACACCCGGAATGGCTAACCAGGTCGGACGGTCCTGATCCCCAAGGACCCCAAGAAGGGACCAGTCCCCTCCAACTACCGACCAATAACCTGCCTCAGTACTACATGGAAGCTCCTGTCAGGCATCATATCAGCTAAGATGAACAGGCACATGGCTCAATACATGAGCGGGACACAGAAAGGAATTGGCAAGAATACCAGAGGCGCAAAACACCAGCTAGACAGAACAGTCAGCCGAGACTGCAAGACCAGACTGACCAACCTGTGCACTGCCTGGATTGATTACAAGAAGGCCTATGACTCAATGCCCCACAGCTGGATACTGGAATGCCTAGAATTGTACAAGGTCAATGGGACCCTAAGAGCCTTCATCAGGAACTCAATGGGAATGTGGCGTACAACACTAGAGGCCAACTCCAAGCCCATAGCACAAGTCACCATCAAGTGCGGGATCTACCAAGGAGATGCTCTGTCCCCACTGCTTTTCTGCATAGGCCTGAACCCCCTCAGTGAGATCATTAACAAGACTGGCTACGGATACCGACTACGGAACGGAGCAGTTGTCAGCCACCTCCTGTACATGGATGACATCAAGCTGTATGCCAAGAGTGAACGAGACATCGATTCACTGATCCACACTACCAGGCTATACAGCAATGACATTGGAATGTCGTTCGGACTGGAGAAGTGTAGTCGGATGGTAACAAAGAGAGGGAAGGTAGTCAGAACTGAGGGGCTTGAACTACCAGAAGGCAACATTGCAGACATAGAGGACAGTTACAAGTACCTGGGGATCCCGCAGGCGAATGGGAACCATGAAGAGGCCGCTAGGAAAGCTGCAACTACCAAGTACCTGCAGAGGGTCAGGCAAGTCCTGAGGAGTCAGTTGAACGGTAAGAACAAGATCCGGGCCATCAACACGTACGCCCTGCCCGTGATCAGGTACCCTGCTGGGGTAATAGGCTGGCCAAAGGAGGAGATAGAAGCCACTGACATAAAGACAAGAAAGCTCCTTACCATGCATGGAGGGTTTCACCCCAAGTCCAGCACCCTGAGGCTGTACGCTAAGCGGAAGGAAGGGGGCCGGGGACTGGTGAGTGTCAGCACCACAGTCCAGGATGAGACAACGAACATCCATGAATACATCACGAAGATGGCCCCAACTGACAGCGTGCTCAGTGAATACCTCAGGCAGCAGAAACCCAAGAAAGAGGAGGGAGACGAGGAACCATCATGGAAGGACAGGTCCCTGCACGGTATGTACCACCGGCAGATAGAGGAGGTGGCTGATATCCAGAAATCCTACCAGTGGCTGGACAAAGCTGGACTGAAAGATAGCACAGAGGCACTAATCATGGCAGCACAAGAACAAGCTCTGAGTACAAGATCCATAGAGGCTGGGGTCTATCACACCAGGCAAGACCCCAGGTGCAGGCTGTGTAAAGATGCCCCAGAGACAATCCAGCACATAACAGCAGGGTGCAAGATGCTAGCAGGCAAGGCATACATGGAACGCCATAACCAAGTGGCCAGCATAGTGTACAGGAACATCTGTGCTGAGTATAACCTGGAAGTCCCGAGGTCAAAATGGGAAATGCCCCCAAGGGTGGTGGAGAATGACCGAGCTAAGATCCTGTGGGACTTCCAGATACAGACGGACAAAATGGTGGTGGCTAACCAACCGGACATAGTGGTGGTAGACAAACAGAAGAAGATGGCCGTAGTGATCGATGTAGCGGTTCCGAATGACAGCAATATCAGGAAGAAGGAACACGAGAAGCTGGAGAAATACCAAGGGCTCAGAGAAGAGCTCGAGAGGATGTGGAGGGTGAAGGTAACGGTGGTCCCCGTGGTAATCGGAGCACTAGGTGCGGTGACTCCCAAGCTAGGCGAGTGGCTCCAGCAGATCCCGGGACTAACATCGGAGATCTCTGTCCAGAAGAGCGCAGTCCTGGGAACAGCTAAGATACTGCGCAGGACCCTCAAGCTCCCAGGCCTCTGGTAGAGGACCCGAGCTTGAAGGATAAACCGCCCGCAGGGGCGTGCTGGGTGTTTTTATATATATATATATATATATATATATATATATATATATAATGTGTGTGTGTGTGTGTGTGTCTGTATATATAATATATATATATACGTCATTACAGATGATGAGTCAGTAAAGGCAACATTGAATCCCTCCATCACACAGTAATTTATGAGAAGCTATTGCTTAAGGATATCCTCTAAAGTTTACCTTAGCCTAATGCCACTTGTGGTCATACAAACAGTGACAGGAATAAGAAGTCAAACAGCCTGAGGAGTAAAATATGGACAGAGACAAACTCATGTTACACACCCATCAAAACAAAGCAACATGGAGGCTAATGAAGCAAACATTCTGCACAGGGACTGCTGGAAGACAGATTAGTGCCCAAGTATTTCCTTCTATGTTCTTATGCCTGCTTTAGACCACCCGTATGTGTACCCTGTCTTTTAGTTTAACCTGGTGTGCGACAACAAGTGGAAACAACCAATGTCCTCTCTCGTCTACTTCCTGGGATCACAAAGTGATCCCAGGAAGTAGACGAGGGAGCAGTGTGTAGGGACAGTACCTTGCTCAGGGGTACCTCAGGGTAGCTGTCATTCTAGCTGCTAATGCCCTGTTGAGGCTAATGGGCCTATTTTTTAAGCATTAACATCTAAATAGAAAACTGTATGTGCCCATGTTGTGGCTGATTGCTGTCTTGCTGTATTTTACTGTAGGTTTGGCAGGAAACCTGTTCTGTTCAGTTCCATTTTCACACTAAGTGTCTTCAACATCGCTTTGAGTTTTGCTCAGTCCTGGGCCGTCTTCAATGTGCTTTTCTTCATGGTGGGCATGGGTCAGCTCAGCATTTACATAGTTCTTCTTGTACTTGGTAAGTGTGTTTTTTTTATTTCTAGGATAGTCTGCTCAACTGCTGCTGTTTTTAATGTAATAAGCCTTCGGCCAACACCCAAAATGAAACAAAAAGGAAACCACTTGTCTTGTATTGTCAACTAGTCAACTAGTCACAACCTTTGACTGACCTTTCTGATTTACACATGTGCAGTAAACAGATAACAGAAAAAAAATATTTTATTGGACATTAGTTGTAATATAACATTAAGTACAACTTCCTGATTTCTTTTAAACTTTGCCTTTTCGTCACAGGTGCTGAGCTCCTAGTTGATGTTCCAAGAGTTCTCTTCAGCAGCCTTGGTTTGAGCTTTTTCTATGCGGCTGGTATGGTGGCATTCCCTGGCACCGCCTACATAGTCAGGAACTGGAGACATCTATCAGTGTTAATGGCTTTGCCTGGTCTGGCCTGTTTCTCCCTTTGGTGGTAAATTGACCTCAGTACACTACTAGGATTTTTGTTTCTTGAGTATTTGCTAATTTTTTTCAGCGGATTTTTTTTGTTCAGTATATAAAAGGTTGTTGAGGAATTTGTTGAACTGTGGAATGTGTTAAGCTAATGTAAACTAAATGTGCGCCTCCATCCATCCATCCATTCAGTCATCCAGTCATCCAGTCTTCCATCCATGCATCCATCCATCCATCACTTTGTTCCACTTCCTCAGATGCCCTTTTCCTTCCATTTGGGGGATCTTGAGACAAAAGAAAGGGATTTATAATTTTTTATTCCAGTTCCCGTTCTCCCCATAGATCTTCTCCCAACTGAACGTTGTTAAAGGCTCATTTCTGCTAAACCTGTTTTGATTTGATGATCAAAGTCCCAAGGTTGTATCTGCAATCTCATTCTTTCAGTCACAGTCAAGCATAAAGTGTTAAATAAAAAATCTTTGGCTTCTGGCAAAGTACATTTTTCACAGATTTTTACAGTTATCATTATGGCGCTCAGATGATCCACTGTGGCTACTCGTATAGGGACAGCCAAAAGAAGACGATCGTGGCATCCAGATAATTTCTAACTCATTGCATCCAGATAATTTCTAACTTTTCCAGCATCAGCTTGATGAATAAATAATACTCTCTCAAACACAGATAGATGGAGCAGGAGGCTCTTGTATTTTTCTTCAGTTTCCACCTGTGCTGACTTGACTAATGAACTACACATTTGTGTCTGTCTGTCCACCAGGCTGGTTTCAGAATCTCCTCGCTGGCTAGTGTCCAAAGGCCGTTTTAAAGAAGCAGAACTCCTGCTAAGGTTTGCTGCTCTGGAGAACGGAGTGGAATTTCCATCTGACCTCTTTTGCTCAGCAAAAGTAAGAGCCTCTGACCTTATCCTTGTCCAACGTGTACCGCACTAAACTACATTGGCTAATGTAATGAATTTTCTATGTGGCACATTGATCAGTCTCAACAGTCGCAGCAACCCGAACAACCTCAGCAATCTGAACAACCTCAGCAATCTGAACAATCTCAGCAACCTGAACAACCTCAGCAACCTGAACAACCTCAGCAACCTGAGGTTTCTGGTTACCTGGGTCTGCTGAGGAACACAACCACTCGAAGTATCACACTCGTAGTGTGGTTTCTCTGGTGAGTTAAAGCCTTACCCATGAATCTATGAACTCAACGAACTGAATATAAACCAGACTAAAACCACACACAGAAGTACACGTGAAACTAAAACTAGAGAATAGAAATATAAAGAAAACTCAGAATGCTGGTTTTGGGCATCAGTGACTCTGACATGTTTTACAACTGCCTATTGATATAATTGACTGAGCGATCCTAACAGGATTGATTTTATTTATTTATTTTTTGTTCTATTGTTGTTTGCAGGTTTTCTTTGAATGTGAGCTGGTTTGGATTATCATTCAATATGACTACTCTCTATGGCAACCCCTTTCTGAACTACGCCTTGCTGTCACTAATAGATATCCCAGCACACTTGGTCAGCTGGTTTAGCGCAAAATATTTTCCTCGCCGCGTGTCCTTTATTGTCTTCTCCCTGCTGGGGGCGCTGGCACTCTTCCTCATCCAGATCACTTTGCACAGTAAGTGAGACCACTGTCCTTTTCTTGCTCTCTTTGTGAATATAACTGTCATTGTGTTGAAATATATCAACACAATAAGCCTTTTCAACAAGGCCTCACACACAGCCACTATGTTAGAGGTGCTGCCCTAAATGAGATTTATAGACAAAATAGACAAAACAAGATTATTTGAGGGAAGGTAAACCTGCTCACCAAATGTTTGAAAATAACTTGTTTCACTCCTCATAAGCTTAAAGTCCTTCTCCTCCCTTCAGAGTATCACAACATCACCCTCACCCTGGTGCTGATAGGTAAATTTGGAGTCCTGGCTTCTGAAAGTATCCTGCAGCTGCTCACTGGAGAGCTGTCTCCCACAGTCATCAGGAATACGATGTTGTCGTCTGCTGCCTTATTCTCCAGAGCGGGGTCCTGTATCACCCCATACATATTGCAGCTGGGTGAGATATTTGGCATCACAATCACCCCATTTCCCCCCCAACAAAAGAAAAAAAAAGAAGAAGAAAAACGTTAAATTTGGGACAACTGTTACAACTGATGATACTTGTATTAAAAATGTCCTAAGCTTACTCTTCAACACTTTCTACTGGTCTTGAGTCTGAGAAAAGAATAAAGCTATGGAGTGGGCTATGATGAAAAAAAATCTCTTTAATCAAATAATCCAAGACAGTAAATGTTGAAATTAAGTAAATTTTAAAAACTTCGCTAAACTTCGTTTTGAGGCAAGAGCGAGAAATGATTGAGAAAGTTGTGCAGCGCATCAAAAAAACAGCAGATGGAAAATTGAACAACTAATTCTGTTTCAACATGTTTTCGTTACGATGTCCTTGTGCTCTATTCAGTGCCCTGTAGGCTTCTAATAATCTTAATAGCCGTCTGTTTTTCATTTACATGTTTTCAAAGCATCCCTACTTTTGTGTAAACATCATACTAGGATAATTATTCTGCGATAGAGCACTTTGTAGTGTACACAGAACCTTTATGCCTTTTTTATGAGACAGGTGTCATTGTGTAGAGATGAAGTTTTAGTTCACTTTAATGACAAAAGCATCCTTAATGCTCAGCTTCTCAACTCTAAATCTAACAAACTGACCTGCAGCTCAGTGATGACAGAAGTCTGTAGCAGAGAAAGAATCTGAATAATGGGCTCTGGTTTTGTCTGCAGCTATGTTCTACGAGTTCCTGCCGTGGTTGACTTTGAGTTTCCTGTCAGTCATCGGTGTCTTTGTCTCCCTTTTCCTTCCGGAGTCATTTGGAAAACCGCTTCCTGATACTATCGATCAGATGCAAGTCATTAAGAAGTAAGCTTATCTATTGATTATGCTAGTAATGCTGCTTTTGCAGGTTGTATATTCAGGTCCGTTCATGTCTGCACTCTATATAATAGATATCCTATGAATGGATTGTAATAAAAATATATAAATAGGGAAATCTGGTTTGATTGTTTACTGCACTGCGGTCTTAAAGTGTTATGTGTGTAAGAAATATACAGTTCATTATGAAATATCAAAAATAAAGGTGGGTACATTCAGAAGTTTGCAGATGACACAGCCATCATGGGGTGTATCTGGGATGATCAGGAAGAGGAGTACAGAAGTCTGGTGAGGAACTTTGTCGCATGGAGTCACACAAACCACCTGCAACTCAACACCTCAAAGACTAAGGAACTGGTTGTGGACTTCGGGAGGGCCAGAGAAGGTCCTCTGCCGGCTCAGATAGAGGGGGAGGAGGTGGAGGTGGTCAACAAGTACAAGTACCTCGGGCTGTGGGTGGACAATAAACTGGACTGGTCATGCAACACAGAGCACCTGTATAAAAAAGCCCAAAGCCGACTGTACTTCCTCAGGAGGCTGAGGTCTTTTAACATCTGCAGGAAGCTCCTGAGGATGTTTTACCAGTCAGTGGTTGCTGGAGTACCTTTCTATGCTGTGGTGTGCTGGGGGAGCAGCACAGCAAAGAAGGACTCATCCAGGCTGGAGAAACTGATCAGGAAGGCTGGCTCTGTGGTTGGCATGAAGCTGGACACTCTGGTGACAGTGGCAGAGAAAAGGACACTAAAGAAACTGCTGGACATTATGGACAATGCTGGGCATCCTCTGCACACGGCCATAAACAACCAGAAGAGTCTGTTCAGTGACAGGTTGCTTCTCCCAAAGACAAGAACCAACAGACTTAAAAACTCCTTTGTCCCACACACCATCAGACTGTTTAACTCCTCTCTGGGGGGGAGAGGGAGGGGAAACAGGAGGACAAAGGTGGGGGGAACAACTAAACTGTAGTGCCTTTTCACTTCACTGTGCAATTACCTTTTGTGCAATACTTTTGTTAATAGTCAACGGTGCAATAGACCTCAATACTTTAAATGTGCAATTCACTTGTATTTTTATTTTTATTCCTATTTATTCTATTTATCCCCTTCGTATATTTTATTTATATATGTCTCTGTATTTATACATGTGTGTGTGTGTGTGTATATATAATATTCTTTAACTCTGTAACTTCTGTCGGTGCTGTGCTTTTGGAAACCGAATTTCCCAGAGGAACCCACCCGAGGGAATAAAGTCTTATCTTATCTTATCTTATCTTATCTTATCTTATCTTATCTTACAATGTGAAAAAAAACTGAAATGAAAAAACAAAACAAATAATGCAAATATATATCAAATATCTATTGTTTAATATTGCCTAACTGATGCAGCTCTCCTCATTTGGCTTCCAGGTTCAAATTTAAAGGGCTCTGTCGACAAAAGGATGATGGGAATTCAGCTGAGGTCCAGAAGCCAGCTGTCAGCGAGACTTCTCTGTCTGAGATCAAATGCTCAACTGCCTTTTAAAGCTCGTGATGCAGAAATGAACAAATGAATTGAATTTGCTTTTCTAGTCTTGTGTTAGCAATCGTCAGCCACATTTTTAACCATGTATATGTTCTTTTTATTCTCTAAACTTTTTTTTTAATACATTCCCCCCCCCATAAACTATACAGTGTTTACCTCATCATGTAGAAAGGCCCCAGTCATGAGACCAGGAAGACCAGGAACCTTCTTGTTGTGAGGCCGCAGCGGAAATCACCACAAAAACACTTATTCAGCCTGAGCAGGAATATGGAAGTGAAACAAAAAAAAAAGAAAAAAATTACATTTTTAAATTTGAAATCAACTTGAATTTAAGTCGTGTGAGCAGTTGCCATGCTTGGATTATACGATTTAAAATTTGTGTTTAAAACGTACAATTTTTTTTATATCATTTTGATGAAATAAAAAGACTTTGAGGAGTTACCATATAAGACGTGAGGGTGGAGTGCTTGCAGTGGTTACTGATGCTTTGGATTGTTGTTGGTTACATAATAGAAATAACAATAATAATAATAGAGATGATGATAAGAACAGTAATATTAATAATAAAATCCTAATAATCCTAATAAGAAAAAAATGTGACTACTTGTGTGTATTTTCTCTTTCTCTATGCCGTCCATACAATAATAATTACAAAGACTAAAACTAACACTGAAACCAATAAAAGGTAAATTTAAAAAAAATCCAAATGAAGTAAATAATAATTATTATAATAATGATAATAAGATACAAAACGAAACCTCCCATAGAGGATGGGTGCCAGACTAGAATTTCTACTACACCAATGTAATAATTCACAGATAAATTAAATTAAATTTTCTTTTTTCCCACTATTACAGTGGGTCCATAGTTTTGTTTTTTTGTTTTTCACGGATTTTTTCTGTCAATTAAGAAAAAGTTGATATTTTATAATTACATGACACACAACATATTTCCAATGTTTCTGAAAAAACCAAACGAAAAAAAACAAAAGAGGGCAAAAGTGTGCAAATCGTGGTTGTAAGTAAATGCTGATAAGTAATGCATAAGTAAACATTGGCTCCTCTATAAAATGTGGTGAGAAATTGTTCCTCCAGGCATTTATTTGGAAAGTCGTTTTCACCGGAAGTCGCGTTCTTCGATTTGGCTACACTGAGGCTGCGCACAACAGCCAGCTCCAACGCCTGCCTTGTGAGTGTGTGTTTGGAGTAGGACTGCAGCGGTGTTGAAAGCGTACTGTGAGCTCGCTGAGCTCCTCGGTGTTTTTCATGGAGAACAGATTCGCTATCTGCTGAAAAATCCGCCCAAGAGGACACAGAAGAGGAGGAGTAGGGAAGAGAGAGGAAGAAGGGAAAAACTGCATAGGAGAAGAAGCGACATAGGAGAAGAGGAGGGGGGACTAGGAGGAGGAAAAAATCGGGACAGGGAAAAATGCCGCAGATTTGACTGAAAAGGTAAGAAAACGTGCGGGATCGATAGCTGCTGTTGTGGATCCCGGAGCTGCCGAGGCTGGGCGGGTCGAGGTTTGCAGTGAAGGGGAGGTTACGGCTGCAGCAGCCGCAGTCTGCAGCTGTGAATGTAGGTCATTGTGTCTGTGGGCCGAGCCGAACCAAGCCGAGACACACCGAGCTGGGCCGGATAAGCTGCAGGAGGACGAAGGTGAAGCCCCATCAGCAGCAGCACCAGGAGGAGATAGACACAGACTGGTGCTGCAGGGACCTAATCATTTAATCTAACTAATACTACATCTGCTGCTAATAGCACAATGAACACCTTTGTGCCAAATCATAAATGTGACGCAAAGTTTAGCAGAGGAGCAGAACAGAAACAGTAACAGAAGATAGTGGAGCATGAGTTTATACTTTTGAAAAAAGAGGTAAAAATGATCGAATATGTCATGACTGAAAGAATTCAAAATCTTCAACTAGTCAGAACTGTGTGATCATCAGATGTAATAAAGCAAGGACCCCACAGCTCTCCAGACACCAGATCGACATGACTCACTGTAAGGCCAAAAACAAGAATACTGCAAACACAAAGCTTTAATATAACTCCAAGTTAGAAACTCGATAAAGTGCTGAGTGTCTGTGTGCCACATCACGTCAAGGTCACTATGTGAACTGCATGATTGCACTCAGCATGCCTGTGTAGCTGAATAAATCCGAACACTACACTAAAATTAAAGTTAAAATTAAAGGAGTTGCAATCCTGTGTTATGGCTTGCATGGGGGTGATTGCTGTGTCTCAAATTACAAGCAACAGAAAGCAGCTTAGATTGTAAGGAGCTAAATCTACAAAAACACTGAGATGGAATAAAAAAGGAATAGTTCGACATTTTTCTGTAGAGCCTACATTAAGTCCTCCAGCACTGCTGTAATTAACTGAAAAGCCCAGACTGTTCTTTAAATGAGCACAGCCTTTAATAGGAGAGTGTGAGAAACAATGCAACAACTGTAGAAAGGGCGGGGGTTAAAAAAAATCACCACAGATGTTAAGTTGGCCGATAAGCTGACAGAAATGCAAACTGACTGATTTACTGGCTGACTGCTTGAACCGCGCTGACATGCCGATGAGGCGGGCAGTAAATCGCAGGCCGAGGCCGGAGCCAAGAATCTGAATCGGCCGGGAGAAGCGCCAGCTGAGAGAAAATCCGCACACAAAAATCACAGTGCTGCTTCGCTGATATTGCTCTGACACTTCGGAGCTGGATGCAGCTTTTTAGCAGCGACCCCCAGAGCTGTTTTTTATCACCTATGGCTGTTGTGCTCCTGCACTGACTTGCAAGGACGCTGTAAACTCGTTAGCTGCGGGATTTCTGTGTAGTTAATGCACATTCACATTCTGGTCAAGCACCTCAGAGCTGTTAAAGTGTGAGCCTGTGGGCCAACATCTGATTGTGCAGGTTTGAAAACTGTGGTCTAGTGTTGGAGTTTATTGACTATCTCGTGTAACAGTGGGCCTCTTTTCCACTAACTCACACTGCTTTTAGCTTTAGAAAGGATACCTTAGACTTAAGGAGGAAAAACTGTTTGCATGTGTGTTTACAGATGTCTGCTGTCACAATGGAAGCGACCACCATCCTCCCCATTCTCAAGAAGAAACTGGCCTTCTTGTCAGGTAAAACACTTGGATTTAAAATAAAAGAAAATGAAATATCGACACCTGTTTCCTCAATCCTGTGGTCATCCCAGTTAGCACTGCTGTTTGCGCTGTAATTTGATTCCTCCCCTCTCCCACCCATCTGCCTGTCACTCTTTAGGGGGCAAAGACCGGCGCAGTGGTCTGATTCTGAACATCCCTCTCAGTTCAGATCAGACCAGCATGGAGGAGCTTAGCGCCACGCTGGACTACCTGCTTAGCATCCCAAGGTACACACAGAGACACGACTGAGGACAGTCTGGTGTGTGTCCCAGAGCAGTTGTGTCACCCGGAGAATGTTGGATTTCACTTTTAATGCTTTTAGACATGTTTGGGTTTTGGCTTGTCAGCGAGGAGCTGCTGGATCTGAACCCCGTGGCTCGAGTGTAGAAATCCAGCTTAAAGGATGATTCTAGTTTATTAAGTGTTACTATTTTTCAGCTCGTCCTTTTTGAGTGTCCACAGCACAATCTGACAGCTGTAATTCTTGGCAGCTCCACAGGTGATTCAGTCCCATTTTCCATATCTGGCCTCTTCAGCTCACGCTTCGTTTCTTCCAACACACGCTGGATGAGCTGTTTAAGCTCCTGAAGGTTGTTTATAGCTGACAAACTGGTATATAGATGGACTTGAAAGAGGAGCAGAAATATACCCGATGCTGGGAATGTGTAAATAGCATATAAAACAAATAAAAAAATAGACTCAGGCTTTATTTTTGTTACCATTTGTACTGGTGAAGAAAACATAAAGTAGCCTCGGTAGCAGCAGCTTGGTGAGCTGGCTACCCAAATGATGCTCAAACAGGAAACTGTATGTAAATGATGGGGTGTGCGTGCGCTGTTGGTAACACACTCCCTCTCTTTGTCTGTGCTAGTGAGAAGTGTAAGGCTCGGGGTTTCACTGTTATCGTGGATGGACGGAAGTCTCAGTGGAACACTGTGAAGACTGTGGTGCTCATGTTGCAGGTAGAAACACATTTAGAGTCCCCGCAGGCACAACGCGGGCTTAAGCTGCGTTAATTCATTGGCTGCTATGGGTGTTCTTTAAAAAGCAGCGGGCTAATGATGGCGTTGATGCTGTTTCAGAATGTGATCCCACCTGAAGTGTCGCTGGTCTGCGTGGTGAAGCCAGATGAATTCTGGGATAAGAAGGTGACACACTTCTGCTTCTGGAAGGAGAAAGACCGTCTGGGCTTTGAGGTGAGTCTCTGAGCTGCTTCTGCTTGCAGCTAATTTTACACTTAAAACACGATCTCTCTCTGGAGCAGTGGGTTTGTGGATGTTGAAGATTTGTACCTCAAATGAAAACAAGTCATATTTTGCCTCACGTGAAGCTGGGAGTTTCCCCATCTGGGGCCATTTTAAACAAATGGCCGACGTGTGAGAAGCATTTCTTGTAAACCTCAGATTATTAGAGTGGGGTTTGGTTCCCTTCATCACTGCTCCAACTTTTCATGTGAACACTGCACATATTCCATGTATCCTTAAGAAGAAACAGAGACTAACACTGTTCTTTTTTGCAGAATTATACATGTTTGCTTTTGAGAAATGGTGACACCTAATCCAAAGCTCTGGCTTTAGATTTCTGTCACACGTGGTGTAAACTCTTAGTTTCCATCTCCAGCCGGTCAAAAATCAGGTTGATTCCCACATGTAGACTCTTAAATTCACAAGCAGCTGCTTGCAAGAGAAGGTAGTCCTTTCCCTAGCACTTGAGAGGGCCTAACAGCATATGGTGGCTGCTTTGTTTGCTTAGTTTTACACATGCAGTTGTTAAGTTTGCGTGTCGGGATACCTGTTTGTAGGGAAATAACATCTGCTTGCAATCATGTTTCATCATGCTCATCATTTTATGACGGAAATCCATGGCCACACATTGGCATCAGGGCAATAACTTACAAACTGTGCTCACATCAGCATCGGCTTCACTTTGTGCTTATGCTAAACTATAGAGGTGGTAGTGGGATACCTGTAAAACTTAACCTTGTTAGTACTGGTCATTATCAGCAGGCTGCTTGTGCTTTTTTTTTTTTTTTGGCGTCTCTCGCAGTGCAATGCTCTGCCCTAAGTATAGCCCCACACAGCTGCGTGGCTCCAGACTCCTGTTACTGCGGCTGTGAGAAGTGGTTCTAATAAAAGCGCTATACAAATACAGGCCATTTACCATTTACCAATATTGTATTTATTTTCTTTTCACTTTGTTTTGTGCTGACTCTTAACTCAGTCACTTGTGCACTGGTTACTTTAGGGCCAGTTTATGCGAAATAATCAGTTTTACTATTCATCCTGGAAAATCTTTGGTTCCTAGGATACTTGAAAGTAGAATGGGAGGCAGATCCTTAAGGTTTCAGGCCCCTCTTCTGTGGAACCAGCTTCCAGTTTGGATTTGGGAGACAGACACCGTCTCTACTTTTACTTTAAGATTAGGTTTAAAACATTTCTTTTCAATAAAAGGATCATGTGGCCCTGAAATCCTCTCATAGTAACTCTGCAGGAGGCTGAGACTTCTGGGAGCTTCCCATGATGCACTGTTTCTTCTTCACTTTCTATGTGTTTATACAACACTTTGTATTTAATCATTACTTAGTATTAAGCTCTGGCTCTCCCTTCCACAGTGTGTCTTTTGTCTTGTCTTCTCCCCCTCACCCCCAACCAGTCACAGCAGGTGGCTGCACCTTGCTGAGTGTGGTTCTGCTGGAGGTTTCTACCTGTTAAAAGGGAGTTTTTCCTTCCCACTATCACCCGGTGCTTGATCAAAGGGGGTCGTGTAGTTGTTTGGGTTTTCTGTCTGTTATTGTATGGTCTTTATATTACAGTATAAAGCATTGTGTGGTTACTGTTGTTGTGATTTGGCGTTATGTAAATAAAGTTGAATTGATTTCTTCTCAGTCACCAAAAGGTTGTTGGTGCAACTTTGTGTCCTCCTCGTCTTCAGACAAAAACAGTGTAACTGCCACACCTAAAGGATGAAATGGCTGCTTTTACGTGGAGGACTTGGACCAGTGTGAATGTCCCAGTTTTTCTCCAACATTGGAATGAACCAAACGATTTTTTTCATTCTCATTTTCTTTTCCTCTTGATTTTTGGTTTAAAACACACACGTACCCTTCTGATCTTTGTTGTCACCCGATATCACGCACAGAGCAAGTTCGCCAGTTATAATAACCTTGAGCGTCGTTAACTGTCCTGAGTGCTGCTGGAAACCTGAGACAGGATCAATGGAGTGTGAGTGTGTTTGTGTGTCTGCCTCCTCCTCTATTACAACAGATGGTTTTACCGACAGAGATCAGTAGTCATTGTGACCCAGATTTCCACAGCCACGTTGGCTCCACGATTGTTACCATGGCAACCGGAGCAAGTTGGTTGATCTGTATCGACTTGATAGTTGTTAAATAAAGATAATCCATCACAGCCAATGTTAAGGTGACTTTATTTTAGTATTGAAATTGGAGCTTTTTTGGTTTTGTTCTCAAGGCAAGAAATCTCCCTGGTGGTGCGTTTAAGGACATGTGAACATTTCAGAAGTCAGCTCATGAGCAACAGGAACTGCTAAATATTTAAAATGATATGGTCAGAAGAAAGAGAGCTGGTGGTCTCATAAATTACATCTGTCTCATTCAATGCACTGGAGTATTACCGCCCATACACAGACCATCATCACTGAGCTTGTGGCTGATTGCTGGTGGTCTTGCGGTTGCATAGCTAAACCTCTAATATATTTGTCACACTGTCATATCTCAATCAGTTATTTTTTGTCTTTTCTAAATGTATTAGCAGTTGCTTCAAAGTTTAGATAAGTTTTAAGTATGCACTGGCATACCCAGCGTTTTTTTTTTTCTTTTTTTCCTGTAGTCGCTACAAGTTGCTGAATTTCATACAGGCTGCGTTGTCACTGATGGCCACATCTCTGCTGTGCACGCCCCTCTGCGCACACACAGCTGTTAGAGATTCCAGTGATGGTGCTGAAATGTTACTCATCCGAACTATGGAGTGTCTTTGAGGGTGACACAGCAGGGTGTGTGTTGTACAGCTGCTCAAACATCTGACCTCACATTTAAATAAACATGCAGACACACGCTAGCTGAGTCCAATTCGTCTGCTGGCATCTGTTGCAGTGACAACTGGAAGTTCGACTCAACGTCAGCTGTCTTAGCAGGTTTACTTACAAAGCAGCAATTAAAAAACAAAACAAAAGGCACTTCATATTTGTTTGTTCTCTTTTAAAACCTACATTTCAGGAATGCTGAACGCTCCATCCTCAAATTTAGAAAGCCAAAAGAGAAGTTTATTGTGTTCCAAGCACTCCGCTTGGTTGATGGATCCAAGCAATCAGCACTCGGTGCAGTGGCTTCTAAATGTTCTCTGAAAACAAGGACTAGTTATGTATGCCCTTCCTCAGACATACCTACGTCTCACAGGCTCCTGAGACATGAACACACAGACTGGCTGCCTGGCATGTGGCAGAGATTGAAGAAACTGTGTTTAATCCACCAATCACTGATATCAGAGCCTCAAATTAGACAGACTAACATGATCTTAAATGTAAGGATTGTTTATTGGATTAGAATCCGTAGCAGCCAGTGACTGACATCTAGAATCTATGGACATCACCATATGCTGTGTTTCCTCCCTAGAGCTGCTCTGCTGGGCCTTTGCTGCAGACGCATTCAGTCACTGCATGTTTGTGAGTCTTTCTGCGTTCAGTTTTGTATTTAATAACTGAAATGCACGCTCTGCTGGGCTGAAATCCGGTGACTGACTTGGCCGCTGAAAAAGTCTTGATTTCTTTGCATCGAGACACTCGACACTTGTTTTTTGCAGTATGCTTTGGGTCATTATCGATTTACACAGTGAAGTACAGTCCGATCAGTTTTGCAGTATTTGTCTGAGCAGAGTCTTTAGCCCTGTACACTTCACAATTCATCCTGCCTTTCCTATCAACAGTCACATCATCAATAAGCACATCATTCATCGATTCAGGCCTGTGCAGGTGTTTTTTTTGTTTTGTTTGTTTGTTTTGTTTTGTTTTGTTTTGTTTTCTTCCAGTTTCAGGTTCATGCCAGAGGACTAATTGGGATTCTATGTATTAAAACCTGTAATTCCATGGAGTTAATGCAATCCTTTAATTAGTTGAATTTAAGCTGATATTCTGCACTTCAGTGACACGTTGATTGTTTGATTGAAAATCCTCTGTGGTAGCAAAAAAAAATTGTATTTGTCCAACAAATTATGGACTTGAATGCCCTACTTCAATCCAAATAAAATATCCTGGGTGGATGCTCATTCATGTCCCATGTAGCCTTATGTTACACATTTACACAAATTGATCCACATAAAAGTTGCCTTGGTGTCTTACCACTTAGTCATTAATGAAACTTTGAGATTCGGCTGATAGAAAGATATTTTATTCATCGTTGTGTGTGCCTGTGTCTTTCTGAAGACTCTCTTCCAAGTCTGTAGCTCAGTTTCCCTGCTGGTTGTGTGGTTTCAAAATCCAAGACATATAAGAGTGTCTCATGGTAAATGGATGTAGCACCATATGTAGCACCTAACAACCATCTTGAAATAGTCTGCCCTCAATGTTCCTTTTTCTTCTTCCTTTTTTATTTTTTGTGCCTTTTTGTATTAGCTTGCAGGTACAGTTGAGTGCACCTCTATTTAGTTTTGTGGTGCGTGCGCGTTGCATATCGATGTGCAGATCACAGCTACAACTAGTACGACCAGATTTATATTCACTGGAGGCCAGATTTGGGCCCTTGGGCCTTGAGTTTGATGCCTGCTGTTACATATATGTGATGAAGCCATGGACTAATTAGTAAATGCTTCTAACAAAAGGTATGATTTCCAAAACATTAATAAAGAACTTCTTTTAAAAGGTCACACAAACTGTAAATCTGAAAGTAATATTGAGTGGTTTTATGATAGACTGTCTGTTCTGGATGACTTTGAATTTCTGAAGTGTTCTGTAGTTTAGTGTTGGTTTCTATAGTCCAGGTTGACCTCTGTGTTACTTCTATATTGAAACCTACATGACATTTCTCAAAATTGCACACAGTGTGTTTCTCCCTACAGATATACTCATGTGTTGCATGTTGGCATCTCTGCTTCCTGTCAGGTGATCCTGGTTTCAGCCAATAAGCTGACTCGTTACATTGAACCGTGTCAGCTGACGGATGATTTCGGAGGAAGTCTGGACTATGACCACAGCGACTGGCTCAACAAGAGACTGGTATTTTTTTTTTTTTTTTTATGCTTTCAAGGTATTTCTGTAACTTAGAATATTTGTTGCCATGGTAACCTGGCACCAGAACTGAGTGTTTGGCCTTGTTGCAGGTTTTTGAGAAGTTCACGAAGGAGTCTACGTCACTGCTGGACGAGCTGTCAATCATCAATGATGCTGATAAAAGCAGCTCAGTGGACAAGGACAAGTATGCTTACACACACATACACACATGTCTACAGTTTAAACTGAGGGCAGACGGGTGAAATCCAGAGCCGTGTGTCTTGTCTGTCCTCTGCAGATCTGCCGACTGTGCCCTCTTGCCATCGTTTGACCCTGAGACTGTCCTTCAGACTGGTAAATATACATTTTTTTTACTTTATCCTCTTTCAGGAACTAAGATTATGTAAATCTGCATTTGTACTGCTGGACTAGCAGGTAAAATACATGCAACTCTCGATAGTAACAACACCCAGCGTGAGGAGGCATTCGACATTTTTTAAGCCTCTTTAAATGATTCAGTGGATTGAAAGGTCAGTTTAGTGTTGACCTGAGGAGTGATTAAATACTCCTGATAAGACGAGCAGTGGTTTTGAAAATGAGGTAGTGGACATTTGTGAATGGAAAAATAATGTAGTGCATTCTTCTTTTCCCCATTGAGGTCCAACCTACTTCTTCACAAAGCACACAGTGATTTCTGTGATAGCTCCTAAAGCACAACGATAAACTGTATCAAGCTTTCAGGTCAAGCAGGCGGCAGAGAATATCTCGATAATGAAGCACAGACATGATGGTTGACTGAACAATCATTCTGCTCTTCTTGCTGCAGAAACATACAATTCTAACACAGGAAAAATTAATAGAGCATGTTTAAATACATCAAATGTTGACTGGAGTGCTTTACAAAGACGTGACAACTACAGCTTGCCAAGAGCACAAACAGTCTGTCTGCGAGTATTTCGGCAGTGACACAATTTAAAGTAATTTTGCTTTTATAGACCAGTGCAGCAGAATGATCATTTAGGAAGTCGAGGCATTTCGCATAATCTTTGCTACAGTGTGCTTGGGTGTATGTGGGTGCTGCACACTGTGGAAATAAAAAAAATAAACACAGATATTTCTTAAAGATTTCAAAGATGTCAGCCACGCTGGGTGCTCTAGTGTGGCTGTTTTTAAGGTTATTTGCTGATTAAAATCTGTATTTTAACTGGTAATGTCGAATGAAAAGTGCTGATTGATAAGGCAGGTGGGCGTTCCACTCCCACTCGAGACTCTATCCACTTGATTGAGTTCTTGGATTCTAGAAAGCGGTGGTTTCGCAGTTCAGTAACTACAGCGGAGCTATTAATGATTAGCCAGTCAGCACAACACACTTGTCCTGAGCCATGGGCACAAAACTGGAAGAACACACACAACCCTTTTTCAAACAGTAAAGACACAATTTTTTTCCAGGTTATTTAATGCAAAAAGAAATAATTTTGTACTCATAAATATACACAAATATATAACACAGGCTGTCAGCAGCAAAAAAGGCAGTGCTTGCTGACAAAAAAGTTCAGGACATCCTCAACATTCACCTCAGTGTCGCTGTCATCGAACAGAAGCGATCTTCACTAATTCATCAACTCATATCGGACTCCTTTCACAAAGTTTTACGGCTTCCTCCAGAGTAAAGGGATGTGGACACATATCGATAGCTGGGTTAAACAGCAAACTGACAGCCTACACTTACTACGGATGAAGGGCAGCCAGAGTTGTTTGTCCTACAGTTGCTACTGTAGCTCGGATTATGCATTCGAATTGGGAGCGGAAAGAAAACAGGACTCAGTTGACTGCAATCTGCGATCTATTGAGATTTACTGGTGAGATTTTACTCACTGTACCTTTAAACAAAGCAAGCTGTGTGGTTTTTGTTTTCTTTCCATCATTGCATTTACAAGGAACGTTTTTTAAATTGTATTTTTTAAATATGTTTTTTTCCATTGCAAGTTTGCTACCATCAAAATCTAAAGAACACACTGAAAACACAGGAAGGATGGATGTGTTGACTGTACAGAGGGGCCTATGATTTTGTGTGTGTGTGTGTGTGTGTGTGTGTGTGTATGTGTATGTGTATGTGTGTGTGCGTCTTGGGCTGAGGTGAAAGGAGTCTTTGTTTGTAGTACCACCCTCCTCCCTCCACCAGATCCTTTCGTAATTTAGCAGCATTTACACAAGCATTGACTCATTATTGATTCTGATGCTTTTTTACCACCTTTTTAAATCTCAACCCTCCCCTCCCTCTTTCTCTCTCTCTGAAGGTCATGAGTTGCTGTCGGAGCTGCAGCAGCGACGTTTCAACGGCTCAGAGGGAGGAGGAGGAGGAGGACAGGGAGGTGAGCAAGCAGCTGTCAGTCACCCAGATGTCGCTGTGCTGGCTCAGCTCAGACAGAAGGGTGATGGATAGATTAATTAAGAGGTGTCCTTTGTTTTCTCTGGAGTTTGGCGCATGAATGCAGCCATTCATTTCCTGGAGAGTACTATGCACTGTGTACAGTACAGTGTGACGCAGTGTAAGTGGATGCTGCGTTGGCTACTGGAGTTCTGTGTAACATTGTTTAAGAACTAATAAACATCACAGCTGAGGCCTCAGCATCCACTAATTCAGTTCATACTGATCTGCTTCTACTGTGGTATGTCTTCAAGAAGCTGCACATGTAGAATCATCACAATTTTTTTTTAAACAAAGTGCTGTGAGGTAAATGCAATATAGCATCGTCAGGCCTGATGGGACTAAACCTTACACTGGCAGAGAGCCAGAAAAGTTACTAGCCATTGTTTGCAACCTGTGAAAAATAACAGGTCCAGTGAACGAGAATTGTGACTTGAAACATGGAGGTTTTTTCTTTTTTTAAAATTACAGACATGTTGGTAAAAGTATAACCATGGAAATGAAAGTAAATTTAGATGGAACCCTTCTAAACTCTGACTAAGCTTAAAGTTTATCAGTCTCTCACATCATTGTGGAAGAATTCTAGCCCATTGTGTTTGGGTTTTTTTTTTGTTTTTTTACACCATTGGATTTGGAGCATTTGTTGATGCACAGCTTTCTTAAAATCCCAGCTTTTCAATCCGGATGAGGTCTGGACCTTGGATTCTTTTCTTTTTCAGTCATTCTGTTGTAGATTTGCTCCTGTGCTTGGGATCATTGTCCTGCTGCATAATCCACATTTGACTGGAATAATTTGTATGCAGAGGGGTTCATGAACAATTCAGTGACTGCAAGCTGCCCAGGTCCTCTGGCTGCAAAACCAGCCCAAATCATCACTCCTCCATCACTGTGTTTGAAAGTTGGGAAGAGGAGTTTGATTTTCACCAAATGTGGTGCTGCGCGTTACAGCCAAACATCTCCACTGTGGTGTCGTTTGTTTGTCCAAAGAGCATTGTTCCTGAAGTGTTGTGGTTTGTTCAGATGCAGCTTTTCAAACCGTCGTGCTGCCATGCTTTTTTGAGGCTTTCTCCAACCCTTCAACACAAACCATACTTGTAAAGTCTTTTCTAATTTCACTGTCATGAACTAATGATATGCCACTTTTGAGGGTTTTTTTTCCCCCTGAATATATTACATGGTCAGACTTTAGAGTGAATTTGCTGGGACATCTATTCCTGGGAAGTTTGAGACATTGTATTAAAAACAACTGAATGTTCCAGTGCAGCAAACGTCCCAAACGACTTCTTTAGAGAGGTGCTCACACTTGCAGATGATCAGTTTAGTTTATTTCCTCCATCCACCTCAGCTCAGTTTTCCTATTGTGAATTAGTCATTAAAGTTTAGAGAGACAGTGATAAAGTTTTATTTGAACAGTTAATTTTATAGTGCCAGGGTATCCTACACGAGAGAGCTGACATTTCAGTTTCCTGATGAGGAATCATTGTCAGCACGTTTTGTAAGAGTAGATAAGAGATGTGAAATGCTAAAATCCCACAGACCTTCTTCCTGACCTCTCTCTGAACTTCAGGTCCAGCCTGGTGTCCAATGGAAGAGGAGCTGCTGGCTCAGCCTCAGGTGATGAAGCTGCTGGACTCCCTCAGAGAGCAGTACACCAGATACCAGGAGCTCTGCAGGCAGCGAAACAAACGCACCCAGCTAGATGAGATCCACGCCAAAGTCATGCAGGTAACGCGCACACATGCATCGAGTGTCCATCTCAATATATTTCAGTTTCATGTGTAAACACTGCTGCGTTTCATCCTTTTTAGCAACTTTTATTTTTGACCCTTGGTGTCAGTGAGCTGCCTCACTGCTCAGCAGCACTTGAGGGTGAGATGAAGTAAACTCGCTTGTTTGTGGAGTTCTTTCAGCTGCATGGGCTGATGGTTAACACCAGTGTCTTGGAGATGAGCCTAGGGTTACCATAGTAACTGAAAAATGTCGGTCACTAGCTCGGAGGATTTGAGGTAGTTGTGGAAAGTTGGCCTAGATCTTGATCAAACTGTTCATGTGTGTGCCCAAGCTCTTCAAGGCATCACTGACCTGATAAATACAATTAAGTTATGATCCTGGCACGCACGCACACACACATACACACACACACACACACATCTGGATAAGTGGTTACTGTGCTGTATAAATACAAGCACACAGACAGCCTTCATACTGATAGCTGTAACTTTACTCACATAGTTTTTAGATTATTGAGTAAAATGATGATCATGCAAATACTGCTTTCCAGGGAAACCTTACACACATTTCAGACCTATCACCAATTCTGCACATGAAGCCCACTTTCTTGATGTGATGTCACAGGTATTGGCATCCTGGGTTTTTTTTGTATTTAAAACTCACTACATGAACAGGCAGACTGGGTTTAAACCAGACAGAGGTAAATGCTTCCTTTTTAAAGGAAACATAGGTTTGGATGGTGAAAAAGGGGGGAAAAAGAAAAAGTGTGGCTCCACTCTTTGATGTTGACAAGGAGAAATCCTTTTTAATTGCTTACACATTGGTTTACTTTACACTGATCATTCTAATTTAATTCTCAAGCTTGTATCTAATAAAATCACATGTGATGATGTATACTGATATCACGTCTGGCAGCAGTAGGTTCAAAGATCCTGCTGGTCACTCTGCTGCTCTGAGATGCACCGAGGCTCCTGTTGGAGAGTGAAATGTCCAGAAGTACATGCCAGATGCTTGAGTGGCTCTACTACCTAGGCCGTTTGAGTACACTAAACTCATTGCCATGGTCAAGAAACCAGTTTGAGATGATTTGAGCTTTGTTACATAGTTGGCAGGAAAGAGATGGATATAGTCAGCAGCAATACAGTTAGGCTGTGGCATTTAAACGATGCTCTGTTTGATGTAATGGGCCTAAAGTGTGGCAAGAAAAGATATCCCACACCATTAAACCATCAGCAACAGCCGGAATTTTTAATACAATGCTGCTTTCCTGTTGTTTATGCCAAATTCTGACCCTATCATCTGAATGTGACAGAAGACAAGGCAAACTTTTTCCAGTCTTCTCTTTCTGATTTTGTGAGCAGCTGTGCATTGTAGCCTCTGCCTTTGGCTGACAGGAGTGGTACCCAGTGTGGTCTTCTGCTGCTATAACCCATCTGCTTCAATGTTTTATTACGTTCAGAGATGCTCTTCTGCATATCTTGATTATAACAAGAGGTTATTTGAGTTACTGTAGCCTATTTTAACCCAGAGAACTTCTGCTAACTGGATGTTTTTTCGTTTTTGGGCCATTCTCTGTAAACCCCAGAGATGGTTTTGTGGGGGGAAATCCCAGCAGATTAGCAGTTTCTGAAATGCTCAGACCAACCTGTCTGACATCAACAACCAAGCTACCCTCAAAGTCTTCAAAGTTCTCATTCTGATGCTCACCTTGAACTTCAGCAGGTCATCTTGATCACATTTACATGCCTAAACACATGGAGTTGCTTCCATGTTATTGGCTGTTGATTTGTATTCAGTGTGCCTAATGTAGTGGCCCATAAGAGGAAAGACTTTCTTTTTATTTATTATTTTATTAACATCAGGTTATTAAGCTGTGTAGTTAATGTAGTCAGATTCTTTAACCACTGGGCTTCGCTGTGGTTTCCCTTAAGTTCTTTCAAATTCTCCTTCATGCATTATCGACCTCACATTGAAGTTGCTGACAGTTTCATTGCTTTTTAACTGGAAGCATTAAAGAAAATGGTAATAAAAATAGCCAAATTCAGCATAGATGCTTCAGTTTCAGTGTACTGGCTCTGCGTGAGATGTCAACCAAATGTACATGTTTTATTACATTTTTATGGTCACCATTTTTTCAAGTTTGCCGGCTTGCGAAGGTACCCAGAGTAGATTGTCCTCTTGACTCTGTAGGAGATCATGTATTTTGTGTTTCTCTCTTCCAGGTGGTCACCTGGCTGCAGGGTCCGGGTTCAGAACTGCTGAAGACTCAGCAAACGATCGGGGACTCGATGCGATCAGCTCAGGCTCTGCAACAAAAACACGAGGAGATTGAGAGCCAGCATAGTGTAATGAAACACACACATCGTGATCAGAATCATGTGATTTGAACAATCTGATGAGTCGGCTGCTGTTTTTAGTATCCCTGTTAAAAGATCACAGAAACTCGCTTTTGATGTTTGAGGACTGTGAGGCACGAGCTAATTCTGTCTCTCGCTGTGTGTACAGGAGTGGTTTGCTGTTTATGTGGAGTTGAACCAGCAGATTGCTGCCTTGCTCAGCACCGGAGAGGAGGAGGAAGTGGCCGAGCTGAAGGCGCTGCAGCAGCAGCTGAGCGACGTCTGCTACCGCCAGGCGGCTCAGCTGGAGAGCCGACAGAACGTCCTGCAGGCAGCACAGGGCTTTCACAGCACCACGCAGGAGGTAAAGCACAGTCTTAGCACTGCTAGACTATTAGCCTAGCTCGACAGCAGAAATCTACTCTAACCTATAATGTTGTGTCCAGCTGTTATCCAGGATGGGTAGACCTGTGAAAATGCTAATGACTTCTTCAGACTGATCCAGGTTTGTTTTTGTTTGTTTTTTGTCTCTGCAGTTGTCTCAGCAGTTGGACGGTCTGCTGGGCATGCTCTGCGCTGATGTGGCTCCAGCTGATGGAGCAGCTATTCAACAAAACCTCAAACTGCTGGAGGAGAAGCTGCAGACTGTTGGTTTGTACTCAGAACAATCAATCTCCTTATTTTCCGTCAGGATAATTAATGGTTTTCATGAAGGTGCTCCGTCACATTAACCATCTCCTCCAATGCAGAGGCAGGTCTTACCTCGCTGCGACAGAAGGGGGCGTTGTTGCTGGAGCAGATGTGCAGCCAGCCGTCTTGGCCTCTGGAGGAAACGGAGAGTCCAACCACAGAACAGCAGGACAGCGTTCAACACATCCAGTCTGTGATGGAGGACATGCAGCTTCGCAAGCAGAGGTTACTTTTGTCTTGTTTTGCTACAGGGAGGGGTGAGTGAGGGTTTTTGGGGGGCTTTTTTTCCAAGAAGGAAGCTTGTATTTAACTCCCCACTTAAAGCTAGAGTCAAAAACTGCCTGTTTCCACTCCTAACAGGATAAAAACCAAAGCCGATATCTGAAATCCCCGATCCTGATTGTGGTTCCCTCAGAGCTCACTCATGCGATAATCCTCAAAAAATGAGTGAATAAAGCTTGACTGCTAAGGAAAAACAAGAGTTGTTTGCTTCTGTGCAAAATGCAGGTGGATATTTAAAACAACTACTGCTGTCCTTTTATTTATATTTTAACAAGGCTAATATCATGTTTTAAAAAAATTCCAGAAATATCAAATGTTTTGCACAGTGAACTTTCCAGCTTTGGGCTTCATCTACATTCTGGGTTTTCTCATTTACACCCACAAAAAAGGGAGCTGTTCTAATGAGAAACTTTGTTCAAATATTAAACTTTTCTCTTCTCTGTCCTCTGGCTCCACCTTCAGGACAAAATGTGTATTGCATCTCCATTAATGGTTCAGATTCTGAGGTATGTGGTTTGTTTGTGGTAGTGGCAGCAGTTTACACAATTACCTAACAAGCAAACCCCCCCAGGAGATTAGACACAGTTCCCTGTGGTGTTGTGTCAGGAAGAGCATGTGGTGTGAAAATCTGTTCTGTTGTTTGTTTTCCAGACTTGAAGGCATATTTAACTGTGTGTGTTGCAGATGTGAGGACATGGTGGACGTAAGGAGGCTGAAGATGCTACAGATGGTCCAACTGTTTAAATGTGAAGAAGACGCTTTGCAGGTGAGGAATGCAACACAAAACACAACAAAACACACATGCATATGTGGATTTCATGTGTTTATGTTATGATTAATTTGTGCATGCATCTGGTTAGGCAGTGGAGTGGCTCAGTGAGTTGTTGGACGCCTTGTTGAAGACTCACGTCAGACTGGGAGACGACTCTCAGGAGACCAGGACCATGCTGGACAAACACAGGAAGTTTGTGGATGTCGCTCAGGTGAGACGCTTCACTTGATCCTTAGCTAACGTAAAAAATCCAGCTGATGTACCTAAACATCAGCATGACAGTGCTCATAACGTTTTTGCCTTATTCCTCATGTCTTAGTGTTTTGTGTGTTTTTCACACTTGAATTTTGGAAACCATCAAACAAATTTAAATATTAGACAGAGACGACCCTGAGAACTGCCAGAGCTGCTGAATCAAGACTCAAAAAAATCTCCTGGATCACTTTTTGAGAGAAAAAGAAGAAAACAAGCAAAAAAAACAGCAACATACTAAACACAACACCATCACGTTAGTCTAGCTAAGTGTAAACAGCAGTAAATACTAAATATTGAATGTTGTTGTGCAGCACGTAGGACAGACAGCGCACAATGTGCTTGGGAATAGCAGCCAATAAAAGTGTAGTTTATGTCTATGAACAGTGAACACCCGTGTGCACACCTGTGTGGATCAGCACGCTTCAATTCAAAAGGTTTCTCCATGTAATGGTCTGCTAGAGGGTGTAGAGAGCCATAGCCCCGTCCCCCAGGGCATGAAGCAGGCATGGAGGAGATCCAGGCCCCAGACATCCAGAGGCCCCAGAGTGCGAGAGCCCAAGGAGGACCACCGGAGGGGCATCCGTGCCACCCTCATGGGAAGGGCTGAGGAGAGCCCCAGATGAGGGGTCACCCAGTAGCCACGGACCATAAGCCAGAGGGGGCTGCAGTGGTGTGCCTGCCGGCTCTGCCGGCAGCCAGCTGTGCCAGAGTGAACCGAGCCGCAGGCCCAGAGCCCGGAGGCCCGAGGGCCCCCTTTGCCCGGGAAGAGGCCTGACCAAGCAACAGGCACCAGGCCCCGCCAAGTAGTCACCGGGAGTGAGCTGGTACATACCTGAGCGCCCATCCCCGGACACCAAGAACATGCCTCCCCTGCACCCTGGTGACACACCCGCACCCCAAGGCCCTACTTGTGTGGGTGGGTGTGTTGGAGCAGGAAGAGGGAGGCAAAGTCATTTCTAAGGCTTTTGGTATTCCAGTGAACCACAGTGAGAGCCATTATCCACAAATTGTGAAAACTTGAAGCAGTGGCAAACCTTTCATGAATGGCCTGTTGACCAAAATTACTCCAAGTGTGCAGCGACCACTCATCCAGGAACTCACACAAGAACACAGAACAACATATCTAAAGAACTGCAGGCCTCACTTTGCCTCAGTTAAGGGCAGAGTTCATGCTTTAACAATGAGAGAGACTGAAGGCTGACCAAAAGAACTCAAAGGTTCGTCACACAATTGTCAAAAAATATCTTAATGACTTTTGAGAAAATATTCTGTAGACTGACAAAAGTTTAACTTTCTGTGAGGTTTGAGTCTTTTTACATCTGGAGTGGAACTAACACACCATTTACTAAAACAAACGTACCAACAGTCAAACCTGGTGGTAGTAGTTTGATGGTCTGTGGTTGCTTTGTTGCTTCAGGACAAGCTCAAGCACACCTGGAGAAGGAACATGATCTGAAACACCTGGAGAAAGTCCAAAACACGAAAAACAAAATGATTCTTTTGGAGTTGCCTAGTCAAGTCTGGACTTCAATTCAAGAGGAGATGCTTTAGTATGACCTTAATAGACACTCAAACTCTCCAAGTAGTTGAAAATTGAAACATTTTGCAAAGAAGCCATACTAAATTAGTTTCATCTCGCTGGAAGAGTGTCCAAACCAGTTTCATGGAAATCTATTTGCTAGTTTAAGGCTGGCTACTCAAAACCAAAACTGTGAAGCTAATGATGCCAAAGGATCACAAATGTCGTTCGGGTTTCATCATCCAGGTGCCGTTTCTGTCTGAATGTCTGCACAAAATGAAGTGCAGTCAGTCTAACAGATTATATTTAAATATTAATATTAGATGTTATTGAACTGAATATGTTTCTGTCTTCTTGTTCCTTCAGAGCACCTACGATTATGGCCGCCAGCTGCTGCAGGCCACCGTCGTCCTCTGCCAGTCTCTGCGCTGTACGACGCGCTCGTCCGGAGACACTCTGCCTCGCCTCAACAGAGTCTGGAAACAGTTCAGCGTCAGCGCCGAGGAGCGACAGCAGAGACTGGAGCTGGCTCTCAACTTCCACACTGCTGCTGAGAGGGTGAGAAAAACACTTTTAAACTGTCAGATGTTACATCAGTGTCTAAAGTCTAAATTGTATGTTTACTATGGTCCAGGTGTTACAGCAGGAACGTGTGGAGGCGGAGTCTTTAGATGAAGTCGACTCTTTGGGCAAAACTCTGCTGGACAGACTGACCATGCCTGTGATCTTCCCTGATGGGTACGTACACATTCATTTGACTTACCTGAATTATGACTTTATATGTTTAATGCTATCCTAAATCATGCAAACACTTATTTGGTTATTTAGAACCACATGAATTCACTTTGCTTTTGTTACCAGTAATTACTGGCATAAACCTAACATAAAGAGCCAGTTATCAACACAGAAATGTAATAAACTACCTCATGGCTTACAGGTGTCATGTCGCAGCAAGGTCCTCTGAAACATGCCTGCATTATCAAACCTGATGAGTTCAGTTTTCAGTTAAATTCTGTTTTATTCAACAATCAAACGACACCCTTTGAGCAAGCACTTAGCAACAGTGGGAAGGACAAACTCTCTTTTAATAGGAAGAAACAGGGTCAGAGAGGGGTGGCCATCTCACACAATCAGCTGGGGATGAGGGAGGAGAGGATAAAACACAGACTGTGGAAGAGAGCCACAGATTAATAATTACTAATCATTAAAAGAACAGTGCTGATTTCGCATGAAAGCTGAAGGCTCTGCCTCCCATTCTACTTTTAGATATCTTAAGAACCACAAGTGAGCCTGCAGTCTGAGAGTGAAGTCCTCTGTTGTGGTGATATGGTACTATAAGGTTTTTAAGATGAGATGGGGTCTGGTTATTCAAGACCGTGTGTGCGAGAGGAAGGATTATAAATTTGATTCTGAATTTAACTGGGAGCCATTGAAGAGAAGCCGATATGGGATGCTCTCTATTTCTAGTCCCTGTCAGTAATGATGTAAAAGCAACTCATAATCGGGGTTCTTGTGATTTCAGGAGCGAGCAGTTCTTTGGGAGTCCCACTGACACGGCGGCAGCAGCAGAGGGTGTCAGAGAGCGCCTCCTGTTGGTGGAAGAGCGGCGGCTGCAACTGCAGGAGGCGAGGCTGCACAATGATGGGGACGAGGAAGAAGTGTTGAATGGGCAAGATGCAAGACTAGATGTAATTGGAGAAGAACTTAGTGAGAAAGAAGACCAAGATGAAGAGGAGGATGTAGGGCAGCAGGAAGAAGATTTGGAGAGGGCTACACAGGATTGCTAATGGATCGCTGACGATGTTAAACCGAGCAGCCTTAATGAAGCCTGTCAGCGAAGGGCTGCTGATTTCTACAGACCTCTCGTGTTCTCGCCTAAGGCAGGATCGCCTTCTGTCGGCTGCTTCTCTTACTGCAGCGGCTTTTCCCTACATTAAGACTACACTGCACCATCAGCATCACTGCATAACACTTCCTGCAAGAGGATAAACATGTTGGACACCTTTCCTCCATCTGGTTCTGGAAGATCAGGCATAACAAATGTAAAATACTGGAATTGTTTACTGGAATGTCTACTCCTTTGATGATAATCAACTGTAAAATAATCCATTTCAGGTGAAAATAGTCCCAGCTTGTATCTAACTGCTTCCTCCTCCTCCTCAATCCCTACAGTAGACAGAGCTTCTATGGTGCTTACCCCAGCTTCCTGTTGGTCTCATTCCTGCATCAACAGTCCTGATACTTTAGTACAAACAGGCTGGAAAAAAATCTTCTGTCCAGCTTTCTGGAACTCGAGGAAATGTTTAAAGTTCAAAAAGGCACCAGGAACAAATTTCATTCGGTGTAAAGTAAAATGTTTATACTCGTAATTTGTTTTAAAGTCTGCCTGAAGTTTAAAATTTTCTCTACATTAATCACCTTATTCCTAGCCTCATGTTAGCGGCGTGCTACACGTGTCATTCCTTTTTTCCAGCAATAAAAACTCTTATAATAATGAATAATGCAGGAATACAGCCTGTTACACCTTAAACGGTACATCATATATAGAATAAGGACACCTGCCTTCTGCTACCAAGGGTTCACAGAAAGTGGCATCAGAGTAGTAAACTGCGTTAACTAATACTCAGATAAATTATGCTAAGCGAAAATGGCTTTTAGGCTCTTATTTGGATGAACTTCTTTCTGCTTTAATATAAAAAAACATAAACGCAAAAGTCCAACTTTATTTTCTTGGACACGGGAAAAAACAACAACTTTGACCTGCAAGAGCAGGGCTTCACAGACAGACATTAGCATTAGCATAGCAGAGCTTTTCAGATGCTTCATTTTATGTTACATGAGCCACTTTGTAGATGGCAGAGCTATGTTCCTGCAAATATCTTAGTAAAGGTAAACATGTACTAAAGGACTGACTTAAGTAACCAGCAAACTTTGCATCTGTAGTTTAAACAAAGTAACATGAGAGTAGGAAAAGGTGTCTATGATTCAGTTTCTAGGAGGCCATTTTTTCATCAAGACACACCATCAGGTACTGTTTTAAAGATCATGAATGTGCATACTTCGGTTTCTGGATGAGCAGCTACCATTATTTTATGCTAATGAGTTTTAACTCAACAGTGAAGGCAGAGACTGTTTGACATGGCTAGCTTTAGTGTGGCTGAGTCAGCAGTTCTCACACTGCTTTGTACAAATGAGTGGGTGTAGTTTCTTTTTCAAGTGATCCCATTTTCCTGTACGTGAGTCATGATCCAGGATAAGGAGCTGGATCACTCTGACCATAGCTGGGGTCGAGCAGTGTGTGTGACTACAACGGTTAGTGTGATGTAATAAAGTATATCAAAATGTAAATGTCAGATTATTCATTTAATACAGTTTTATATTGATCATGGACTGACATGCTATATCCAGATATATATTTAGGGTTTTGGCTGTTAGAACACTGCCCCCTGTTTTTTTTTTTTTTTCTTTTAAAAACATTTCTTCAAAATATTGTTTTTGTATCCTTTTTAAACTCTTGTGGAGGAGGGTTTTGGGCCTTCATATCTGTAGTTACACATTTGAACAAATAAATGTGCATAAAGGAGAGCGATTTATTTTTCATTTCAGTTGGACTTTAACTATTTCCCGTTTATGCGGTCTCTGGGACATGTCATCCATCACTGTCGTAACATTGTGTTCATGATTCTTACGTCTGTCAAGGACTTAAAACGTTAAACTTCCTATCATAGTGGAAATCAGACCATGTGCTGTTCACTCAGAGGCCAGTATCTGGTTGTCATTAGCCAACGTAGCAACATCCCAAAAGGACGGATTCTTTTTTTTTTTTTCCCCTGAAATTTCCCAAGCAAACCTCTCAGTAACTGGTTGGTGTTTGACCAATAATTGCTGCTGTAAGTGTAATTGCTATATGCTTTGTTCCTTCTGTCTATTCACATGTACCATGACATCAATACAGCATCCTTCTCTAAATAAAGCTTTTGAACTTCATGGATTTTTTGTCGATGACAATTTTTGCATGAAACAGATTAATGGGTAAATGTATGGCTACAGGTAAAGAAACAGCAGGTAAATTACAAAATGTATGGTTATTTTAAGGTTTGAGTTGCCAAAGGCAGCTTATTGTTCAACATTTCTAATAGAACAGCTGTAAGATAGCTCTGAAACTTTCAATTGAATACATTTCAAGAAGTGCACTGACATCTAAAAATAGATCCTACTGTGAATATTTGCAAATTAAGTTTTTTAACTTCCACATTAAAACATTGAAATATGAAAACAGAGTTTGTTCTCTTGCTGCTTAAATAGATCCTTATTCATTATATTTACACAGCCAATAATGAACTTAGCACAATTACTGTTCCATTTTCAGCCAGCTGCCACTAGGTGGTGTATATATCCTTTTCAAACCCCTTCATTTAAATACAACACATTACTTCTACGTGTAAAATAACAGCAGGTAGTTTTAAGGATGTATTAACCTTATAATCACAGGGGTGACAAATTCAGTTAAACACAAGTTACTCTGGCAGCTTAACAAAGAATCCTTTTAACGATCCTCTTGAACTTTAGCGGTTTCCCCTGTACGGTATTCATCCTCATTCGAGCAGTACTTTGAAGCTGAGGGGGTTTGAAAGTCTTTAGTGCTCATTGACAGTGTGCATCATCGGCGAGTCTCTTTGTCCAAAAGGTCTTTAGCTTCGTTGATCTTGGCAGCGAGATACGGGGAACCACCTGCAAACACAAAAACAATTTTGGTGCAACTCACTAAACCGGCTCTACCTGCAGTCTAACAGACAGGTTTTGGTTAGAGGCAACTTTATCTCTTGAATTAATATCACAGATAATCGCAGATAACAGATCGATCTGGTTTAGGTTTACCTTTATCCGGATGGTTCAAGACCATAATCCTCCGATGGGCCTCTCGTACCTTGGCTTTAGTGCTGGCTGGGCTGGATGTAACATAATACATCCATGTGATTAATTATAAATGATAGAAATATGCCACATTTTAGAAGACCAAGATTATTTAAACCAAAAAGATGCATTACCTGATGCCCAGAATGAGGCTGGCCTCTCGTTTGGACATCTTCTGCTCAAAACCTCCTTTGTAGTATGATGAAAAAGTCTGAGGAGACACCACAGTATTAGACCTTTGATTATGTATGCCAAATAACTTTATGATAGAACAGATTTTTTTAGATCATTCCTCTAAAGACAGGCTAAAGCAACAGCACCCTCTGGCTTTCTTTAAAAAGGTTAATAGTCTGAGGAGGAATATATTTCAAACACTTTTTAAATGACGTGTGAAACATTCAGGGTGACAAATGCTGAACATTTATAAAAAAAAACAGCACATAGAATCCATACCACAAGTGCACACGCAGGCAAAAAAAAAATGCATAAAAGTTCATGAAACCTAAAAATAGTTCCCTTTATTATTTACATGGTTTGGGTAATGACAGGTGAAAAAGACTCAAGTCCAGTATTTTCTGAATCCACCTGCCTGTAATATCTGAGATTGACATGTTAACGTGGCCCAGTGTGTAGCAATTATTCACCTGGAGTAGATATAAGCATTACAGTGGATGTGCAGGATGTTCATCATTTACTTACTGACGAAGGCATCTTCTTCACAGTTTCAGAGAAGACTTGGCCAAGAGGCTTCCAAAGGTGGAAAGCATACCGGCCTGTAGATTAAACACAAGATATGCACAAGAATTTTAAACCAGAAAAAAAAAGAAGAAAGCTTTCAAACTAGAGAAATTCAAAAAATCTAATTCAAAATCAAACCATTATTACCTGCAAACCCTGCTGCAGCCACACCAAGACCAACTGCAATTAATGTCCGTCCCTGTCACCAAAAACGAAACATACAGCTGTTAGCACACTGGGTCAGACAGGTCATTCGACACAGCTACTTGAGTAACTTCACTATTTAAAGTTAAACTTTATTGACTTGTGTCTGCTGATCATGTTTACAGTGTTTTAAAGCAAATAACCTTTGCTTTAAAACAGACACCTTTTCCTTTGGAGTTCTCTCTATCCCCTCCCATGATCCATAGCTTCAAAGCTGACTCTGGCTTTTCGTCATGTTTCTACAGAGAAAAATAGGCCAAAAATGATGCTTTTCTTGCATCATTTTTGAATGGCCATTTTAAACTTCTATTATCTAAAAACTTACTTCAGCTAGGCCAGTGGTTCTTAACCTTGTTGGAGGTACCGAACCCCACCAGTTTCATATGCGCATTCACTGAACCCCTCTTCAGTGAAAAATAAAATATGATTTTTTTTCAAATTCAAGACATAGATATGTTTTTTATTGGTGCACAAAATGAGCCGTGCATGTCACGGTGGAGGCTCTGCCGAACCCCTGAGACCGACTCACCGAACCCCTAAGGTTCGATCGAACCCAGGTTAAGAACCACTGAGCTAGGCACTTCAATTTTTTAGGGTGTATGTCTGGTACTATAGCGCTACGAATACAGACCTCAAGGTGAGTAATTATGCCAGAATGCCAGATGCTTCGAGCCCAAACTGTTTGGACCTCCGATATCTAAAAACAGACTTCGAGGCGTGTTGCCGATTGTTGTTTACAATTTCTCATATTCGAGGCACCCCCCCCAAACAGTCCAAATGAATGTGAAACTAAATGGTTTCACAGATATTAAAGCCTCATTATCAAAATAAATAAATAAAAACAAATAAATAAATAAGTAAAAATACCTTTTCTTCCAGCTTCCCTGTAATACCAAGTATGACACCATGTACCAAATCCAAATGAACTTTTTTGAAGGCACAAATTTCTCTTCATCATTATATCCAATATTCATCATGGTGATCGCTCTTATTTTCCCAATAAGATATTTAGAAATCATCCCAGTAATGTAACTTGAGCTTCTCCGTGTTCATAGTACCAGATATTTAATATAGAAAATTGAAGTAGTGGTAGTTTTCTAATACTGATAGTTTACCGTTTCTCGATGCCAGAGATACGTTTAAAACAGCCCTACCTCCATAATTAAATAAATGGGACCTGAAAACGTGCATTTTTTAAAGCGTGTCTTTCCCCTTTCCCCTGTTTAAACCTCGGTATATTTTGCATCGTATTTTTTAAGCCTCACAATAAATATCAATGACATCTAAAGAAGCTCTGCAAGGGCACTTGTCACACATGGCCTGCACTGTGTTAACCCATCGACATACAAACGTCACTGTTCCTTGGAGTCATACATGTAAATGGTAAATGGACTGATTCTTATATAGCGCTTTTCTACTCTCCCGGAGTACTCAAAGCGCTCTATACAACATGCCACATTCACCCAGTCACACCCATTCTCACAAGCACTTTATCTATACTTAGTGCTTTTTCTAACTACATTCACACACATTCATACTCCGATGGACGCATCGGAGAGCAACTTGGGGTTAGTATCTTGCCCAAGGATACTTGGCATGCAGACTGGAGGAGCCTGGGATCGAACCTCCAACCTTCCGATCAGTAGGTGACCTGCTCTACCTCCTGAGCTACAGCCACCCCATCAAACATGTAACACACAACTAGCTACATGTAACCCACATGTAGCTAGTTGTGGCTAACCAGGTTACGATTCCTCATCTACTGTTGTTTAACCAAGAGAAAATGAAGATTGCACCAATTAGCCCTGAAAGCTCATGCCTGTGAGACATCCTTTAAAGCTTACTTTGCTCAGGTTAGTTCGCTAGCTTCTGAACCGACGTGCCGTTAGCGGTCATTGAGGTTACTTAACAGAAGCGTCAGCTGCTATCAAACCACCTCGATTTAGTTTGACAGACACAAAAGTCCCAAGTATTTAAAACAGGTACTTACCAGCTGCCTGTCTATCTCCGCGTCACTTCTAACACTGGTTTTTGGAGAGTACTCAGTGTATCGCATCAGGTCCCCATCCACGGTCATTCCACCGGCGTTCGCCATGTTGCCTCACAACTGTTAAACCCAGAAATGACTTAGAGCACATCCGGTTGTGACTTTCACAATAAAGTCGTCATCTTTGTTGCATAGACTTCCTGGGGTGGGGACTTTGTGGCTAAAATAAAACTCCTTTTCTTAATTTAAATGAAATAAACAGAAATGACAGTAAGTTCAAAACAGTTCAGTTAAAACACTGAGGAAAAATTATTGGATCTCAAAAATTAGTGGAGGTGAAAAGTCTTCAAGTAACTTAAAGAAGTCCAGACGCTTTTCTTTGCAAGCTCCTTTGATTGGATCTCATGCTGAATATGCAAGTTTGCTTACTTGAAGTACAGCATTCCAGTCAAGTCATAGCAAACACTATAAATAAACCAACACTCACCCTACCACAACCCCCGCCCCCCCCCCCCCCCCCAGTAATAATAAAAATCTAAATAAAATCTAATAAAATCTGATGTTTCATCTCCAAAACATAAAGCCACAACATTATTGCACATGTGTGCTCATGTGTCAAACAACACTATACAATTGTGTATATATCATAAATATATACACAATGCTTTTTTCTGAATACTATTGTCATGTTTAACGCAGAAGAAACTGTAAAAATAGTGTTTTCCAAGGACAGCACAAAAAAGAAAAGCAGAAAAAAAATGCCACCGCTTTCCTATTGGTGTAAAAGTGAATCATGTCGACCAATAAAAAAAAATGATTTGGCAACACGTGGGATTTGGTTATTTAGTTAGAGGGGAAAGTTTTGGAAGTGACGGCAGCAAAAAATCCACCAATATAGACTATATTTATATGAAACGAGTATACTTACTGCATTTGGTGTATTTTAACCATATATAACGCATATCACTCGGTTGTCTGGCTGTTATCATTTCTAACTTACTTAGCTGACTATTACAATAACAGGGACACTGTTTGCTTTTTAATGTAGACAACTTTATTTTTATTTCAAGAAATTAAACTGATCATTTCAATTTTTCTGTGATGCCAATTCACAACAAAACTCGCCTGAAGGAACTTTATACTGTAAGCTGAAAACCCTCCATAAGGTGGAGAAATCCCCGACAATCAAGTGAAAGCATAGAGAAAGGAGAGTATAGAGATGAGAAATAACTAGTGGAAAGAGAAGACAGACATTAATGATGTGCAGTGGTGGAATCACTGAAATACAAGATTGAGAAAGGGACCAGGGAAACCTATAGAGTCTGACAATTTTAGTGACATTACGCACTGATTCAATATTAGTTTTAGTGACCTCATTACTGCTGAGATGAATTCTGTTTTTCAATAAACAAAAGTTTTACATTTGTTTAAGTGAGATTAAGTGAGGCACTCACGTCATGTAAGAAAAATCAAGTGTTATTCTGCTTGCCCTTCTTTTGCTTCTCTGCAGCGGTGGTCCTCAGCCCGACTGTGATTGAAGGTGTTAACGGACATGTGGCTCCTGCCATCTTCGTAGTTTGCTCTGGCCCTCTCATTTGACCTGTCAAAGCAGTTTTGGTCTGGCTTCCTCTTACTCGCCAAGATGGAATACTGTGTCCTGTAGCCACTGGTTGAACAAGATGAACCCGTAGAATGATGGCATTTCTTCTGGTCATGATCTGACCTTTCATGTTGGTACGGTATTTTTCTGCTCATGTCTTTCCAATCAGTCCTTGTTTTTTTTTTGTTTTTTTTTTTTTAAGATCTGGGTCACTCGTATCCTTTTTATCTTCTTCCAGATGTTTTATTTTAAAGTGTGATTTGACTGGAAATATTGGAAATGTGTGAGCAGTTTTACAGTGACTGGGCGTGATGAGGTTCAGGCTGCTCCTCTGAGAAGAAGGGTGGAGGCCAAGGGTGGGAGTTCTGTTGGGCAGGTTGTCTGGTGTCAGAGGTGGGCTGGTGCAGAGACCCACACCCTTCTGTCCCGCTATCTGACATCCCTGTCTTCTTTATTTTAAAGCTGTTAATGTGCTCATAGCAGGACTTAACGCTGCAGACAATGAATCATGCCATATGTTAAATTACTCATTTAAATGATAACAGCATTTTCACATAAAGCAAAGTAATATGTAATAAAATAAAAGACCAGATTATTTTTTATAACCTTATCACTATTAGAGTTCAACAAACATCAGGAGATCACACATTTCTGCGGTTTTATCTGCATAATCCTGATGCTCGGTGGGGTGGATCTAAAGGGTGATCTGAAAGCAACACAGCACAGCTAAAGAGACTTTGTTTTTGCCCACTATATGGTCAAAAAGTATATTTACATGTAAGAGGTCATCCAGAGATTTATTCATCTTTTCTCCACGAACTGAATCCCAGACTCTTGGAAATACAGTTCAGATGTCTGAAAAGACAGTCTGAAATTTTCTTTGGGGGTTGTCCTTGAGTCTCCATCATGTATGTCAGCTGAGAGCACAGCAGAACATGTAATCAAACTAGGAGTCCAGCACAGACTTTTAATTGACATACATTATGTTATCAATCTTTTCTATTAAGCTTGAAATCAAATTCTTCAGAAGAAATAAAAAGTGCTCTTGTATTGTTTTACTTACCATGGCATACTCACTTACCAGTGTACAGACTCACAGCCACGCAGCCCAGGGACCATACATCTATGGCTTTTGTAGATGGAAGCCCCAGAATAATCTCCGGAGACCTGATGGACGACAAAGAGAAATGATTGTCACATTTTTTGTTTATGTTGACCATTTGGATAAGTATTATTTATACTACAGCTGAGAAACCCCTAACAGAAATCACAAACACTGGAGTTTGTGTGACTGTGTGAGGAAGAGATTAAATTTGATTCCAGCTACTTACCAGTACGGACAGGTCTGAATGTAAGAGCCCCACTTTGGCAGCTGAGGTGTCATAGGCCAGGTCAAAGTCAATAATTTTATTCAGTACGGCTCTTGGTGATATTTCACCAACATTACATTTTATAATTTAGGGTCTGCGTGTATTGTTCCAAGAGACTTGAGATGATTAAGCACTATTCCAGTCTGAGAGGTATCAAAGAATATGTCATGTTACGATTCAAATTTGATCAGTATCCATTTTCAGAGCATTCATGTAAAGAATCATGGAGTTAATCATACCTGCACGGCGATGGGACGAATTGCCTTTTAATTGAGCAGTTTGAAATTTATTCCTTTCATGAAGTCAAAAAGACTTTTTAAAGATATTCAAACTCAAGAATATATTTGGTTTGTTGGAGTTACAGGTGTTACGTTTTCACATGGCAGTGAGCTAGAAACATGAGATAGTTTTTACATTAGTTTAACAGAAAAAAAACATTTTATAGGCATTTCATCACAATCCTTACATCCACTGCACACATCTTTCTAACTGAAATTCTAGGGAGCAGTTTTTACCTCTTGGTTTTCCAATTTGTCTTTGGGTTCTCGTGTTTCATAATGGCTACAGCCTTTTTGTCAGCCATACCGACACATTTTGCAAATGTGCCATAAGACCCTTCTCAAAGGAGAGTTCAAATTTGGTACTTGGAGGATCTGGAGGTGAGCCAGCCTCTTGGGACTATCTTGTCCTGGGCATTGTTGGGGGACATGTCTGATAAAACAATAAGAGATAGAAGAGAAAAGCAGATTTAAACTTAACTTATAATGAAATAACATAGATGGTAAATAGTAATGTGAATAGAAGATACTAGTATAGACAAAAATACTAGTAAAGTATTGTGAGTGTAAACAAATCTGTTGCAAGCTGGATGAACAGACAGATTATACGCTGTATACACTAACCAAATTAATGTTTCTTATTTCTTCTTCAAAATGTAAGATGTGGTCAGTGTCATGTCAATCACAAATTTAATAATCCAACCAGAGAACAGATGGGTTTGGCTGTTGGAGTGGTGCTTTACTGAGCTTCAGGTCCTAGAAGGGTAACCAGTTTGAAGCTGGAGGATCTCTAAATAAATACCCATAAGGCTCATACAAGCTAGGTCCCTTAACTTTGGTCTGTAAAAATTGTAACTTGTGTAATTATTTGTTTATAAACACAAATTCTCATCTATAGATACACAAACCTAAAATTTTCTGATATTTTAGGCAGTTCAAAACTATGCAGTCTGTTTACAAGTACAAAATATTTATGACCACTACTTGAGCCCATACACGTGGTTCTTTTTCCCATCTCAGCCACTGGACTGAAGGCAGCTACTGCTAAGATCAAGAAACACAGAGAAAAAAACAGAGAGGAAAACCCAGAGTTGAACTGTGGGGAAAGAAAAGGCCATGGCACTTACTGGAAGTCCAGAGCCGGGTGACTGGATCAAGGAGAGAAATACAGTTGTAAGATGGGTTATTAATTGGATGGAGAAAAAAAACTTGTAGAGGCTTACCATTGTTGTCTGTGCTAATGCTAGTTCGGGCTCTCACCAATAAAAGATGGTGAGAATGAAGCCGAATTTTCCCGCTTGTGGAAGCTGCCCTGTCGCACTTTTGGAGCCAGAGGCTGCGCAGTAGTGACTTGAGGTGGAGCGCCTGCGTCACTCTCCCGCCCACACACCGGCTGTATCCCAATTTAGGGTCTGCATCCTTAAAGGCCGCATTTTAAGGCCGATTACGTCACAGCGACGCGCCGAAGGCTGTCCCAATTCGAAGGCTGCTCAAAATGCGGCCCTCAAATGCGTCCTTCATTTCCCTGAATTTTAAGGACGTGGCGGTGTAGACTTCGTGGCCCAACATATCCCAGAATGCATAGCGGGGTGGTGGGTGTGGATAATTTATAATAAAAAAAACGGTGGATGAGGGGCGCCCAAAGAGTAACTTAGTAAACTAAGTACTGAATATTATGTCACTTATTTATGTGCAAATGTTTAATAACGAAGAACATTAAAACATTACTGTTGGCCACATGTCGGGAAAGTTATGTGACATTAGTCACGTTTGTACTAACTTGGTTTTAAAGCCTTGACTTTGAAATATACGCCGTTCAATAGCTGACCTTAATCAGAGAATGATCAAAGCTCATGTAGAAACAAACAAACAAATGAACAAACGATTTTCTCCTTCATTTCTGTCAAACAAAGCTGTATGAAACGTTTCCAGCTGTTAGTATCATGGTTGCTAGGCAACCTGGGCAGCGCAAGGGAGGCTAGACCGTCCCATTTCACAAGCCTCGCACTTCCGGCCTTAGCGGTCTTTAAGTACGTGGCCCTTGTCGCTACCCGATCCGTACCGGAAACCCGATCGGTACCCCGCATGCGCAAATCTTACGTCACTTCCTCTCTTTGCCAACATTGCGACAGTCAATATATTTGAATGATACGGTTAGCGCCCAGTTAGCACCTAGCATTTCTCAACAGCTCTGTCTCCTTTTCGACTACCGGGACATTTAAACGATGGATAATCCGTATACAAACAAAGTAATGCTTTTCTCCTCAACAGAGAGCCTTCCCCGATTGAACAACAGCGCCGTAAAATAAGACGAATGGCGCCTAATTACAGACTTAATAATATTGATTTAGCAATGTGTCACGTGAAGATTCATCAGCCAGATTAAGTGTTTACTGACAATTGACAGTGATAGCGGACATCATCATCACTATTCCAGTCAATCCTCTCCTCACAGACAAGCATAAACACACTCGACTATCACTAAATCAAATTTAACACACGTTTGTAATGACGCCAATTCATTTTACAATGGGGTTCATTCGCTCGGTCAGCAGGTGGCAGTATCCTCGTACACTGGGGAGTACACTGCCATTAAACGAACAGAAGAAGAAGAAAACATCCGCACATGCGCGGTACGGATCGGGTAGACCCGATTTGTACGGTCCGACTTTGCACATGCGCAGTAAGGATCGGGGAGTCCCGATCCGTAACTATCTTTTTATTTTTCGTTTTTGTCTACATTGTACTGAAATGCTTCATTATTGCAAACATTTTAAGATATACTTATTATTCTTAACATCTTAACCGATACTCTGACCCATACCTATCGTAAAACGCTACGACCGGAAGTAGACACCTTTCGCGCATGCGGGGTACCGATCGGGTTTCCGGTACGGATCGGGTAGCGACAGCCCTTGAGGATCGTTGAGGCTGCGTACTTTAAGGCTGCAGACCCTGAATTGGGATACAGCCACCCACTGGACGTGACTTTTTAGGTATCCCGGCTGCTCCAGTTTATCTGCTGATGGGTGTACCGCGACTATTTTTAAGTTGATTAAAAATTTAATCTTTTTATGCCAGCTTTTTGCTTTGCTTGACAGTGTATAGAACAAACCCGATGACACAAACTCCCAGAAGATGTAAACATCAAACACATCCAGACTTTGAGGGCTGTGAGCGAAAAACAAGAGATGACCAAGCCCAAAAAAACAGCTGTAAATATTTGTGGCTATTACAGTAAACACTGCGGTGTTTTCCTGTATACTTTATTTTATAATTTGATTTATAGTGAGCAACATGAATGTTAACAGACTGAGAATTTTACAACACCGGTTGTAACAGTCATTGCTTTCTGTCTTTAAGAGTCTCGTTTTTTTCCTTCCCTGTTTGTACGAGGATTTCTCCAAAACATGTGATGGTCACAACTATTGACAGTCTGGTTTAATAAGTATTTTTGCTTTGAATTTTGCTAGGCTTTTCTGTGTCATTGTTTCACAGAACAGCATCATCAAGATGTAGTAATAGCCAAACTGGCCAGCAGGTGTCACTGTTGAGATGGGTTTAGATCATTAGATACCCACTGAGCTCAGACTAAATGTGACTGCAGCCATTATTCTCCAGAACACAAGACTTGAGACTTTATTTTTATTTGTTCCCTAACAAGGGATTGACTTTTTTTCTTTAAATGATATTGGAATACACACAACACTTCCATAAGTATCTGGTATTTCTACTGGCATAAACATAACTTTAGATTTAAAAGGTTGCACATTTTTAGCTACAAAAAAAAAGAAGTTAAAATGGAGTGAAAATGACATGTAGGATAAAATAAAAGGCACAGCTGAATTAGTAAATACATGTCAGACAGTGGTCAATGAGTTATTCTGTTGTATGTTTTTCACAGATCCATTTTATAGAGGCTGAACATGAAAGATCATTCCACGATGCATCAGTTTGTACTTGAACGCAGTCCTCTTCACCCCACTTTGGGTTTCCACCACCGTTATCCGGTTGTTTTGCCTCCCAGTTCCTGACAAGTCAGTGAACAAGAGAATTATTGTATTTGACAAAAGACTTTTATAAAGGAGACCCCCCCCCCCCCCCCCGAAAAAAACAAAACAAAAAACAATACAAAACACAAAAAAACTAAACAAAACAAAAAACTAAACCCAAAAAGCAAAGAAACATCAGCTTAATTTTATATTTTTTTAATGCAGTGTTTATAGCAATATAACTGTGGTAATTTGCTGAGCAGTTCTTCTGACTGTATAGGCTATGCTAAATATAACTCAGCAGTTTCTAGTTTGACTAAACCCACTGACAGCTCAGCAAGGTTATTATCGTTAACGAAAACTAACGAAATAACGAAAACTAGAAGTGAAAAAACATTTTCGTTAACGGAAATAAAAATAAAAACAAAAAAAGGAAAACTAACTAAAACTGGAATGAGTGTTCACAAAACTAACTAAAATTAACTGAATTTATAGCAAAAATGTGTTTAGTTTTCGTTGATGTGTGCGTGTCATACAATAGCCAAGGGTGAAAATGAAGTTTAGTTTCCATATTTTTTTCTTGCTGTGTCTCATTATGCCAGCAGGTGGCAGTACGTTAGTCGAGTCGTCTGTGTTGCTGCTCCGTCCACGCGCAGAATCATGTCAGGAAAAGTCGGAAGAAAGCGCCAGAGTCCAATTTGGAATTACTTTGAATATGACTGTGTTTTGGATAAAGCAAGTGTCTTGTAGTGGAAACAGACAAATTATGAGGGACATTTCTAAAGGGAAAAAAATCCCACAAACCTTAAAGTGCACTTGAAAAGCTCACACAAGAAGGCTAACCTAGCTTACCTTGAGGAGGGTAAGGGAGCACACTCAACCCTCATCCCCAGAAAACAGAAGCTAACCCCAGGCAAGGCAGCGTGATGCATCCCGAGACAACAGGACGGGGATATCTACACAACTGTGTGAGTCAATTACCTTCAAAAAGTTTATCAATTCACTTGAACCAAAATTACGAACACCCGGTGCTGCGAGAGTTAATAGTCTCATTGGGGCCAAGATATACATTTTATAGTTGCCTGGTATCAATGGTTGTTCATCTGCCTTTATTTATTTATTTAAAGAACCCATAGGTGGGAATGTGAGTTGTCTGTCTCTGCATGTTAGCCCTGCGACAGACAGGCGACCTGTCCAGGGTGCAGGGTATGGTAGCTGGAATAGCAATATACCCAAGGATAAGCAGAAGAGAATGACTGATATGATGAAACTGGGATTTTGTTACACTTAATTATTGCAAACACAACTAAAACTATAACTGAAACTAATCAAAACTAAACTGAAACTAAGGATTTTCAAAAAAATAAAAACTAAACTAAACTAGCAAACAATTGGTAAAAACTAATTAAAACTGATATAAAATTGAAAATCTGAAGTCAAAACTAAATAAAAATAAAAACTAATGAAAATTGCAAAACTATTAAAACCCTGCATCTCAGTCCACCAATGAGCTTATTTCTACTGAAAATTCATTAAAAGTAATGAAATCAAACAAAGTGTACGTTCCAAAAGTACATGTTATGAACTTTTCCAAACCAGTTTTCCTTGCTGAACATATTATCAGGTGGGTAGGAGAATTGATAAGGACTTTGAAAAACAGAAGAGCAGTGTGCTGAGAACCTGAACAACATTTTCTACTCTCTTTAACAAAGTCACTGGATGTCTGCCATGTTAAAATAACAATGTCCAGGAAATGACTACAAATCGGGCATATGACTTCAGCACCATGATTTCTTAAACTACTGTTTTACAGAGGTCAACCTTTGAAACCTGTGAAAAATAAAACTTAATTACAAAGGGTGACATTAAAGGAGAAGGAATATTTAGGGCCAGATTTATTAAAATAAGTGGCACTCAATTTACTGCCAATTGCTCTAAATCTAATGCTTTCATATTACAGACTGTTTGTTATCTCACGGTAAATGTTTTGTCTTCTTCTACATTTGTACAGCTATTACAAAATTTTGGACTTATAGCCCCCTCTCCCTGTTAATGCCCCACCTGCCCCCCTGGCAAAACTTTGCTAGACCCACCCCTGCACAGTTACCAGCTGTCAGCTACATAAAAAAAAATGATCCTGGTGTTATTTGTCTCTCAGAAACAGTTCATAACTTCCCTTCAACTCATTCCTGTCACCTAAAAGGTAAACCTGTTTCTTCATCACCTGCTCAGCTCTGATGATTTAGTAAGGACATCTCTTGGTTTCATCTTCATGTTTCCCTCTCACCACATATCCAAACCGACATCATGACCAGCAGCTTTTACAGCTGTGGCTCCAGCAAACATCAGCTGATACTAGAAATTAATATTAAATAAATTCTAACAACAGCTGATCAAGCTTAAACATGCTGCTGTTGTTTAATGCGACCTCCGCTGGTTTCTTCTTTCTGGCGCAAAGTGGGTGATAAACAAACAAGATAGACGTGACTTGCACAGAAAAGCCGATCAGCTGATCATTGATCAGTTTCATGACTGAAGTAGAAACAGGAGAGGGAGAGAATGAGAGAAAAGGCAGCTGTGCAGCAAAGACACAGAATAATTCCAGCTTTGTGTCTTTTTCATTGTAGCTGAAGTAGGCTATGGGACAAACTGCATTTCTTTTCACCTCAATATGAAACACATAATATTTTCTCTGAATACGAGATAATTTCGTTTTTTAGGGGACGGTTGGCAAGTCTAATAATTAACCTTATGAACAAAATAAAGTTCAACATCAGTAACATCATAGCACCCACCCAGCTGTATAGAAACTCCGTCATGCTAGCTAGTACGCAGTACGAAAATGTCAGCACAACGAAAATAAACTAAACTTGGTTCATATCTGACCCAGATAGACTGCAGGTCATAAATTCTTACCTGAAGTTCAGTTCACCTGACACTCGAACAGGCGGCTGCCTCGGATCTCTCCTGCACCTGCCTCCCCTTTCCCTCATCCACCTGCTGGCCTTCACCACTTGCTAATGTTACTGAATCTGTGGAAGCTCCGTGATAGCCACCACACGAAGTAAGGAATAACGACCCTATCTAAATCCCAGTAACAACTAACGCGTTCCTGATTTTGGCATAATAACTAGTTACCGTGCTTGTTACCACACTAATAACGTAGTTACTGTAACGCGTTACTTAATAACGCGTTAGTCCCTACACTGTAAACGAGGTAATAAAAATGAGTATTTCCTAGGAATTTGTAGTATTCAAACAGCATTTACTATAGTTGATATGCAGATTCTCCTGGGTGACATCACTCAGTAAAGAACCTTCCTGAGCAAATGAGACCACTGGAGCAAAGTGAAGACTTACTTTAGATTCAATGGAGTTCCATCGACCCATTTCCAATTTTCTTCCTCTTCCTTGTCATTCAAACCAATCCAAGCATATTCCTTAATGTAACTAGATATAAATGCCTGTAAAATATTTATTGTTTAAAAGAGTGAGGAAAGTAATTGATATAAAACATTTTGAGGAGTGTAATTTTGAATAACTATTTACAAACACAATGACACATGCATACTGGTTATGCTGTACCTTGTCTTCAAGGCTTTCTATCACCACCAGATCTGCCTATTTGCTTCTGCAGTCGTCTCTACCTTCATCCCAGGAACCAAGTTTTTCAGATAATACATAACAGCTATGACTGAACATCATCCATCCTTCAGGACACACTTTCTCTGCAAAAAACATTGAACAAGAGGCATTATGGATGCACAGGCCTGACACATGACAGCTATTTTGTGAATTCTTGATGTCACTCTGTAAACAAACCAAATAAAATGTACACAAAGATATTATGTCACTGACGTTACAATGTTTTAAATCAAATCAAAATTTATTTATATGGCACATATTAAAGCAACAATGTTGACCATAGTGCTTCACAGTCAGTAAAAGCATGAGACAATTAAAACAAACAATAAAACAGGACAACAAACCATAGGTAACAACACAACAAGCTAGAACAGCCAACTAGTTAGAATCAAAGGCCAAAGTAAAAAGATACGTTTTAAGACGTGATTTAAAAGACTGGCTAGACTTGGTAGTACGAATATGAACAGGGAGGTTATTCCAGAGTCTAGGTGCCACGGTTGCAAAGGCCTGGTCGACTCTTGACTTCAGTCGAGACCTAGGTTGTGCTAGGAGCATGTGATTGGACGATCTAAGTGCTCTGTTGGGATTGTATAAGTGGAGTAGTTCAGAGAGATAGCTGGGCGCTAAATTATTAAGAATTTTAAAAGTGAACAAAAGAATTTCCTCAGTGATAGTTTTTTTTTAAATTGATTAATATGTGCTTCACAGAAAGTTCATGTAATCATTAGTTCTTAGTTGAGTTGGTATTTTTAAACATTTTTCAGCAATAGTTGAGTCCTGCACTTCAGCCCTAAAACGGATAAGCAGTTACAAAAAAATGCAAACATGGCCTGACATCCCAGTTAGCAGTTAGGTAGAGACCTATGAAATGCAAATGACAAGTATCTTGTTCTCGTTAGGACCCAGGATTTTATTATAGTAGTCAACTTTTACAACTTTTACTTAAAGCTACAGTTCAGCTGACACCTTTCGTTTTCCCCTTAAAACGAAAGGTAGGGTGTAATCAATTTGATTTGTTTGCTCGTCTGTCAATATCAGGGTTGTCAAACTTAAATGAGCTGTGGGCCATTGCTGACAGAGTCATCGCATTGGCCAATTTAGTGTTCAAGTAGTACAAAAAAAAAAAACCCAATCAGACAAACAAGAAAACACACACAAATGTTTCCAAAAATTTTGTGTTTTGTTTGTTTTGTTTTTTTCATTTCAAATATTGTATAACAAGACACAACTACAAACGTGAACGCAATTATTTTTCATCTCACCTACTCTGTATCTGTCTAAGTATAAGAGCCCTTTGTTTAGATGGAATGCTGGACTCCTGGCACCACTAAACACACACACACACACACACACACACACACACACACACACGACACACAGACAAGGTATTCTTTATATACATGTATGCCTGTGTAAGATGTGTATGTTACTGAACTTGTGCATAGTCATGTAACCGCAATAAAGAGCAGTGTTACGGGGGAGCAGACGAGAGCGACTGGGGACAAGCGAAGGAATGGCGCTCGTCATAGTTCTCTCCCTTGTGCACGAGATCAAAGAGCTCTGCTTGATGTTTAATGCTTTTGCTGTTGTAGAAGAATAGAAGTCTGTGACAGACAGACCCATCAGTATGATGTTCCCCAGCTGTGCCAAACCAGCCTCTCCAACACCATGCCCTGAACCTGCTACTCCACCCCTCCAATGCAGCTGAGCTGCCAACCACACCCAGTCACAGGACTATTGTGACTGTCCTGGAGCTTAAAAACATCAACAAAGTGGAAATCCTACAAAACAAAGGATGTTCATTCGCTTTCGTTTAGTCGACCCAACTGGGGTTATCTAAACTAAAGTTAACGCTAACTACTGTAATCCAAATCTGACTGAGAGAGTTAGCAGGCCAGAATTTTTTTAAAAAGCCACAAGAAAGCACTGAGACACTGGCTGACACACAGATGAGGAACCTGAGACTAAGGAGAAAAGGGAAAATATATACGTGTCACAGGCAGAAATACAGACACCAGAAAAACATTTTTTAATGACTGCAGAGGTCTGTCATACACCTGTAGAGAAAGATGTGTTTCAGTGAAAACGTGTTACTTTTAAAAAAGAGAAAAAGTAATGTTAAAAAGTCCTCCGGCCAGGGCATGTGTTACCTACATGGGAGGACCATGATTCCCCCAGGGGCCAACAGCCAATCAGCGTGCTCACTCGTTCTCTCCTTGCTGTGGCAATTAAAAGTGTAGTCGGAGAGTAACGCTGCTGCAGGCAAGTTATGGACTTGAGTTGAATCGGACTAAAGCAGGCAAGTGTGCGTTCATAGAACCAGTAAGTCACGTTGGGAACGTATTTTATTTCTGTTACTGTTAATGTAGACATCTATTACTATTACCTTGAGTTAGCAGCTATGCTGTAGGAATAAGTAAGTAGTAGCCTGGCTCCACAGAATATCCCTCATTTCTAAGTTGTTTCAGTTATTGTGGAGAGTTAATGTTCACAAAGATTTTACCTGATGGAGTTACTAAGTTAGCATACGAATCAGTTCTTGTTTATAAAGCCTGCATACACATGGCGGCCTTTGAGTGAGCAATTGTGTCAACTAGAGGGTGGTGTTGACTCAAATGAGGGAATTGGCCTAAATTGATTATGATTCTTTATGCTATCCTGTTTGTTATTACTCTAAGCCAGGGGTGGGCAAACTACGGCCCGTTGGGCTTTTTATTCCGATTGGTGTGTCTCATCCATGTCTGGAGCCATGAAGTCAAGGGGCAGGGCACGCAGTGTGAAGTTACTCTAATTATGTACTCTGTGACCATGGCAGACCCGATGACACATTCATGCTTTTAAGCATCTATTTATTTGGATACACAGAGCTGCAGCTTCCAAGCCACATACCCCTATCGCCCGACTGAGGCTGGGAGCCATCTGGCAGAACCTACTCCATCCCCCCCTCCCCCCGTGAGCGGGAGAGGAGAGGGAATCAGCCCGGACTGTTGGCGGCCACCGAGCCCTGGTCAAGCGACGGGGAGATGTGAGTTCATTTGGCCGCCCCCAAAAGCTTGTCTGGAGGTCGGCTGCGTGGCAGGTAGACGTGCCACGGCCGGCACGGTCGTGAGCCCCAGCTCACAGGCGGCTGGGCAGATGTGCACCAGCCTCTGGTGGGGGTGAAGCCAGTCTGGCGAGCTCACTGATCTCAAACTTGGCACAAGCCATGCCCCGCCACATACGCATTTGTGCTGTGAAAATTGTACAAGTCCGGGCTACTCTCTGTTGTTCTGCTCTGAACCTTTCTGCAACAATGAGTGGGCCAAAGTAAAGAAAAGTTGACAGTCAGTGCCGAGTGTTTAAGAAGGAATGGACAACTAAATACTTTTTCACAGAAGTTCGGTCAAAGGCTGTATGTCTTATTTGCCAAGAAACAGTTGCGGTTTTTAAGGAATACAACATCAGCCATCACTTTTCCACTAAGCATGCAAATTATGCTAACAACCTGTCGACGCAAGAACGAATGACTACCACTCAGAGATTAGCAGCTAGTTTGCAGGCTCGGCAAAACACCTTTATCCGACAAACTGCCATCCAAGAATCAAGCACAAAAGCAAGTTATTTACTGGCATTCAAATTAGAAAAGGCCAGCAAGTCATTCTCTGACGGGGAGTTTGTCAAAGAGTGCATGGTAGAGACAGCAGGTGTCTTGTGTCCTGAGAGCAAGAACAAATTTGAAAAAATTAGCTTATCACGCAGGACAGTGACTCGCCGTGTTGAGCTAATCGACGAAGACTTAACTAGCAAGCTAAACAAAAAAGCTGAGTCATTTACATTATATTCCTTGGCACTGGATGAAAGTAATGACATAAAGGACACTGCTCAGCTTTTAATTTTTATCAGAGGGATTAATGATAATTTTGAGATAACGACGGAGTTTTTGGCCATGGAATCCCTAATGGGGAAAACGAGGTGAGAGGACTTGTATCACAGCGTGTCGGAGGCCACCAAGAGGCACAACCTACCTTGGAGTACACTCGCCAACGTCACCACAGATGGATCGCCAAATCTGACTGGAAAAAAAGTCGGGTTGCTCAAAAGAATCCAGGACAGGGTAAAAGAGGACAACCCTGAGCAGGAGGTAATTTTTTTACACTGCATAATCCACCAGGAAGCACTGTGCAAATCTGTATTGCACCTTGATCACATAGTGAAGCCAGTTGTAAAATGCATTAACTTTATTAGAGCAAGGGGACTTCAGCATCGTCAGTTTATTAAGTTTCTTGAATAAATTGACGCTGATCACCAGGACTTGCTTTACCACTCCAATGTCCGCTGGTTAAGTTTGGGGAAAGCATGTTAACGAGTGTGGGAGCTCAGAAAGGAGATTGTCTAATTTTTGGAGCTACTTGAGAAAGATGGTGTTTTTCCTGAGCTGAGTGACACAGATTGGCTTTGTGATTTAGCTTTTGCTGTGGACATACTAGCACACATGAATGAGCTGAACGTGAAGGGAAAGACCAGTTTGTACATGAAATGTACACAAACGTCAGGGCCTTTAAAACCAAGCTGGTTTTATTCTCAAAACAAATGTCACATAAGTCGTTCGCTCATTTTCCCACACTGGCTATGCTGAAAGAGGCACCTCAACATGTGAAAAAATACAGGAAATCACTGGATGACCTCCATGAGGAATTCTGCCGTCGGTTCTCTGATTTTGGGAAAATTGAAAAGCCACTTCAGCTGGTGTCATGTCCCTTCACACAAGACCCTGAAACAGCGCCACAGGAGTTGCAGTTGGAACTGATTGACCTGCAATGTGACACTGTCTTAAAGGAGAAGTTTAACTCTCTTAAATTGGATAAGTTTTATACATCATTAAACGCAGCCAAATTTCCAAAGATCCAGAAGATGTCACAGAGGATGCTGGTGGTGTTTGGCTCTACGTATGTATGTGAACAGACTTTCAGTGTGATGAACAACAACAAAGCATCCCACAGATCCCAGTTGAGTGATGAACACCTCAGATCTGTTCTGAGAATTGCCACAACAAATCTAACACCAGATTTCGACGCACTGACAAAAAAGGGTGATCAACAACACTGTTCCCACTAAAAGTGAATGTAAGTATTAACACTATAATGCCTTCTTAATGTTCTTCTTTGATATGTATGCATCTGGTGCTGTCCTGGCCTGTTTTGTAAATTTTAAAATTCAGTGTGGCCCCTGAGCCAAAAAGTTTGCCCACCCCTGCTCTAAGCTCTGTTTCTGGTATCTGGATCTGTCCTTTTGTAATCTAGTATGGTGTTCTCTGTAATACTGAAGTATGAGAAATGCTAAACAAGCAAGAGAGATGTTTATGTTATTTCTTATTTGTATTAATTACAGAACCACATCCTTACTTACCAGCGAGAGTGTGTTCGATGTGGGCTCGTGGCAAATAAAGTTCTTCCACTCTGACATCATTTCCCGTCTCTGACCGGACGTTATTACAAGGGAACAGTACCGAATCACGTTTCAGAGATAGTGGTCCAGGGCGTCCGCTATAACAAGTAAATTAGATTACTTTATGAATAAAAAAATTAAAATAACACAGGTAGTACCACATCCTTTTTCGCATCAGAAGGAGCTTTCATTCCATTTGTTCATTTAGCAGTGAAAATAGCAGAGGCCCATTTGTGATAAGATTCTACATGCATGCATACAACTAGTCTCAGGAGTGATCTTGCTATACTAAGTTGAGAAAGTGGTATTACTATTACTAAAGTGATATGATTAAAATATGTGATTAATACATCAGAAAAGAAATCTGCCACCACACAGTGCAATGTATGACCGGTATGACGAACACGGCCGTGACTCTGGCAGATGAGCTGAACACTTTCTATGCTCGCTTCGAGGCTGCAGCTAAGGACTCCAACGATGCTAGTGCTAGCGGCGCTAACGGCTGCAGACAGGAAGATACTGCCAGCACCGGAAATGTGCTCGTCATCTCCGAGCATGAAGTAAGGAGAGCCTTCAAGAGAGTGAACACCAGGAAAGCAGCAGGACCAGACGGCATCCCAGGTCGTATCCTCAGAGACTGCGCATACCAGCTAGCACCTGTGTTCACTGAGATATTCAACATCTCTTTATCTCAGTCGGTGATCCCCACATGCTTCAAAGAGTCCATCATTGTTCCTGTCCCAAAGAAACCCCACCCTGCTTCTCTCAATGACTATCGCCCTGTAGCCCTCACCTCAGTAGTGATGAAGTGCTTTGAACGCCTGGTCAGAGACTTCATCATTTCTTCACTACCAGACACACTGGACCCACTACAGTTCGCTTACCGTCCAAATCGTTCCACAGACGATGCCATAAATTGCCGGCTGTCTGAGTGGTGTCCCAGAAACGATGTGGGCTTCATAGATAATTGGCAAACCTTCTGGAGGAAACCTGGTCTTGTTAGGAGAGATGGCATCCATCCCACTTTGGATGGAGCAGCTCTCATTTCTAGAAATATGGACAAATTTATTAAACCCCTCAAAACATGACTATCCAGAGTTGGGACCAGGAAGCAGAGTTGCAGTCTTACACGCCTCTCTGCAGCTTCTCTCCTCCTGCTACCCCCCCAAAAACCCATCTCCATAGAGACTGTGTCTGCTTCCAAAAAGACAAAAAACAAACTAAAAACCAGCAACAAACAACTTAAACATTTACAAAGAAAGAACAATACAGTATCCACATCTGAACCAAAGAGTAAAACAGTGAAATGTGGATTATTAAATATTAGGTCTCTCTCTTCCAAGTCTCTGTTAGTACATGACTTAATAAATGATCAACAAATTGATTTACTCTGCCTTACAGAAACCTGGTTGCAGCAGGATGATTATGTTAGCTTAAATGAATCAACACCCCCGAGTCATTCTAACTACCAGAAATCTCGAAGCACAGGTCGAGGGGGCGGTGTGGCAGCAATTTTTCACACCAGTCTATTAATTAATGAAAGACCAAGACAGACTTTTAATTCATTTGAAAGCCTGATGCTTAACATTATCCACCCCAGCTGTGAAACTCAGAAACCAGTCTTACTTGTTATCATCTATCGTCCACCTGGGCCTTACACAGAGTTTCTGTCTGATTTCTCAGACTTTATATCTGATTTAGTTCTGAGCTCAGATAAAATAATTATTGTGGGTGATTTTAACATCCATGTAGATGCTAAAAATGACAGCCTCAACATGGCATTTAATCTGTTGTTAGACTCAATTGGTTTCTCTCAAAATGTAAAAGAACCCACCCACCACTTTAATCACACTCTAGATCTGGTTTTAACATATGGCATAGAAACTGAACATTTAACAGTGTTTCCTGAAAACCCTCTCCTGTCTGATCATTTCTTGATAAAATTTACATTTACAATAATTGATTACGCAGCAGTGGAGAGTGGACTTTATCAAAGTAGATGTCTTTCTGAAAGCGCTGTAACTAAGTTTAAGAATATAATCCAGCCACTGTTATCATCGTCAATGCCCTGTACCAACACAGAGCAGAGCAGCTATCTGAACGCTACCCCAACAGAGGTCGATTATCTTGTTAATAATTTCACCTCCTCACTACGTACGACTCTGGATACTGTAGCTCCAGTGAAAACTAAGGTCTCTAATCAGAAGTACATGACCCCGTGGTATAATTCTCAAACACGTACCCTCAAGCAGACGACTCGTAATCTGGAGAGGAAATGGCGTGTCACAAATTTAGAGGATCATCATTTAGCCTGGAGAAATAGTTTGTTGCTTTATAAGAAAGCCCTCCGCAAAGCCAGAACAGCTTACTATTCGTCACTGATTGAAGAAAATAAGAACAACCCCAGGTTTCTCTTCAGCACTGTAGCCAGGCTGACAAAAAGCCAGAGCTCTTTTGAGCCAACCATCCCTTTAACGTTAACTAGTGATGACTTCATGAACTTCTTCACAAATAAAATTTTTATCATTAGAGAAAAAATTACCAATAATCATCCCACAGATGTAATATTATCTACAGCTACTTGTAGTTCCATTGATGTTAAGTTAGACTCTTTTTTTCCAATCGATCTTTCTGAGTTAACGTCAATAATTACTTCCTCCAAACCATCAACGTGTCTTTTAGACCCCATTCCTACAAAACTGCTCAAAGAAGTTCTGCCATTGATTAATTCTTCGATCTTATATATGATCAACCTATCTCTAATAATCGGCTATGTACCACAGGCCTTCAAGGTGGCTGCAGTTAAACCTTTACTCAAAAAGCCATCTCTAGACCCAGCAGTCTTAGCTAATTATAGGCCAATCTCCAACCTTCCTTTCATATCAAAAATCCTTGAAAGAGTAGTTGTCAAACAGCTAACAGATCATCTGCAGAGGAATGGTTTATTTGAAGAGTTTCAGTCAGGTTTCAGAGCTCATCACAGCACAGAAACAGCTTTAGTGAAGGTTACAAATTATCTTCTTATGGCCTCTGACAGTGGACTCATCTCTGTGCTTGTCCTTCTTGACCTTAGTGCAGCATTCGATACTGTTGACCATAATATTCTATTAGAGCGATTAGAACATGCTGTAGGTATTACAGGTATTGCACTGCAGTGGTTTGTATCATATCTATCTAATAGACTCCAATTTGTGCATGTAAATGGAGAGTCCTCTTCACACACTGAGGTTAATTATGGAGTTCCACAGGGTTCAGTGCTAGGACCAATTCTGTTTACATTATACATGCTTCCCCTAGGCAGCATCATTAGAAGACATAGCATACATTTTCACTGCTATGCAGATGACACCCAGCTCTATCTGTCCATGAAGCCAGATAACACACACCAATTAGTTAAACTGCAGGAATGTCTTAAAGACATAAAGACTTGGATGGCCACTAACTTTCTGCTTCTCAACTCAGATAAAACTGAGGTCATTGTACTCGGCGCTGAAAAGCTTAGAAATTTGGTATCTAACCAGATTCTTACTCTGGATGGCATTACCTTGGCCTCCAGTAACACTGTGAGGAACCTTGGAGTCATTTTTGACCAGGATATGTCCTTCAACGCACATATTAAACAAATATGTAAGACTGCATTCTTCCATTTGCGCAACATCTCTAAAATTAGAAATATCCTGTCTCAGAGTGACGCTGAAAAACTAGTTCATGCATTTATTACTTCCAGGCTGGACTACTGCAATTCATTATTATCAGGATGTCCAAAAAACTCACTGAAAAGCCTTCAGTTAATCCAAAATGCTGCAGCAAGAGTACTGACAGGGACTAGAAAGAGAGAGCATATTTCTCCTGTTTTGGCTTCCCTTCATTGGCTTCCTGTTAAATCCAGAATTGAATTCAAAATCCTGCTCCTCACATACAAGGTCTTAAATAATCAGGCCCCATCTTATCTTAATGACCTTGTAGTACCATATCACCCTATTAGAGCACTTCGCTCTCGCTCTGCAGGCCTACTTGTTGTTCCTAGAGTATTTAAAAGTAGAATGGGAGGGAGAGCCTTCAGTTTTCAGGCCCCTCTTCTGTGGAACCAGCTTCCAGTTTGGATTCGGGAGACAGACACTATCTCTACTTTTAAGATTAGGCTTAAAACTTTCCTTTTTGCTAAAGCATATAGTTAGGGCTGGACCAGGTGACCCTGAATCCTCCCTTAGTTATGCTGCAATAGATGTAGGCTGCCGGGGGATTCCCATGATGCATTGAGTTTTTCCTTTCCAGTCACCTTTCTCACTCACTATGTATTAACAGACCTCTCTGTATTGAATCGTATCTGTTATTAATCTCTGTCTCTCTTCCACAGCATGTCTTTATCCTGTCTTCCTTCTCTCACCCCAACCGGTCGCAGCAGATGGCCGCCCCTCCCTGAGCCTGGTTCTGCCGGAGGTTTCTTCCTGTTAAAAGGGAGTTTTTCCTTCCCACTGTCGCCAAAGTGCTTGCTCATAGGGGGTCATATGATTGTTGGGCTTTTCTCTGTATCTATGAAGCGCCTTGAGGCGACATTTGTTGTGATTTGGCGCTATATAAATAAAATTGAATTGAATTGAATTGAATTGAATCTCTCATCTCCTCCACACATCACTTACTCACTTGGACACTAGAAGGGGGAATTATGTTAAAATGCTCTTCATAGACTACAGCTCTGCATTTAATACCATAATTCCCTCCACACTCACCACCAAGCTGGAGCATCTGGGACTCAGCTCATCTATGTGTCAGTGGATCTCCAACTTCCTAACTGGCAGACCACAGGCAGTAAGGATGGGCGGACATGTCTCAGCCTCCACCACTCTCAGCACTGGAGCCCCCCAGGGATGTGTTCTGAGCCCCCTGCTGTACTCCCTGTACACATATGACTGTGTGGCCACTACCAGCTCCACCACCATCATCAAGTTTGCTGACGACACCGTCGTGGTGGGCCTGATCTCTGACAACAACGAGACGCCCTACCTGAAGGAGATTAGGAATCTGGAGAACTGGTGCCAGAGGAACAACCTCCTTCTAAACGTCAGTAAGACAAAGGAGTTGATAGTGGACTTCAGCACTAAGCAGGAGAGGAACTACCAGACCCCCGTCATCAACGAGTGCCCAGTGGAGAGAGTGGACAGCTTCAAATACCTCGGAGTTCACATCACGCAGGACCTGTCATGGTCCTGTCACATCAACACCGTGGTGAAAAAGGCCTGTCAGCGTCTCTACCACCTCAGACGCTTGAGAGACTTCCGACTGCCCCCCAAGGTGCTCAGGAACTTTTACTCCTGCACCATAGAGAGCATCCTGACGGGAAACATCTGAACCTGGTTCGGGAACAGCACCATGCAGGACAGACGAGCTCTACAGAGGGTTGTGCGTTCAGCTGAGCGCACCATCCGCTCAGAGCTCCCTGACCTGCACTCAATCTACAGCAGGCGGTGCTGGACCAAGGCCAGGAAGATCGTGAAGGACCTCAGCCACCCCAACAACGGACTGTTCTCTCTGCTGAGGTCAGGAAAGCGATTCCGCTCCCTGAAGACCAACACAGAGAGACTGAGGAGGAGCTTCTTCCTGCAGGCGATACGGTCTCTCAATCACACCACCACACAGGACTGACCCACACATATAGTTCTTACACACACTGGACACTCTGGACATTGTTTTCACTTCATCACTTTAAGCATATTTGCACAACACTGGACATTATATTCATTATATTATATTCATTATATTATACTCATTTCCAGTTAATATTTGTACAGCTGCTGTTATTGTGTGTATATATATTTATATTTCTCATACATTCTTATATATGTTTATATATGTCTATACTGTGTATTTTGTTGTACAGTTATCTTATTTTCAACTTTAATTTATATACAGTGGGGCAAAAAAGTATTTAGTCAGCCACCGATTGTGCAAGTTCCCCCACTTAAAATGATGACAGAGGTCAGTAATTTGCACCAGAGGTACACTTCAACTGTGAGAGACAGAATGTGAAAAAAAAATCCATGAATTCACATGGTAGGATTTGTAAAGAATTTATTCGTAAATCAGGGTGGAAAATAAGTATTTGGTCACCTCAAACAAGGAAAATCCCTGGCTCTCACAGACCTGTAACGTCTTCTGTAAGAAGCTTTTCTGTCCCCCACTCGTTACCTGTATGAATGGCACCTGTTTGACCTCATCATCTGTATAAAAGACACCTGTCCACAGCCTCAACCAGTCAGACTCCAAACTCCGCCATGGCCAAGACCAAAGAGCTTTCGAAGGACACCAGGAAAAGAATTGTAGACCTGCACCAGACTGGGAAGAGTGAATCTACAATAGGCAAGCAGCTTGGTGTGAAAAAATCAACTGTGGGAGCAATCATCAGAAAATGGAAGACATACAAGACCACTGATAATCTCCCTCGATCTGGGGCTCCACGCAAGATCTCATCCCGTGGGGTCAAAATGATCATGAGAACGGTGAGCAAAGATCCCAGAACCACACGGGGGGACCTGGTGAATGACCTGCAGAGAGCTGGGACCAAAGTAACAAAGGTCACCATCAGTAACGCACTACAACGGCAGGGAATCAAATCCCGCAGTGCCAGACGTGTTCCGCTGCTGAAGCCAGTGCATGTCCAGGCCCGTCTGAAGTTTGCCAGAGAGCACATGGATGATACAGCAGAGGATTGGGAGAATGTCATGTGGTCAGATGAAACCAAAGTAGAACTTTTTGGTATAAACTCAACTCGTCGTGTTTGGAGGAAGAAGAATACTGAGTTGCATCCCAAGAACACCATACCTACTGTGAAGCATGGGGGTGGAAACATCATGCTATGGGGCTGTTTTTCTGCCAAGGGGACAGGACGACTGATCCGTGTTAAGGACAGAATGAATGGGGCCAAGTATCGTGAGATTTTGAGCCAAAACCTCCTTCCATCAGTGAGAACTTTGAAGATGAAACGAGGCTGGGTCTTCCAACATGACAATGATCCAAAACACACCGCCCGGGCAACAAAGGAGTGGCTCCGTAAGAAGCATTTGAAAGTCCTGGAGTGGCCTAGCCAGTCTCCAGACCTCAACCCCATAGAAAATCTGTGGCGGGAGTTGAAAGTCCGTGTTGCTCGGCGACAGCCCCAAAACATCACTGCTCTTGAGAAGATCTGCATGGAGGAATGGGCCAAAATACCAGCTACTGTGTGTGCAAACCTGGTAAAGACTTATAGTAAACGTTTGACCTCTGTTATTGCCAACAAAGGTTATGTTACAAAGTATTGAGTTGTATTTTTGTTATTGACCAAATACTTATTTTCCACCCTGATTTACGAATAAATTCTTTACAAATCCTACCATGTGAATTCATGGATTTTTTTTTCACATTCTGTCTCTCACAGTTGAAGTGTACCTCTGGTGCAAATTACTGACCTCTGTCATCATTTTAAGTGGGGGAACTTGCACAATCGGTGGCTGACTAAATACTTTTTTGCCCCACTGTATTTTATCTTATTCTTTCCCAGTTAAATTACCCTTCATTCTAATTTGTGTTGTACAGTTATCTCATTCTTAACTTAATTTTTTATATTTTATTTTATTTTATTCCTTCCTGGTTAAATTTACCCCTTTTTTATTTTCATATTTATTTATTTATTTCCTATCTTATTCATAGCCTTTTTTTTTTTTTTTTTTTTTTTTTTTTTTTTTAAGGTCACGAGCAGTTGTCCAAGCATTTCACTGCATATCATACTGTGTATGACTGTGTATGTGACAAATAAAATTTGATTTGATTTGATTTGATGTCCAATATTAAACAGCGACTGGGTGATTTAGGTTCCTCACAGAAGTGTAACCTCACAAATCTAGGTGTTATTTTTTGATTAAGCTTTTTTTCTGGAGTGAAACTTAAATCAGATAGTAAGAAGTTCTTCTTCTTACTAAGAACCTGCTTTTTTCATTCGAGGAACATCTCAAAACTTAGATCTATGGTGTCAACAACTGAACTTGAGATGATAATCCATGTTTTTGTCTCTACAAGACTCCACTATTGTAATAGTCTGTTTACCTGTCTAAACAAGAAAAGGCTAGCTCGTCTACTGGTTGTTCAAAACTCTGCAGCGAGACTACTGACTCGCTCAAACAAAGGAGCTCATATTTAAGTCCCATTTTAAAGTTGCTACACTGGCTACCAATCAGATTTAGGTTCCATTTTAAAATTCTAGTTTCAACCTTTAGAGCACTACAGGGGCAGGCTACTCCCTATATTGCTTATCTGACTTGTATGCATACCCCTTCTCGTAGCCTGAAGTCATCAAATCAAAATCTTTTAGCTGTCCCCCACACTCATTTTAGAACTCGAGGGGACCGATCTTTCCAAGCTGTTGCACCCAGACTGTGGAATGCTCTATTTCTACAGCACCTGGACTCGGTGGAGACCTTCAAAAAGCAGCTAAAGACAATTTTATTTCAAAAAGCTTTTAATTAGACCAGGGATTTTATGATGTATTTATGATTGTATTGTTTTTTTGTTGCCTCTCTTGTTAAGCACTTTGTGACATCTGTCTGTGAAAAGTGCTATATAAAGAAACTTTTACTTCCTTACTTTGCGCAGTGGTAAACCAGATATGGTTTACCTTGAAATCGAAATTATAAAACAGTATTTTTGCTATCTTGTAAAAATCAAGGTATGATGTTACAAATGACCAAAATAGATTATTTAGACAAACACCATGATTTTACAGTAATTACTAGCTTGTGATGTTATGGTATTTTTAGCATATTTTGCAAAAAAAAAAAATTCCAGTAAATTTTTTTAATATCTAAATATTATGCCAAAAATGAAAGTTATGTATTGCTTCTTGATTCATGACAATTGTTTCCAATACAGAGACATGCATTTTGGAGCTGGCGGTCTATTGCTGTTGCCATTTGGCAGTTTTTCATTGTAAATCTTACACACAAACAAAAGAAAATGGAAGAAAATCCATTTGTTAAATCAATTTTATTATACTGGTTATACCAGTGGTTTTTCAAACTTTGTAAGAGCTAAACATCAGATTAATTCAGTTTTAATTATACACTGCCAAATCACAGTAACAATCTCCTCAAGGCACTTTATATTGTAAGGTAAAGCCCTTACAAGAGCAAAGGTTTGCTGCGGATTCTTTTTTGTCTTTCAACTTAAGAAGTGCGCCTTGTTGGTCAAATGCGTGTGTAAAATGACATTAAGGTTCCAGCACAGAAGCGATGCAAGATAATGCTAAAATATTTTCCGAAATTTAAAAAAATGATTGATTATCAAAGTATTCTAAACTATAAACACATACATATAGTATTGTGCAAAAATCTTGGGTGACCTCACATTTCTTTATATTTTGAAAGGAAAATGGAAAATCTGTTAATTTACTGAAACAAGTCCAAACATACATAGTAATACACCATGTAAAGCAAAACCAAAATATGACTGATTATAATGATGTTGAAAAGTAACATTTGGTATGGCAATGATTGCTCTTTAAACAGCCTAAACTCTCTTAAACTTTCATGTAATTTATTTAAGTAGTCTTCAGGAATAGTTTAGATTACTTGAAGGATTTTCCTATTGCCTGTAACGATGATCCCACACTGTATTGTGCTCTGAGAGGCTAATCATGACTGATGTGGCATGCTGTTACTACAATAACAGTGTGTTTGGGATCACTGTCAAAAAAATAACTTGTTGCTAGTCAGATGCTTTCCAAATGGCATTACCTGGTGTACAGAAATCTGACGGTACTTTACCATGCTCACACTTCCCTCAGTGTTGACAAATTCCCCAACACCACTGGCTGAAGTGTAGCCCCAATTCATGACAAAACCTCCACCCTGTTTTACAGATAGCTGTAGACATTCACTATTGTAGCTCTCCCCTGAATTAAATTTGGGTTCATCACTCCACTATACATACCACCACATATTTTAACTACAAACAGTAGATAGTAGATAGATCAATGGCAGGGCCAGATATAAGATATCTATATATGACACATACTCCTTTGCATCTTTCCTTGACCACATGACAGTTGCAACTAATGTCAAGGAACAATAATTTTTTAAAAAGGAGGCACGAGTTAACTTTTTGGACTATTCAACCAAGACTGCCAGGACTATGTATGCACTGATCTGGGGAGTGACAAACAGGAGGGAAACAAAACACTGGTGAAAGTAACACAGATGAGAACAGTCTTAAAATCAGGTGCAAAGAGAATCAAGAAGTAAAACTAATACAGGACGCAAATGGAAAAGAGGAAACATGCAAACGAGAAGTAACACAGGCATGAATATAAACACTCAATAAAACAGAAATCAAATGGAGAAAGGAACAGAGAAAAACTGCAGGAAATAAAACTACCTCTCAAACTACCTAATAAAAATCAATATTTGAAACAAATGTGACACAACTGAAAGAATAAAGTAAAAGAAAAATATTTAAAGACTCAATAATAGTGTCAAAATAAAATAATTTACTAGCATAACAATGAAATCAAAACATGATTTCTTTTAATAAATCCAAACTCAGAACTGCAAAGCTGGAATAAAAATACAAAAATAAACAGAAAACATAACCACCTATATTTAGCTCTGCTTGTTTTGTATAATGATATTCCTCTGACAGTCTCCACTGAAAGGAAAAATGCACATCAGCTACAACAAAATACCTCATCATTACACAATACAACTAACCAAAATTAAAATAAAAATTTATAATCAAAGCTTAAACACAAAACCATTTATGAATAGATGATCTTTAAGAAACTGTACAGTGGTTTGGTGTTTTTTCACATATCCACTTCAGAGAAGTTGAACAGGAAAGATCATTCCAGGACTTTTTCTCATCGTTCCTGACATGTACACAGTCTTCTTTTCCACCACCATCATCAGGTTGAGCTTCTGCCCAGTACCTACCAAGCCAGTAACAATAACATCAGCTTATTTTTATCAAGTTTAAATTCAGATGTTTGGTGTGGGTATGGAGGGTTTCATAGGAAAATTTCATATAATGATGGAGATGACAACCATTTTCTTTTAAGGACATAGCATTTGTTAAACAGTTCTTTACAAAGTATACAGGCAGACAAACCCAGCAGGTGTGATATAATATCTTGTTTTGACTAAGGTTGCCAAAACAAGTCATCATTTAGCTTTAAGCATTTGGCCTTGTAGTTTGGCTCAACCCACTAATATGTTGACTCACCAATGAGGCATTGATGTGTAGGTTATCAAATAGAATAAATTTACTGAAAGTAATAACTTAACCAAAGTGAAGACTTACGTCAGATTTAGTGGAGTTCCATCTACCCATTTCCATGTTCCCTCCTGTTCTTTGTCATTCAAACCAATCCAAGTGTTTTCATTGGTGATCGCAGAGAGGAAGGTCTGTTTAACATGAAGAAAAAACATGCTATTTTAGTCTTGAACCACAATTTTAGCCTATGTAGTTTATTCCAATTTTATCAAGCATCTCTTTTAAAAATGCCAAACCAGCAATAATTAAAACTTTGAGTTTTCTCGCTACATGTTTCTTGCAACATTGTTCCTCAGCTCTAAATATAAATTTTCTTAAAAGCTCATATATTAAGAAAATATTAGTTATAATTGTTGGGGTTATCTCTGTTTCATCTGTATTATTGTAGTACAGTATAGAGCGCTTTGAGGCAACTGTTGTTGTGATTTGGTGCTATATAAATAAAATGTAATTGTCACGGCTGGGGCAGCAGTCATGTGATGCAGTGAAGGAGGACCCAAGTTGCAGACAACAGCGGTGATGCGAGTGAGTTTATTTACAGTGAACGATAATGAACTGAAGTGAGGATAAAACTAAAAAACTAAACTGGGGAAAACTAGTGAACAAACCTGAAATCATACAAAATACGGGAAAACAGCACGGAGAATGTAGCGCAGAGATACACAGAATAACACAGACGGAGCGACGTCGAACAGAGGCGAACACACTATAAATACACATCAGGTAATGAGGAAATGACACGCAGGGTGGACACAGCTAAAACTAATGGGCATAACGAGATTTCATAGACTGTTTTACAAACACAAACTCAGAGACACGAACAGAACACCGGGAGAGGACACAGGTACGGATAACAGAACACTAAACACAAGAACCAAAACCCTAGGAACTAAGAAAACAAGAATTAACCCGAAACATAAGATGACACCAATATTAATCACAAAATGCTGGGTTTAATGACCCAGGGTCATGACAGCAATTGAATTAAAGTGAACTGAATTAAAATGAACTGAACTGAATTGAAGAAGTCACGGCCATCAAAATCAAAACCCAAGCAAGAGTGGTCATCAGTGCTAATGTATTATGTCAGTGGACTCTTAAAAGTGTTTGTTGATGTTCAGTGTTAGGCAGTAATGGAATACATGTACACACGTTCCGTATTTAAAATACAAAATATGAGTAACTGTATTCCTTTACAGTTACCATTTAAAAAGGCGCCAATTAGAATACAGTTTCTTTGTTGAAATAAATGTATTACACGGCGGTCTTTTCCTCTTTCAGGGCGAAAACAGGGCGTTGTTGGAATGCTACTACGCAAGTAACCCTGGCGGAAGGGGTTACATGAATAGGATGAGGGACCTATGGATTCTTCGATACCCAACATCCACAATGACGGCGAAACAACTAGTAGCTCAGTGTTCCAGCATTCGAAAGAAGGGACTGCTCTCACAGCTAGAGATTGACGAGGTACAACATAAAAAAAAATGCCAGGACGCCAGGTCAGGGGGGAGATATCATCACCCCCACCCGAGATTGGGTACCAAGCCCCAAGTGCGATAGGAGAAGGATCGTTAAGTGCGAGAGGAACTGATCTGAAAGATACTGAAAGATAGGATTATTGCCAAGCTTGAAACCTGGACCCGGTTACCAAGATTACGTGAAGTACCCTCACAAGGTCTGCTAGATGATGTTAATGCAGCACTACGGATGATACCTACAGCCACGATTACCGACACCAACAAGCTGATCTACAATATGGCAGCAGTGATCAGTGAGATGCTTGGCTACAAGTTGAACAGCCACAAGGGGCAGTACCCTCCATGGAGAAGGAGGCTAGAGGCTAAGATCAAGGTAGCACGGAGGGAGGTTAGCCAGCTATCGGAGTTGCAGAAAGGCGCGATGAGGAAGGTGCCTAAGAAGTACAGGAAGCTGTCCATACCTGAGGCCTTGGAAACTGCCAAGCAACGACTCACAGCCTTGACCAGCCGCTTGAGGAGGTACACCAGAGAGATAGAAGGCAGGAGAATAAACCAGCTGTTCTCCACAGAACCAGCCAAGGTGTACTCTCAGTGGCAAGGGACCAATATGAGAACAGCACCACCAAGGCTGGAGATGGAACAATACTGGAAGAGCATATGGGAGAAGGACGCAACCCATAACGGCAACGCTCAGTGGCTAGTGGATCTGAGGACAGACAACAGCGACCTCCCCAAACAGGGTCCAGTAACCATCACAGTGGCAGATATCCAAGAAAGGGTCTCCAGTATGAAGAATTGGACAGCACCAGGCCCTTTCATGGTTCACGCCTACTGGCTGAAGAAGCTAACTGCACTCCATGAGCGCCTGGCAGCACAAATGAACCAGCTGCTAGTTGACGAGAGACACCCGGAATGGATAACCAAAGGCCGGACAGTCCTGATCCTCAAGGACCCCAGGAAGGGACCCGTCCCCTCCAACTACTGACCAATAACCTGCCTCAGCACCACGTGGAAGCTCCTGTCAGGCATCATAGCGGCTAAGATGAACAGGCACATCAGGGCTCGCAAAATTTCAAAATCCCTGGTAGCCCTTCGGGCAGGGACTCTTCAATTTTTGGTAGCCCAAAATAAATTTAAGTAGCCCGAATAAAAAAGAGAGCAATTTTTTGATTCATGTTTTGTTTCCTGTTTTGTTTCCTTTACAATATTATACATTAAAGTGCGCGTTTTTTATTTTGACAGCGAATGCGCACCTGCGGACCACTTATGTGCACCCCTGGTTATTTAGCTTGTCATATTGCAGCCACAGAAATTCTTTTGTCCATGAAACCATAAAGCTGCACTTTCTTTTTGCCTAATAGTCTGATTTGTCATAACCTTTCCGTTTTGTGGTAAGCTTTTCTTTGGCTGTCCCTTCTTCACTCTGACCTGTCTTATTTGGCTTAGCAGAACTAAAATATATATCCTGCTGCTTTTACACACGCACTCACATAACGCTCAGCGATTCTCTGCGAGATCAACCTCTCACATGTTTAAGCTTGCTGCGGGAGATTTCACTTGTCATGTTTGCATAGTAAGCTAACGATTGATAAGACGATGTCAGAGGAATTAGTGCGCAAATTATCGTCACTCACCAATCAGTACTGTCGCTCTCTATACACAGTTCGCGCGATTGCAAAGTGAAAGCAAAAAACAAGCGCAAATTCAAACCGATTTCAATATGTCACATATTGACAGTGGCTCACCGATGCCAATGACATAATTACCCAGCTACATTTCCAAAAGAATGCAAAAGCACTGACATATATTTTTCCTTCCTACGATAGCCCGACGGGCAGGGCAGAGATAGATTTTGGTAGCCCGACTGGAAAAATTGCTAGCCCCGGGACGTCGGGCTAGCGATTTTTCAAGCCCTGCACATGGGTACAGAAAGGGATGGGCAAGAATACCAGAGGTGCAAAACACCAGCTACTGGCAGACCAAGCAGTCAGCCGAGACTGCAGGACCAGACTGACCAACCTGTGCACTGCCTGGATTGATTACAAGAAGGCCTATGACTCAACTATATACGATCAACAGGACCCTGAGAGCCTTCATCAGGAACTCAATGGGGATGTGGCGGACAACACGGGAGGCCAACCTCAAGCCCATAGCACAAGTCACCATCAAGTGCGGGATCTACCAAGGAGATGCTCTGTCCCCACTGCTGTTCTGCATAGGCCTACATACATATACATATATACATATATATATATACACATATACATATATATATATATATACACATACATATATATATATATATATATATATATATATATATACATATATACATATATATATACATATATATATAAAAAAAACAAAACACCCAGCACGCCCCTGCGGGCGGTTTATCCTTCAAGCTCGGGTCCTCTACCAGAGGCCTGGGAGCTTGAGGGTCCTGCGCAGTATCTTAGCTGTTCCCAGGACTGCGCTCTTCTGGACAGAGATCTCCGATGTTATTCCCGGGATCTGCTGGAGCCACTCGCCTAGCTTGGGAGTTACCGCACCTAGTGCTCCGATTACCACGGGGACCACCGTTACCTTCACCATCCACATCCTCTCGAGCTCTTCTCTGAGCCCTTGGTATTTCTCCAGCTTCTCGTGTTCCTTCTTCCTGATATTGCTGTCATTCGGAACCGCTACATCGATCACTCCGGCCGTCTTCTTCTGTTTGTCTACCACCACTATGTCCGGTTGGTTAGCCACCACCATTTTGTCCGTCTGTATCTGGAAGTCCCACAGGATCTTAGCTCGGTCATTCTCCACCATCCTTGGGGGCATTTCCCATTTTGACCTCGGGACTTCCAGGTTATACTCGGCACAGATGTTCCTGTACACTATGCTGGCCACTTGGTTATGGCGTTCCATGTATGCCTTGCCTGGTGGCATCTTGCACCCTGCTGTTATGTGCTGGATTGTCTCTGGGGCATCTTTACACAGCCTGCACCTGGGGTCTTGCCTGGTGTGATAGACCCCAGCCTCTATGGATCTTGTACTCAGAGCTTGTTCTTGTGCTGCCATGATTAGTGCCTCTGTGCTATCTTTCAGTCCAGCTTTGTACAGCCACTGGTAGGATTTCTGGATATCAGCCACCTCCTCTATCTGCCGGTGCAGTGGCCTGTCCTTCCATGATGGTTCCTCGTCTCCCTCCTCTTTCTTGGGTTTCTGCTGCCTGAGGTATTCACTGAACACGCTGTCAGTTGGGGCCATCTTCGTGATGTATTCTTGGATTTTCGTTGTCTCATCCTGGGCTGTGGTGCTGACACTCACCAGTCCCCGGCCCCCTTCCTTCCGCTCAGTGTACAGCCTCAGGGTGCTGGACTTGGGGTGAAACCCTCCATGCATGGTAAGGAGCTTTCTTGTCTTTATGTCAGTGGCTTCTATCTCCTCCTTTGGCCAGCCTATTACCCCAGCAGGGTACCTGATCACGGGCAGGGCGTACGTGTTGATGGCCCGGATCTTGTTCTTACCGTTCAACTGACTCCTCAGGACTTGCCTGACCCTCTGCAGGTACTTGGTGGTTGCAGCTTTCCTAGCGGCCTCTTCATGGTTCCCATTCGCCTGCGGGATCCCCAGGTACTTGTAGCTGTCCTCTATGTCTGCAATGTTGCCTTCTGGTAGTTCAATCCCTCAGTTCTGACTACCTTCCCTCTCTTTGATACCATCCAACTACACTTCTCCAGCCCGAACGACATTCCAATGTCATTGCTGTATAGCCTGGTAGTGTGGATCAGTGAATCGATGTCTCGTTCACTCTTGGCATACAGCTTGATGTCATCCATGTACAGGAGGTGGCTGACAACTGCTCCATTCCGTAGTCGGTATCCATAGCCAGTCTTGTTAATGATCTCACTGAGGGGGTTCAGGCCTATGCAGAACAGCAGTGGGGACAGAGCATCTCCTTGGTAGATCCCGCACTTGATGGTGACTTGTGCTATGGGCTTGGAGTTGGCCTCTAGTGTTGTACGCCACATTCCCATTGAGTTCCTGATGAAGGCTCTTAGGGTCCCATTGATCTTGTACAATTCTAGGCATTCCAGTATCCAGCTGTGGGGCATTGAGTCATAGGCCTTCTTGTAATCAATCCAGGCAGTGCACAGGTTGGTCAGTCTGGTCTTGCAGTCTCGGCCAGGGTTTTAATAGTTTTGCAATTTTCATTAGTTTTTATTTTTATTTAGTTTTGACTTCAGATTTTCAATTTTATATCAGTTTTAATTAGTTTTTACCAATTGTTTGCTAGTTTAGTTTAGTTTTTATTTTTTTGAAAATCCTTAGTTTCAGTTTAGTTTTGATTAGTTTCAGTTATAGTTTTAGTTGTGTTTGCAATAATTAAGTGTAACAAAAACCCAGTTTCATCATATCAGTCATTCTGCTCATCCTTGGGTATGTTGCTATTCCAGCTACCATACTGCACCCTGGACAGGTCGCCTGTCTGTCGCAGGGCTAACATGCAGAGACAGACAACTCACATTCCCACCTATGGGTTCTTTAAATAAATAAATAAATAAAGGCAGATGAACAACCATTGATACCAGGCAACTATAAAATGTATATCTTGGCCCCAATGAGACTATTAACTCTCGCAGCACCGGGTGTTCGTAATTTTGGTTCAAGTGAATTGATAAACTTTTTGAAGGCAATTGACTCACACAGTTATGTAGATATCCCCGTCCTGTTGTCTCGGGATGCATCACGCTGCCTTGCCTGGGGTTAGCTTCTGTTTTCTGGGGATGAGGGTTGAGTGTGCTCCCTTACCTTCTCAAGGTAAGCTAGGTTACCCTTCTTGTGTGAGCTTTTCAAGTGCACTTTAAGGTTTGTGGGATTTTTTTCCCTGTAGAAATGTCCCTCATAATTTGTCTCTTTCCACTACAAGACACTTGCTTTATCCAAAACACAGTCATATTCAAAGTAATCCCAAATTGGACTCTGGCTCCCGACTTTTCCTGACATGATTCTGCGCGTGGACGGAGCAGCAACACAGACGATTCGACTAATGTACTGCCACCTGCTGGCATAATTAGACAGCAAGAAAAAAATCTGTAAACTAAACTTCATTTTCACCCTTGGCTATTGTATGACACGCACACATCAATGAAAACTAAACACATTTTTGCTATAAATTCAGTTAATTTTAGTTAGTTTTGTGAACACTCATTATAGTTTTAGTTAGTTTTCCTTTTTTTGTTTTTATTTTTATTTCCGTTAACGAAAATGTTTTTTCACTTCTAGTTTTCGTTATTTCGTTAGTTTTCGTTAACGATAATAACCTTGGTCTCGGCTGACTGTTCTGTCTACCAGGAGCTCATGTTTTGCGCCTCTGGTATTCTTGCCAATTCCTTTCTGTGTCCCGCTCATGTATTGTCCCACATGCCTGTTCATCTTAGCCGATATGATGCCTGACAGGAGCGTCCATGTAGTACTGAGGCAGGTTATTGGTCGGTAGTTGGAGGGGACTGGTCCCTTCTTGTGGTCCTTGGGGATCAGGACCATCCGACCTTCGGTTAGCCATTGTCATGTCCCTTGTTAACTAGCAGCTGGTTCATTTGTGCTGCCAGACGCTCGTGGAGTGCAGTCAGCTTCTTTAGCCAGTAGGCGTGAACCATGTCGGGCCCTGGTGCTGTCCAACTCTTCATACTGGAGACCCTTTCTTGGATATCTGCCACTGTGATGGTTACTGGACCCTGTTCAGGGAGGTCGCTATGGTCTGCCCTCAGATCCACTAGCCACTGAGCATTGCCGTTATGGGTTGCGTCCTTCTCCCATATGCTCTTCCAGTATTGCTCCGTCTCCAGCCTTGGTGGTGCTGTTCTCTTATTATTGTTCCCTTGCCACTGAGAGTACACCTTTGCTGGTTCTGTGGAGAACAGCTGGTTTATTCTCCTGCCTTCTCTCTCTCTGGTGTACCTCCTCAAGCGGCTGCCCAAGGCTGTGAGTCTTTGCTTGGCAGTTTCCAAGGCCTCAGGTATGGACAGCTTGCTGTATTTTTTATGCACCTTCTTTGTCGCACCTTTCTGCAACTCCGCAGCTGGATAGCGTAGTGGTTAGACTACACGCCTTTGGAACAGAGGATCGCAAGTTCGATTCCTGCCTGGGGCGTCTGTATCCAGTAAGGGTCCTAAGGCTAGACCCCCTATGCTAAGGGAGCCTACCGCAGACATAAGCGAGACAGATAAATATGAAGGCATGCCGGCTCGGACGTCGCCCGGATCAACAAGGTCCGCATCAGGTGTTGAGGAACCAGGGCACCCTGACGAGAAGTGGGCTACTGGGCATATACACATATATATATACATACATATACATATATATATGTGTGTGTGGGAGCTTGAGGGTCCTGCGCAGTATCTTAGCTGTTCAGAAGGGAAACCATGGCAACAACCAACATATTATCAAGTAGCAGTAAATAATAACAAATGAAATGTTACTGACTAGCATATTAATGATACATCTTTAGAGGCAGCCGATCGACCAAGATAGTGTGCATTTGTGAGTACCTGTTTGGACACGTGTGTGAACACTTGCGTGTGCACCTTTGTGTGTGAGCGCGCTTGTGTTCATAAGGTTTCTCCATTTAAGTATCTAATAGTAGGTGTGGGGAGCCACAGCCCTGCACCCCAGGACATGAAGCAGGCATGGAAATGACACAGGCCCGGACATCCAGAGGCAGAAGCCAAAGAGGGTGCAGCAATGAGTCTACAGGCTCCGCCTTTGTTACACAGTAAAGATGAAAACATGTATATTATTATAATATCACTCAAAGGGTTCTTACAGGTTACTCTGGCCTTAAAAATTAACAGATACTACAGCCAGCTATGGCATAACAGACCCCACACCCAGCACAGGCCCGACAAAGCCAGGGGAGCCAGGACCTGCCAATCAGCCACCGGGAGTGAACCAGTAAACACCCAAGCAACCAGACACAGAGAACCACCAATGCACCGTGGTTGATATGTGTTTTTCTAAAGTACATTTAAAACAGGGGAGGGGCATGGCATCAACAATCCTCTGCCAGATTACAGCAGGTGTCAGCATGAGAACCCTCAATGTCTACATGTAAAATTGAGAGGTGGGCACTGGCACCAGTGGTAAAATTGAGAGGTGGGCACCAGCACCATTTCATTTTCTTATCGTTGCCCAACATTATATCGGTATTACCGTGAATGGTATGATATGGCCCAGCCCTAGTGCCTACCCACAAGGCCCTACATGTAAGTGTCATGATAGTGTAAGTAATGTGCGTGTCTAAGTTGTGGAAAGAACTGAGGCATAAGTGGCCAGGAGGGGGAAAGTGATTTTTAAGGGTTTCATTCAATAGCAATATAATTTATTAATTTTTTTTACACTAAGATACAATTATAGTTGTTTCAGGGTTTCCTGTGTAGATATGTGCTAAGTTGAAGACTGAAAGGTTGATAGAAATGCTTGATTTCTATTGAATACTGGGCAAAGCTATCTACATAAAATATTATGAGTATTAATTTCAATATTCATTTACAAAACAATAACTCACACATACATAAAAACTGTACCTGTTCTTCAGGGAAGTCAATAACCACCAGATCTGTTCCTCTGTCTCTGCAGTCCTTTATGGCTGCATCCCAGGAACCAGAGCTTTCAGACAGGAGATAGCAGCTATGGTTGAACCTGGTCCATCCCGCAGGACATTTTTTATCTGGAAGAAATTACCAACAAGGAATTTTTCAGCAAGTTAGTGAATGATTTTTTAGGAACTTTATAACAATGCTTATTTGATCTCTGTTTAACACACTGTACTTTGTTTGTTTGTGTGATCACTTTGTTGATGAAAGCTGGACCAGATATAGTTGATCACTGATGTGCTTTTTCATTTGCCAAATGAGACTGCCCACAAATATAATGCCTGCATACTTGGAAGATAATTCTCCTGCCTCTTTGTAGTGCTGTTTAAGTGCTGAAGCACACCAAAAGGCTGTGGCTAATTTCTAAGCCTAACTACTGTCTTTAAAGTGACACGTTTATGTATATTTGATCAGAAATAATTTTTCTTCATGTCTAAAGCTGAGTGGAAGATCAATATGTTACTGCAGCCAAAATATGAAAAGCAACACCGAAAATACATCTGAACTAAATCTAAATAATGGGGAAGCACAAACAAAATATAACACTAGATCTACTTGTTGTGGATTCTTTTTTCTTGTTTTCTTTCTTGTTTTCTATTTTTTTTTTTTTAAATAAGGTTTATGTGTGTTTGTAAGTTTTTTTAAAGACACACAACACCTCATACAATGACTCACTTTGGTTGAACAAAAAATGCAGTCCCTCCAATTCTTTAGTCTTTTCAGTGAGATTGGCTTGAAGCAGGTCTCTCTCCTCAGTCATGGAAGAAAGCCTGTGACTCACTGCAGAAACATTTGCATTTAGGTCTATCTCCTCACTCATTATGAAAAAGAAAAGCTTGTGATCATTAGAACTGATATCAATGACCAACATAACTCACAGAGGAAACCAAGAGTAATAAGTCCAGCCAACAGGAAAACACTCAGCAGGCTTAGAGACAGAATAATAACCAAATACAAACTGCTCTTAGAGCTCCTTTGACCTGAAAAGAAAGGAAAAATAAACAAAATAGAGAACCTAATAAAATGTGCAACAGTTAAAACACCTCTGCTTTTTCCAGTTTCTGCCACTTCTTTCTTACCTGTGCGATTTGTTGAATGTGTTGGGTTGTCATGTTTGAGATTGACATAAATTTCCTCCATTGCATGAAAGGATGTTGATCATTTATGAGAGCTCTGCAGTGCAGGACATGTAAAATGTAAAAAGCCTCAAAGGTTTCAGTTATACTTTTTTTTTTTTAGAATCAGAGGAAGTAACCTATATGAATATGTGGTTTTGCAGCTATGCTACCACTGAAACTTGTGATGGCCAATTATTTTTTGGGCACTGTTAGTTACCTTCTGTGTAGCCTTCCTGTTCTCACTAGTGGCCCCTGCGTACCCCAACCTGTTCTGCAATGTGTGCCTTTGTAACAGGGTCATAAATCACATCTTGTTATAATTACACAAAATGTGTTCTAAACCCCCAAACTGTTCCTTTTATACCTGACTTTTAGGACCTCCAAGCCTGTAGTTATGTTCATTATCAGTTAGAGCCCCTCCTCATTCTTTTGTTCTTCTTCTTTGGTGCAATCCTATAAATACAGTGTACCCCTTTTGCCTCTCCCCTTTTCTACAATTCCCCTGTGGGAGAGGTGGGTGTCATTTCTTTCCAACACCTTAAAACACACATATAATTCATATTTAGCCACCCTGATGTTTATGATTGCGATTTTAGTTCAATTATTGTCATTATTAAGCCTGTTTTTGTTAGATGTTATAAGTGTGTAGTATGTGTGTATCATAAATGTGTTTTAGGCGCCATAAATGCTAGCATGAATATATACTTCTTGCTAGCTTGGAAGTTGTGGTGGGTTGAGCTAACCCTCTTCCCCACTGTTTGTATTTGGTCATAGGAGCTGGAGTGGGCAAATTATTTACTTGGAGGCCTTTCTTTCTTTTACCTTTTTTATCAGGTATGTCGGATTTCATGTTGTTGTTTTTGTTTTATCTTATGTCAAATATGTTACGTGTAAATGCATACTTTATGTTTAATGTAAAAATAAATGCCAGCCCTTTTCTACAATTCCCCTGTGGGAGAGGAGCTGGAGTGGGCAAGCTATTTATATGGAGGTCTTTCATTCTTTTACCTTTCTTTTCTATTTTTTTTTTGTATACTATATCCCTCTTGATTGTATATGTTTGTTATTTATTCCTGTTGTCTTACTATTTATACTTTATTCCAGCCCAGCTGGTGTGGAGCACTCACAATTTTGTTGTACATGTACATTGGCAATCCGGTGTTGTGCCAAAAAGTGATTGCCTGGAAAAAAGTGATTTCCAATGTTTTTGTGTGTTTTTTATGTGTAATATCGTTACGTATGCTGCTAAATAGACTTTGGTGAACAGGTATTACAAAGGTGTTATATACAAAATTTTAAAAAATTACCTGTTTCTCAAGTATCTTTGTAACTGTGTTATTGTACTTACATTATAATCATTCAGCTCCCTATTGTCCACTTAAAATATGTTTACAGAACTATTTTTGCATTTGTTGCAATTTAAGCTGTGCTCTTGGCCAGATTACTCTTTAAAAAGACATTTTTAAAGTCAACAATATATATATTTTAACTGCATAAATAAAGGATACACAAAAGTCACTGCCAAAATCTGATTGCGGCTTCTACCTTGTTACAGGAATGTTGTTTGTTGCTCAAGATGACGTGATATCATTCATGAAGGATACATGTGACATATGTTTCACATATTATAGACCAACAAGTTATTTATAGCAGTTTAAATACAAGTAATCAGTTTTTGGCAAATACGGGAAATCTATTTTTGGCAGAAAATCTCTTTTTGGCACAACACCGGTCTTTAAGTGATGACTTGACAAATCCGGCTTTTGTGTTTTTAACATATTTTAATGCTTTGTATCTTGTTATATTTAATCTCCAAAAGCCCCTACAAATAGTCAGTGATCACTGTCGGCCTCTCTCGGTTTTCATTACCGCTATTCATTTTAAAACTCAGTTTTTAAACCCTTACGATGTAACTACAGCCCAGCCCATGCAGCAGTACCGTATTTTCCGCACTATAAGGCACACTTAACATCCTTTAATTTTCTCAAAAATCGGCAGTGCGCCTTATAATCTGGTGCGCCTTATCTATGAATTCTGGCTGTGTTTACCGACCTCGAGCTGATTTTATGTGGTACACGGCACTCAAAAATCTGTCAAAAAATATTTTAGTAGGACTTTGCTAAGCTACGAAGCTGCACCGCTTGATGAATTGTCTAAGCGTTATGGCTACCATAGTCAGGAGCCTCGCGGCTCATAGTAATCTGGGTCCAAAATTCCGTCCTTCCATGCCATTAATGAATTAATGGCATGGAAGTGGAGGAAGCAAGCGGAATGAGTTGAGTAAAGTTTGACTTTTCTGACTGATTTGTTTCGTTAAATGCGCTATATAATGCGGTGCGCCTTATGTATGAACACAGACCCGTTTGTCGACAGTGTGCTTTATGGTCCCATAAATACGGTATATAAATGACTAACCTCGCATTGCGGATGGATTATCTCAGTTGTTCTCCTGACTGAAGTTTGGTCTGTTTACAGCATCCTGTCAAGCGATTGCATTGGTCCCTGACCATCTAGAATCCTCACGTTAACTTTTATCGAGTGAGAAAAAGTTAGCATTCACCCTCCAGCTTCACTGTTTATATTATGCTGCTAACAAAGCTGTGTCGCTAGCGATCATGTATATATTGTTATATATCAGCTAACCAAACTTTAGTAACCCTACAAAACATCCCTGCTGTTTAGTATTCTGTCTTCATTTATGTCGGAAGTGATAGCAGAGCTGCAGGTTTTAATTCATTTCAGAATTCCCTCAGTCAGGACATGCTATATTGTATTTAGATGGACGCTAGCGAGCTAACATCCTGCTAACTTCTAACTCCGTTAAATGTCAAATTCCATTTTCATGGATGCCTGGATGTTAAACTTAATTGTTGCACCTGGTAGAGCAGCCACACTGATCATTTTATTACAGATAAAAGAATTTAGACAGTTTTTCAACTCTCAGTGATGCCACAGTGATCGTTTGACTTGTGGACCTGCAGCAGAGTTTGGGCCCAGACTAATGACGTCAGACTTAAAGAACAGATAAAGGGTTATTCTATGCTATGTATTCCATTAGAAATCAGAATTAGTTCAGAATAGGAGTATTACACAACATATTAGGTTTCTTATGATTTTATTTGCAGTTCTGCTCCTGCTAAATTGCTTTAATGAAATATTTAACATTCAAAAATCTAAATTGTGGACATTCCCTTTTTAATCATTGGTTTGTCATGGTCTGCTGGTGGAGAGAGTGAGGTGGACCCAGGAGCAGACACAGGCAAGGAGGTGGAAATGAACTTTAAACAAAAGGCAAGCCTTTATTGTGGCTGATACAAAGGCAAGACAAAACAACAGGGATAGTGGCTAAACTAAACTAGAACCTAAACTGGTGAAACTAAGAACTGTGAAAACTATGACGGCTTTGACAATTATGAACAAGACTTTGTGCTAAGACATGAAAGAACTATGAACCATATACAAGAACAAGCGACATGAACATGACCTGCACAGAGTCTTGAAACCTGACATGACCTGAGGGATGAAACACACATGATGTGACACTGATGAAGAAACGCAGGGCTTAAATACATTGAGGGATAACGAGGGGAATGAGACGCAGGAGCAGAACACAGCTGGGAGTAATCTGACATGACAAGACCAAGAGGAAGTAAAACTCAATACACTGACATAAGACACAGACTTTCAAAGTAAAACAGGAAACATAACAGACATGGACTTGACTAGGGGAGACAGCAACCATGGAACACAGAAACAGAAACCAAAAGAGGATAAACAATGACAAAATCAAGGTTCAATAATGATACAAAACTCAAAACACTGGGTCATCAACCCAGGACCATGACATGGTTAAACAGTAAAGGTAAAAATGTGTATTATCATAATATCACTCAAAGGGTTCTTACAGGTTACTCTGGCCTTACAAATTTACAGATGCTTGGGGATTGCAAGGCCACCCTGGCAAGCATGGCTTCATCTAGAGCTGGGCGAGCCTCCTACCAGGCTCCATCCAAGTTCTGTTTGCCTAATGGGTAATACTCATAGGATCAGAGACTTTAAAAGGAGAGCTGGTTCCAGACATTCCTGTACTAGGGGTGCCTGGTCAAAATCCACACTTCAGAAAGTGACTACATAAAATATGCAAAACTCCATTAATAATACAACTACTAATGTTAACACCTTTGTACCATCTGATTTAGCTACCTTAATTTCAATGGTACGTATTTTACCATCTTTACTTGGGAACACCTTAGTTATGAGACCAAGAGGCCATTCATTTCTTGGCACTTGACTGTCTTTGAGTACCACAACACTTCCTAAGCTCACGTTAGGCTGGCTAGACTGCCATTTGCGGCGTGGCTGGAGGGTAGGGAGAAACTCTTTTCTCCATTTGTCCCAGAAGATGTTCGACAGGTGCTGAACCTGGCGCCACTGATGTTTGTAGAGGTCTGATGCTGTGAATTTTTCAGCTGGAGCCTGAAGGGGTGCTACCTTTTGAGTCAGGAGAACAGCTGGAGTCAAGATGAAGGGGTCACTTGGATCTGATGAAACCGGGACAAGGGGTCTAGAGTTTATGATAGCGGCCACCTCTGCCATGAAGGTGACGAGAACCTCATGAGTGAGTTTAGTGGTCTTAAGCTGAAAAAACATAGAGTCCAATATTCTCCGTGCTAAACCTATCATTCTCTCCCATACTCTACCACTTCAATGTGAACTGCTCTAATACTCAAACAAGTGAATATGACAGCCCACCTTTTATTCTGATTGACGCTTCCTCTTGTACGTCGTGAAGACACAAACCACGGACCAAACACATCTAAGCCCACATTCGTGAATGGAGGATCCGTTGTGAGACGGTCTGGAGGGAGGTTTGACATTTTTTGTGTGCTCAACGGGGCACGAAATCTTTTGCAGGCAACACAATGATGGATGATTGTGCTCACTTTTCTTTTACCGCCCACTATCCACCATCCTACGGAGCGAACGGCTCCTTCTGTGAAAAGGCGACCCTGATGCTGGGTCTGTTCGTGGTAGTACTTTATGAGAAGCGCTGCAACATGGTGGTGGCCAGGAACTATGAGAGGGTTTTTCTCACCTTGGCTAATGTTTGAGTCTCTGATGCGACCACCTACTCTAAGGAGTCCTTCTTTGTCAAGATAGGGGTCTAAGGTTTTGAGAGGACTGGTTTTGGGTAGTTATCCATGTTTTTGCACACACTTGATCTCTTCAGCATACACGTCCTGCTGTACTGCTCGAATGACAAGGTTCTGAGCTTGGTTTAACTCATCCACAGTAAGTCCCGTTTCACAGTAATGCCAGCCATGACAATGATTGGCTTTGCTTGGTGGTGATTTGAAGTTGTGGATGACATGTATTAGTCTAGAAAGAGCACGTGTGAGGGATTTCCAGGTAGAAAATCTGTCTGAGCCCAGTTCTTTAGTTGAGGCTGTTGTTTTGAGTGCAGTTACCTGAGGTCTTACGTCTGAGTCCATGCTGGGCTCTACAAGGTCATAGGAGTCATTTAGGGAACTCTGAATCTGATGCAAAAGGTCAGGGCCAGTGAGCCAGTTACTAAGTGGCAGCTGGTATGCAGGAACAGAACGAGTGGCGTGATCTGCAGGGTTCTGACTGCTAGCTACATAGTGCCACTGGCATGGCTGAGAAGATCTGCGGATTCTAGTCACACGATTACTGACATAGACATAAAATCTTCTAGACTCGTTGTAGATGTAACCTAGGACTACTTTACTTTCTGTGTAGAAGGTAGTGTGATCTAGTTTACAGTCAAGTTCATCTGAGATAAGATCTGCGAGCTCAACCGCTGAAACGGCAGCACTAAGCTCTAATCTTGGAATAGTCTGATCTGGGCGTGGTGCTAGCTTAGCCTTACCCATTACGAAGCCTACTTGACTGTGTCCTTCTGCATCTGTCACTTTTAAATAGGCCACTGCAGCTATGGCTTTGGTAGATGCGTCTGAAAAAACACACAACTCTTTTTTCACGGCTGTTGAAGGGGAAATGTCTGTGTATGCTCTGGGAATGGTCATGTTAGGCAGGTCTTTGAGTGAGTCTTTCCACTGTGTCCAGGACTCTTCCATTTTGGGAGGCAGTGGAGCATCCCAGTCCCCATTTTCAGCTGTAAGTTCACGTAGAATTGACTTTCCCTGTATGGTGACTGGTGCTACAAAGCCCAGCGGATCATAGAGGCTGTTTATTGTTGATAGAACACCTCGTCTAGTAAAGGGCTTTGACTCATCATATACTTCAAAAGGTGAAGCAGTCTTTACTTAGGTCCCAGAGGAGACCTAGGCTACGCTGCATGGGCACTGAATCACCTTCAAAGTCTAGGTTTTTTAGGTTTTTGGCATGATCTTGAGTCGGGAATGCCTCTAGAACTTCCTTTCTGTTTGCTACTATTTTATGCAGTCTTAAATTTGAGTTTGCAAGTGCATCTCAGGTTCTTTGGAGTAGAGATATGGCCTTTTCAACAGTAGGTAGAGATTTGAGTCCGTCATCAACGTAGAAGTCGCGCATGACAAACTGCTTCACATCTGCATCACAGTCTGGTTCGACGCGTTGGACAGATTGGTGCAGGCCATATATGGCCACTGCTGGCGATGGGCTGTTCCCAAAGACGTGGACCGTCATTCTATACTCCACAATTTCTTTGGAAATGTCATTGTCGCGGAACCACAAGAAGCGTAAGTAGTTCCTGTCTTGCTCTCGCACGTTGAAACAGTAAAACATCTGTTCGATGTCTGCTGTGAAGGCAACGGCTTCTTTTCTGAAGCGTATTAGGACCCCAAGCAATGAGTTGTTAAAATCTGGTCCTGTTAACAGAACGTCATTCAGGGATACGCCTTCATACTTGGCACTGCTGTCGAAGACGACCCTGATCTGCATGGGTTTACGGGGATGGTAGACACCGAATAGTGGCAGATACCAACATTCCTCATCCTCTTTTAGTGGAGGGGCGATCTCTGCATGTTTGTTTTGGAATATTTTGTCCATGAAAGTGATGAAATGTTCCTTCATCTCTTTCTTCTTTTCAAAGGTTCGAAGAAGAGACATTAGGCGATTCAGGGCCTGTGGTCTGTTGTTAGGGAGCTTTCGGTGTGCATTTTTAAATGGTAAAGGAGCTGTCCAACTGTTATCTGTGTCTTTTGTTAGTCCTTCCTCCATTATTTTTAAGAAGGCATTGTCCTGGATGGAAGGTGAGATGTAGTTGTCGTTTCTGGTTTGTTTGAACACATTACATCCTAAATGATCAGGTTCACAAGCACTGTCTGCCAGCTGGGGGCTGAAGTTGAGTGGAACTTGTATCCCACAATGTTTCTCTTTTATGTTGAAAACATTAGGACATGGCACGAACACTGTGGGACGTCCCCTTTCGGTTGCATTTGTGAACAGAGTCCTTACTGTAGGAGTTTTGTGGATATCACCTAAACACACGTTTCCTACTATGACCCATCCTAGGTCCAATTTTTGAGCATAGGGTGCGTTGTTAGGGCCACTTATCTGTTTGCGGACTTTGTGAGCTCTAATGACATCCCGTCCAAGAAGCATTAGTATGGGGGCGTTAGAGTCCAAGGCAGGAATGAGGTGAGCCACTGACTTTAGATGGCTGTGGTGTCTAGCTGCACTGGGTGTGGGGATCTCGTCTCTGTCATTTGGGATATTTTTGCACTCAATTAGGCTAGGCAGTGGGATGTGGACTGAATCATCTAAAGCTGCCACTACATAACCTGTAGCTCTTCTACCCATTGTCTCTTTGGTACCTGCACATGTCTTAAGCGAGTAAGGGGAACTAGGGCCGCAGTCATTAAACAACTCGAAGAACTCCGGACGTACTAGTGATCTGTTACTTTGTTCATCATGGATGGCATAAAGCCTTACTGCTTGATTTGGGTGGCCTGCTGGGTAGACATTAACGAGACAGATTTTAGAACATGAAAAGCCTCCTTCATTCACACAACAAACCTGAGTGCATTTAGAAGTGATCTCCTTTGATTCAATGGTGTCAGGCTCCCCGCCATGCTCTGCTGCTGGTTCAGTTTCTTTTAGCCAGGGAGCTGGTCCTGGGTGGAGAGCCGTGCAGTGCTTCTCATCGTTGCATTCGGAACACTGTACCTTGGCTTTACAGTTCTTTGCTATGTGTGAAGATGAGGCACAGCATCTGAAGCAAAAGTTGTTTTCTTTTAAGAACGTTTTCCTATCTAACAGTGTTTTTATGCAAAATGCTCTGCACACTGAGAGAGGATGGGCTTTCTTGTGAATTGGACAAAGCTTTTCACCATCTACAGTTTTGTTTGAGGACCTCTGTGTGTCTGAACTAGTGCGAGAGATGACATCAGTTTTGTGCACAGAAATCTCTTTTTGTCTGTTTGCCCTCCAAGATAGTTTGTCTGGTCTGGGTGCATCAGGTGATGGTGTGAGGTTAAAGCTGGGGTCGTTTCTAGCATCAGCTTCTTGTGCAACAAAGTCTACTAGAACACTAAAAGGTAGGAAGGAGACACATTTTGTGCGTTTGTAGTTGGCTCCTACCGTAATCCACCTTTCTTGCAGGTAGAAGGGAAGTTTTTGAATGATTGGATTTACTGCTCTTGCTGTATCTAGGAATGCAAGACCAGGGAGGTCTCCTTCAGCTTTAGCACACTGCACTTCCATGAGCAGGTCACTAAATTTTCTCAGTTTTGCAAAGTCTTTGGATGAGATGGATTGAGGCCATTGACTGGGTTGTTGATGTGTATGGCTCTGAGTTGTTCTGCATGTTCAGCCGATTCCTTGCCAAGCCATTTTAACATCAAGTCCATTTCTTCACTTGCCGTTAGATCTAACCCACTTATAGCATTTTCAAATGAGCGTTTCCAAGCTCTGAAGTTTTGGGGCTTGTCATTAAACTGGAGCAGCCCTGTTGCCACTATTTCACGACGAGCAAAGTATCTGATGAAGTCACTCACATTTGATTCTCTAGGCTCTTTGTATAAAGGCCTAGCATCATGAAAGCTAGATGCTGACACCTGATTTGACCAATTGGTACTGTAATTTTTATTAGCATGAGGAGAAGGGGAGATGACTGGAGTTTTTTGGCAACAGTCAGGATCATCTGGTAGACCAATTGGAATTTTTTGTGGGTCATTTTCTTTTTTAGGGCTTGGTGGCTGATCACAGGTGATCTCTAGTTTACTTTGCGTTACATTTTCATTTTTTGATTGTTGAAGAGCAGCATCATTTTCTTTTCTCACAAATGCAGATTGGCCAATGACATATTGTTTAGTTCGTTCTGCTGTTACTGAGGGACAGATGTTGCTGCGTGTTTCTGTCTGTGCGGCAGCAGCTGCTTCTAATGACTCTGCTTCAGCAATGGCTGAGGCTACATCTTTTTCATGCTGTAAATATTCGATGGATGCCTCAACTTTAGCTTTTGCTACTTCTATTTGTGCTTTTTCTACCTTCAAATCCATTTCCTTAGCTGCGAAGCTGAGACGTGCTTTGGCTGCCTCAGCTTTTGCTCTGGCTTTGGCAGCTGCAGAACCTGTAGAGGAGGCACACGAAGCTTCGGACCGGGTCTTGAGGGATGACGCCTTGCTGGACATGTTGGAGTTGACTAGACGACTGCTGGCTCACTGCTGTATGCCGTGTTGCTCCGAGGCGTAGTAGTGGTCAGCTTCACTCTAGCGTGCGATGACTGCGTTATCTTTGTTCATGCGGATGCCGCCGTTTTACTGTGCCGTTATGGGTGCATGTCTGATGCAGGGGCGTTAACACCTTTCTTATATCACCACTCTGAAGACCGATGAGCGTTGTCAACAGGTTTACTGATATTCAAAAGGGTAAAACTAAAAACAAGACAAAAAATACAGTCATGACATACATATGTGCAGCATAATATACATTTATATACTACAATGCTACTACATAGCATATGTCTAATTATGTAAACTTTTTAAACTACTACTGATGCTATCCCAGACGACCTCCAAAATCGCGGGTAGCTAGCTTAACAAAAGGACTAGCTTTACAGCCAAATACTGCATTAGCGGGGAACATATTGTACAAAAAACAAAGTTGCAATTTAGACTTTAAGTACATACCGGCAATACAACCATAAACCGAAGATGTGAACAGTATTTTTTTTCCAACAGGACACCATAAACTGTGTGCCGATATGTTTCCCTTCTTTTTGCCTTTCTTGCGCCGACTTCCTGTTCAATAAAGTTGTTTCAAAATAAAGCCGTTTCTAAAGCGCATTACTTGGAGCAACCACAGAGGGCGCTGTAAACACATAATAAATAACAAGTGACTGAGAATGATATTTTAGTGATACAACATTTTACAACTTTTAGTGATAACAGAACAACTAAAATAACAATAAAAAGATTTTAAGTTATTAATGCCCCGAATAGAATAGCATAGAATAGCCCTTTATTGTGAATATACATGTACAAGGAAATAAAGCTTTACAGAGTTTTTTTGGGAGTTACTTCCTTTTTTCTTTGTCAGTGCTCCAAAATTTCCCTCAGCACAGCTATTCTTCAAGGGGGTTCCTACCACAACTACCACAAAGATATGTCATGGTGATCCTTTATTTTATTTTGACATGCTTTTGGTCTTGTATCACAGGTGCAAGTCGTGCATGCTATAATTACACACAAGCGTATGTAGTATGACTTCACTATAGTCTGTCCATTTTTTGGAATCATATTTTATTATGTATCATTTCTCTTTTCTTTGTTTCAGAAATCATATTCTGTAAAATTAAAAATAAATCCTTCACATTTCATTATTGTGCCTTACAGTTTTTTTTCTCTACATTTTTTGCAGTATTCTTACCAGTCAGTAATGTTTTGATAAACATATAAAGCCATTTGGTGTCTTAAAGTGGTGGTGAAAGGGTTTTAATTCTTTGGTCACAGACTGAGTTTATGTTTTGACATGTGAAAAAGGCTTTCTTTTGTTTTAGCATCTATTGCACAGGTGATTCTTAGTTATGTCAGGAGAAATGCCCTAACTTTTTTGAAAGCTGCATTATGAGTAGTAGGGGTGCAACAATACTCGTATCAATATTGAACCGTTCGATACAGTGTTTTCGGTTCGGTACGCATAGGTATCGAACAATACAAAATCTTTTATTTATTTTATCAACTTTTCTTCTAACCATGCTGTCTGTGTTGAGCGCTCAGTGGATCTGCGTTCGACTACTCCGCCTAGGCTGCACTGTCGACTGCAGCTCCACTGAGCGCAGTGCAAGCTAGCAAGACAGAAGCTAAGCTAAGCAACATGGCAAATGCCTCCCCCACCCTCATTCAGATCTGGCGTTTGGAACTATCTTGGTTTTCATGTGAAGCATGACCCTGATGGTAAGCGCGTCATGGACAAAAGTAAAACAGTATGTCAGATGTGCCACGCAATGCTCAATTGGTGGGAACTAGTGCGTTAGCGCAGTTAGCTTGTTAACGTGTTGACGCCGTCCAGCCCCATGCGCGGGGCAATCCGCGGTAACTTGTTAACAGAGATTTGCCGTGTTATGGCGTTAATGTCATTTTAACGAGATTAACGCTGACAGCACTAGTGGGAACACAACGAATATGACTACACATTTACGCCGACATCATACTAGTGCAAAGACAAGTGGAAACAGACAAAAACAACAAGCACGCATGCTACAAACTTTACCCGAGTCATTTAGACAGCCGTTAGCACATGATTCTCCTTATGGGGACCTGATATGTTTAATATGCTGCTGAGAATATACCCCAGAAGAACCGTATAGTATAGCTTTTATTTTGGAAAGAGCCATTTCTCTGTAATAAACTCTCTTTTCCAAAGATGAGTGATTTCTCGATCAGATAGATTTATTATTTTATTGCTTTGTTGTTTCAGCAACATTACATTTAAAAACTGTACTTTTGAGTTAAAATATATATTTATAATTTTAATAAATGACAAATTAAAATGCATAAACATTGTTTTGTATCGAAAAAATATCGAACCGTGACACCAAAGTACCAAAGTATCGAACTGAACCGAACTGTGAATTTTGTGTATCGTTGCACCCCTAATGAGTAGGGATGGCAATTCATAGTTTTCATTTGATGTCACAGCTCCTGGGACATGCAAAAAACAGTACTGCAGTCCTTTCTCCTCCAGTGTAATTTACATTTATTTACAGCTGCCAAAAGGGCATATAGTATAGCACCAACATGTTAACATTTCTGCTAACCCTGACTTCAGGCCAAATCGATGCTAATTTACACTATAGAAATGATTTACCTGACACTGGAAAAAAAACAAAAAAAACCCTCGACGTGACGTTATGTAGTGCTTGCCTTTGCTTTAATGGTGAACAGTTTCTCGTTCTCCATCTCTGACATGACAGCATTATTTACAAATCCAGATAGAAAATACATGTAGCTGTCCATACTTTGAAATCTTCTATTCTGGCAGTAGTTCTCTACAAGATACACATAGATGTCACCAAACTGGAGCTCTGGGAGAGACACTGCCACTTTCAGGGGTTTAAATGAAGCATATGCCTAAGTTCAATAAGAAAGAGCTGTAAATGTCATCTTCCGGCTTTTCTGGGTGTTTCTATTCTCCACATCACAACCTTGTTTCAACATTTGCAATCTCATTAATGTCATAATTTTTCTAGCCCAACCACCTTCTTGCCTGCCTTTTTTGAATTAATCAGCCGCCAATTTGCATAGTTTAAATTTGCGCTCTCCATCATTCTTTCTTTCAGAATCTCATTCATGCAGCCCACTTCTTCCCCATCTTCACCTCACAGACAACTTAGTCAGAACTTCCAAACCTCAGTCTTTGTCTTCACTACCACCAGCATCTAGACCAGGGGTCGGCAATCCTAGGCACACATGCCACAGTCGGCACGTGAAGGGTTAACTCATGGCACGACAATAGCTGGACTGGCCATCAGCCCACCGGGCAAATGATTTTTCATTTTTATGGGCCAATAATTTTTTATTTTTTGTAACGGTATAAACAATAAAAGGTGGTGGATTGGCCAGATGCTGGCAGATGTATAAAAATAACTCAGTTGTTTGGGTGAGGAGGAGAGACCCGAGGCGGCCGCCGGTCCGAGTGTCAGGTGACCTGAACTTCAGGTAAGAAGTTATGACCTGCAGTCTATCTGGGTCAGATATAAACCAAGTTTAGGTGGAGTTTATTTTCGTTGTGCTGACTTTTTACAGTCAGTTACAATAACTCGTACTGCGTGCTAGCTAGCATGACGGAGTTTCTATACAGCTGGGTGGGTGCTATGATGTTACTGATAGTGAACTTTATTTTATTCATAAGGTTAGTTAGTAGAGAGACCAGGAGATGTCCTTACTGAATCATCAGAGCTGAACAGGTGATGGAGAAACAGGTTTACCTTTTAGGTGACATGAATGAGTTGAAGGGAAGTTATGAACTGTTTCTGAGAGACAAATAACACCAGGATCCTTTTCTACGTAGCTAACAGCTGGTAACTGTGCAGGGGCGGGTCTAGGAAAGTTTTGCCAGGGGGGCAGGTAGGGCATTAACAGGGAGAAGGGGGCACAAAGAAATACTTTCTTATTCTCATTTGAAATGTCTGGCTGTTATTAAATAATTATCTGAAGCTTACAACCAAAGTTTTTATCTGACGTAAATGTATAGAAATCATACATATACCAACAAGACTGTACATCACTGTTACAACAGCGTCTGTTTTCATTCAAAGACTTTATGGGTTTTTTTTTATAATACCTGGTGGTGTAGTCTGTGATTTTTTGTCAGTTCAGCCTTATATATTATGTTTACCCCGAGTGACCGCCCGGTCAGCTGGTGGGTAACAGGCATCTCCGAAAACGTTAGAGCAGTTATGGAAATATGTGATGTCTTGATGAATCGAGCAGATATTTGAAGTTCACACAGCACCATTCTCGCATGAAAATATCTTAGAAGTTTATTTTGTGACCCAGAAAGAGTAATATTTCAAACTCCGCCACTCTGTGTTCCTCCGCCACTGCCTCGTTTGAGTTTTGGATGAAATGGATTCTGGGATATTGCATTTCGTCATTTCAAGCTGATTGGAGACCAGAACAGCCAATCAGGTATTTTTGCATCCAAGTCTGTGATTGGCTGGTTTTGTGGCACAAATATAACCATGTAGAAAAAGAGTTGAGCGCGCACGGGCAGAAATGTTGAGAGCGCGAGCAACACATTGCGGCTGCTATTGTGTGTGTGTGTGTGTGTGTGTGTGTGTGTGGATAATAGCAAACACTGAAATACATTTTTTTGCATGCAGCAATTAATTTTGTTCACTCAAAATAAATTTCTCCTCAAAATGCAACACTTGCACCCGCAAAGTTTTTTTTTACGTGCGCTCAAATTGTTTTTACGTGCGCTCAGAATAGTGGCCATATGCCATATGAATGCCATACTTAAGAGGTACTAGATGTTCTTATATAATAAACCAACCAAGACTTTTAGTTTTAAAGTAAAGCAGAAGTTTATCAAAAATTATTTTAAAGTTTATTCTGTCATACTCTTCATGACTTTCTACAGAGAAGTCTCTGTGCTGGTGTTTTGAAATGTTTGCCCTGTTAACAGACACCATGGAGTAAACTGAAGCTTCTGTAATGCTACAATGAGACAAAAGTGGGCCACCCTCTTTTTCTTCTTCTTTTTTAAAATTTTTTGTTTGCTTTTTACCAGTACTTAAAAAATAAAATTTTTGTATGTTTCTTAATGAGGCATTGTGCTTGATTCTCTGAATTAAATACATTCTGCTGACAAAATAACATACAACCACTGGTTATTTTTGCCAAGAATATAAATTTGCACCTAATAATAATAATAATAATAATAATAATAATAATAATAATAATAACTTTATCTAAAGCGCTTTCAAACAAAGTGCTGTACATCTATTTGAAACTAAAAAAGATACATAGCAATACAAGTAAAAAAAACAATACAAGTTAAAAACAGTAAAAATGTAAAAAACTAAAAGCCATAGAATTAAAACATGTAGGATAGGGTGAACAAATGTGTCTTCAACTTAGTTTTAAAAACTAAAAAAAAAACCTAAAAAATTGTCTTTTTTCTGGCTCTAGGAACCTTTAGAAGGCCAGAGTCCTGAGATCGTGGAGCACTGGATGGAACTTAAAGGTGTAAAAGGTCGCAGAGGTGCCAATCCGTTTAAAGCCTTGTAGGTGAGCAGCAGGACCTTAAAATCTGATTGAACCTGACAAAGTAGCCAATGAAGAGATCTCAGTCTAGGGGTAATGTGCTCAAATTTCCCAATTCTTGATAAAATGCGAGCAGCTGCATTTTGCACCATCTGTGGATCTCTGAAACTTTTCTTTGGTAGCCCAGAAAGAAAAGCGTTACAATAATCAATACATGAAGACACAAATGCATGGATAGGAACCCCTGCAGTGTCGCTTGAAAAACGTATCTGATTCTGGCTATCTTCCTCAAATGATAAAAGGCGGTCTTTGTTATCTCTTTTACATGAGACTCGAAGGAGAGCACCATGTCAAACCACACGCCCAAGTTTTTTACCTTGTCCCTGCAATTTCTGACACCTGTCATCAATTTTCAAGATGAAATTTTGGGACAAGTGCTGAAATTTTTGTGGCCCAATGACCATCAACTCTGTCTTATCAGTATTTAGGAGCAAGAAATTATCAGATAATCAGCCCTTAATTGCAGATAGACAAGATTCTAGTTTAGAGACTTCAGCACAATTTCCAATGGTCAAAGGAACATAAAGCTGCAGGTCATCAGCGTAACAATGAAAGGTTACATTAAAAAACACAGTACAGTAAATGTACGCAGTCAGAACAGAGTACAACATTAAAATGGAAATGTAGACTAGAACAAGAATCACAGTTAAAATGTCAAAACATGTAGAAATATATGCTCTCTAAGAAACTGTACAGTGGTGTTATGGTAGTTTTTTGCAGATCCATTTCATAGAAGCTCTACACGAAATATCATTCCAAGTCCTCCGATCTTCAGCTCTTATATGCACACAATCTTCTTCACTATTCGGTGAGCCTCCATTATTGGGTTCATTTGTCGCCCAGTTCCTAAAGAATGAAGGTTTTATATAAGAACATATCAGTAAGATGAAGAAATTGAGTGTGGGGATTTAATTTCCTATAAAAAATATGAGAATGACCCCACTGTCTGGTGCAGTTGTCAACAGCGTTGCATGAATTCAAATCTACTGTGTCCTTTCTGTGTGCCGTTTGCATTTTCTCTGCCTGTGTGGGTTCTCTGTCACTTCATCCCACAGTCCAAAGACATGTGTGCAAGCTGAATGGTGGAGAAAATGGATGGATCGATGTATTTGTCATGAAATGTTTAAAAGGTCGTAGCTGAGTTCTTCTGCCCCCCCCCCCCCCCCCCCCCCCCAAAAAAAAAAAAAAATCAGTAGCATCCATCTTTAACCTTTTGCCCTTATTTTGGCTCAACCACCTGACATGTAAGCTTACTGATGAGATTATTTTGCATACATATATGTTCATAAAAAAACATATCTGCTGGAAATCCAGTAAATGTAATAAACTGAAACAAAGCGAAGACTTACGCCAGAGTCAGTGGAGTTCCATCTACCCATTTCCACTGTCCTTCCTTTGCACTGTCAGTCAAACCAATCCAAGTGTTATCTTTGATGATTGTAGTGAGAAAGTTCTGTTAAACATGAAAGAAACAACATTTTTTAACCAGAATTCATTTTTCTAATTATTTTTATTTCCTTTTGTTTATTTAAATTGTAATAATTTTTAACCAAACTAACTAATCCTAAACTATCCAATAACTAATCTTTACATTTTTCTTTTTAAAAAAATTCATTTTAGTTTGTTTTCAAAGTTCAAAAAATATTTCAGTTAGTCCTATTTTTCATTCTCTGTCCATCAATCCATCCATCCATTCTCTTACTCTTATACTCCTCAGGGTTCCCAGGAGGCTGGGGCAATTTAGAATGACTATTAATTAACCTAACTTTTATTCTAGTTTTTATTTAATTTTAGTCACATAAAAAAAAAATCACATTACTTTTAGTTTTTTGTTTAGTTTTAGTTAACCATAACAATTTTGTAAGACTACGCTTACAAAATTATGAACATAGTAATAAATCCGGTCAATTTCTAGCAAACCAGCTAAAAATAAATAAAGAAAAAACAACTATATGTGCTGTTCAAGATTCATCTGGGAACACAATATATGAACCGAAACAAATAAACAACATTTTCAGGGATTTCTATAAAACGTTGTATTCACCACAAATAAACCCATCTAAAAAGGAAATTGATCAATTTTTAGACAACATAACTCTCCCAAAATTATTAGAAGCTCAAGCAATGGCACTGGATTCGCCACTGACATCAGGTGAACTCCAGGAAGCCCTGATAAGTATGTCCAATAATAAGGCTCCAGGTCCAGACGGCTTTCCTGCAGAATTCTACAAAGAATTCTGGACGATTCTAGCACCAGTTTTTTACAGAACGTTGTTAGAAATCAAAGAAAAGGGCAGACTTCCATCAAATATGAATTCTGCAAACATTAATCTCCTGCTAAAACCAGGCAAAGACCCTATATATCCCTCAAGCTATCGTCCAATATCCCTTATTAATGTAGACCTCAAAATAATCTGCAAAGCTCTCTCGAAGAGACTAGAGAAAATAACCCCCCTCTTAATTCATCCTGACCAAACTGGTTTCATAAAAGGTAGGCACTCATCAACAAATACACGTAGATTACTTAATTTGATAGACTACTCATACAGTAAAAACCTTGAAACTACAATATTTTCCTTAGATGCAGAAAAAGCGTTTGACAGAGTTAACTGGAAATTTCTATTTGCAACTTTACACAAATTTGGTTTTGGATCTTCTTTCATCAACTGGTTAAAAATATTATATAATTCCCCAACAGCTTGTGTCAGAACAAATGACCAGACATCCTCCAGCTTATGTCTCCTGAGGGGCACCAGGCAGGGATGCCCACTCTCCCCTTCACTGTTTGCAATTTTTATCGAACCACTAGCAGCAGCAATTAGACAGAATTCAGCAATTAAGGGCATAAAATGCAAGAACGTGGAACATAAAATCAGCCTTTATGCTGATGATGTGTTACTCTTTCTCCAAAATTCACAAACCAATATCTCTGGGGTGATTGAATTGATAAACTCTTTTGCAAGAATATCAGATTACTCAATTAACTGGTCAAAATCTACAGTCCTTCCTATTAATTGCTGCTTCCATAATTCCTCTTCTACTCCACTGCAATCGGGAAATATAAAATATTTAGGTATTAATATTTCTCCCAAGCTTGCAGATCTAACTAAATTAAACCATACCCCACTTTTAAAGAAAGTAGAAGGTGATCTGGCTAGATGGAAATGTCTACCCATATCACTCATGGGAAGGGTTGCTGCTATAAAAATGATGGTATTACCAAAAATAAATTATTTATTCTCAATGATCCCAACTAAACCGCCGCAAGATTGGTTCAGATCTCTAGATTCATATATGTCCAAATTCCTTTGGAAAAATAAGCCCCCACGTATAAGCTTAAAAACACTACAAAAGACCAAGGATAAAGGAGGATTAGAACTACCTAACTTTCAGCACTACTTCTTAGCCAACAGGCTTCAGTTTATCTCCGGATGGCTAAAACATACCCTTTTAGATGAACCTTGGCTAGATGTAGAACAAGCACTTTGCAATAATCTAGAGATTTCAGATCTACCATTTATCAGCTCAAACATTCAACGACATGAATGCTTCAAAAGCATCAACATCAGCTCTTCTCTGACAGCATGGTGGGAGTTTCTGAAGTTGACAGAGTCTTCATTAATCTCATGCAAACGTACACCTATCTGGAACAACCCTGACATATTACAAAACAATAATATGATAAACTTTTCAGATTGGAATGGTAAAGGAATCAAATATGTAGAACATATACTAGAAGGAACAGAATTTATTTCATTTGACAGACTACTTACACAATATGGGATCAACAAGAAAAGATTTTTAGAATATCAACAAATTAAATCCATAATAAAAAAGAAATTTAAACCGGATCAAGTTGAACTACAAACACCACCAAGTGTGGTTCAATTTTTTACTCTTAAAACCCCCAAATTACTATCCAAAATATACAGAATGCTTTCTAAAACAGATGAATCAATATCACTTCCTATTGCAAAATGGGAAGCGGATTTATCAGTTAACTTAGACCAAAACTTCTGGTCTCAGATTTGCTTAAAAACCTTGCATCTAATCCAAAATCCCAGTCTTCAATTAATTCAATACAAAATACTACATAGAGTGCACTATACAGGTCATCGGATGTTCAAGATGGGCTTTGCATCTACCAACAACTGCTCACAGTGCCAAACCAATTCACCGGACAATTATATCCATGCTCTTTGGTTCTGTCCACCAGTTCAGAAGTTTTGGCGCGAGATATGTGAAGACTTATCAAAGTGTCTGAAATGTAACATTCCAACTTCCCCCTTAGTGTGTTTGTTGGGCAGCTTAGATAATGTCACTTCAGAAAAGAATATAGCCCATATGGTTTTCACTGCCCTATGCATAGCCAAGAAAACAGTCCTCATGAACTGGAAAAATAAAAACAATCTTAATTCTAACCAATATAGAAATTATCTATTAGATTACATTAGTCTTGATACAGCCTCTGCCACCACATCAGATCAATCGCTCTGGGCTCCTCTGATCAGCTCCATCACCTAGTGGGGGTGGGGGGTCATATTTTGGTCTCGCCTTCACTGTTGTGATTGGTGTGGGGGTAGGGTCAGGCTTAGGGCGTCGGGGGGTTCCCCGGGAGCATCTTCCTTGGGGGGCTCAACCCGGGGTAGCGGTCATGGCCAATTAGGGGCTCTGATGGCTCTTAGGTGACGGTTTCCTCGTGGCTACGTGCAGCGGGGCTAGGGGAGGGTCTGTGCTGACGGACGGGGGTTACTGACCTGGTAGCCTGGCTGCCCCTGGGTGGGTCCGGGACGGGCGTGAGGTTCTGGGGGCGCTCCGGCTCTGGCCTGGGGCCCTGGCCGGGCCTCGGGGGCCTGGGTCCTGGTTGGTGTGTTGCCGGGGTTGTGGGCCGGTGGGTATATGGGGGCCCACCACTGGCGCGGGGTGCCGCCGGTGCGCCGAGCCACCTGGGGGGCTCTTCAACTGGTGGGGGGGGGGGGGGGGGGGGGGGGGGGGGGGTTGTCACATCTTGCAGGAGCTTTCCTCTCTCAGGAACTCTCTCTGCAAGGGGGGGAGATACAGGAGAGGTGGAGGAAGATCTCAGCCTGGGCGTCTATTGTCTTATGTAGTCTGGAAGATGAGTGGATGATGGGGTGGGTGCAGTTTTCTCTGTGGTGGGGTTGGGTGGACTGCCCCGGGCTCTGTGGGGCCGGGCGGCGCCGCTGCACTGGGCCCCGGTTCGGATGGGCCTGGGCCCCCCTTCCCTGGCGGGTCGCGGAGTATGGGGGTGCCTACTGGGGTCAGCGGGGGAGCTGGCCCCAGGGAGGGGTCACTTGCCCCTCCCTTCCTTCCCTCCCCATCTCCAGCTGCCTCCCTCTTCCCGCTCCACCACAACCACCCACACATGCAGGGCCTTGGAGTAGGGGTGTGTCACCAGGGTGCAGAGGAGGTAACCCCCCCCCTCTGTCCCCTTCTGGCTGCCTCTGCCTCAATTTTATCCCGCAACTTAGACATTCACATTACTCACACTCTCATTACACATACATATAGGATCTTGGGGGTGGGCACGCTACACGGAATCCCAATTACCATCAGGGTGTACACCTCACCCCTGGCGTCGTTGCCCACCTCTCAATTTTAAATACACGTAGACATTGAGGGCTAGCAGGAGGGACTATGCGCTTACCTGCTGCTCTCTGGCAGGTAGCTCCATGCCCTCCTGGGTTTTAAATGCACCTTAGAACACACATACATCAACACTACAATGAGCGGGTGGAGGGAGGTTAGGAGTCTTCTCTCACCCTTGTTCTCTGCGGTCTGCTGGAGCAGGGGGGCTAGGAGGAGGAGTTGGCCGTCCGACTGGGGTCCGGAATGTGGGGCCTCCCTGCTGCTGCGGAGTCGGGGCGGTCTGCTTCTCCCCACCGCAGGGAAAAAGGGTAACACAACCTGGGTCTGGGTGCAGTTCCCCCCTCCAGGGGCAAGGGTACCTAGACCCGGTTCGTAGAGTACGCTTGGGGAGTGTGATTGTGTGTACAGCGTCTCTTTATGTCTGTCTCCACGTTGGTTAAGTGTGGAGTAAGTGCATATGAGAGCATGAGGGTGGGAATGGATGTTTGTATCTGTGTGTGCCTGTATGTCTGTGTCCATATGTCAGGTTGGGTATCAGACGCCACCTCTCTGAGGACAGCTCAGGCCCTCCAAGGTTTGGAGGCCTATCTCCCCCCACCACTTCCCCTGCCGGGGGCGGACTCCCTCAGACATCGGTGTGTTGGTGGTTCTTTGTGTCCGGGGGTGGGCGTCCGGGTACACACCGGCTCACTCCTTGGCGGCTGCTTATCGGGGCCTGGAGCCTGGGGCTCGCTTGGGCCACTTCGGAGGTGGGGTGCCCCCGGCCTCTCGGCCTGGGGCTCGGTCACTCAGGCACAGCTGGCTGCCGGCGGAGCTCACGGGCACGTCGCTGCAACCCCCCCTGGCTTCTGCTCCGTGGCTGCTGAATGACCCCTCATCTGGGACTCTCCTCAGCTCTTTCTGGGACAGTGGCACGGCTGTCCCTCTGTTGGTCTTCCTTGGTCTCTTGTGTTCTGGGGGCCTCTGGATGTCTGGAGTTTTGATCTCCTCCATGCCTGCTTCATGCCCTGGAGGACGGGGCAGTGGCCCCCCACACCCTCTAGCAGATCATTACATGAAGGAACCTTTTAAGAAAACAAGCGCGTCCATGCTCACAGGTGTACACACGGGTGATCACACACACAAACTACACCCTTTTTGGCTCCTACCTCAATGCACACTGTGCTGTCGATCTTACGTGCTGCACAATAATGTTTAATATTTAGTATTTACTGTCATATTCCCATATATCATTGTGATGTTGTTTATTGTATTACTCTCGTTTTCTTCTGCTTGTTTTCTTTTTTCTTTCTCAACAGGTGATCCAGATGATCGATATATGTATTTTTTTTTTTTTTTTTTTTTTTTGCTTATTCTGTTGGTTTTTGTTTTTTGCCCTTCTCCCCCGTCCCTCTTCTCAACTGTTTTTCTTTCCCTCTTTCTTTCTCCCTTTTCTTTCCCCTAGTCAAGTCTGTCCCGTATTCAGCAAGTGAAAATAAAATAAAGAATAAAAGGTGAATCAAATGGACCATTACGGCAAAGCTGGGATGGTCAATTTGGTAAAGAAAATCCGTTGGGCATCTTTCTTCGCCTTTAGACAATAATTCTGATGGCAAAAGAGCCAAACGGGACAGGCAAAAAGAAGACAAAAAAAACCAAAAAAAACCCCCATAACAATAACCCTGGTGCTATACAGAATTGCTCTCCACAGTGAGACTGAATAATAGATGTTTCTGGGTTTTATGTTCAGATATGTTGAATGAATTTTGAAAGGTTAACAGAAACACATAAAATGAATGAATACATTAATTGCAATATACATGCACTGTACCTGTTCTTTAGAGCTCTCTATCAACACCAGATCTGCTCCTTTGTCTCTACAGTCCCGTCTAGCTTCATCCCAGTTAGCAGAGGTTCCAGAGAGGAAATAACAGACACCACTGAACATTTCCCATCCTGTAGGACACGTTTTCTCTGGAAGAAACATCAAGCAAGAGACAATCCAGACCAGCAAATAACCTGTAATGCTCATCAGATCTCTATTTAATTAACTGGGATCTTTTGGCAGAAAAGACTTTTAATTCCTCTGGACTTCTCTTTCAGCATATTATCATATTCCATTGATTTTGTTCAGTGAGATCAAATTGTCAAATTGTCACTGGCTTGACTGCGGCTCACAAATTATGCCTTGACTGCTTTGATGCCCTGTTGCCAAAGCCAGCCATCACATCAACTAATGCCAAAGCCAAAATAAATATTTAGATAAATGCTCTAACACTACTGCTGTCGTTATATTATCAGAAATGTGTGATTTAGGAAGTTGAAAGAGCATCATTAAGGAGCATCATTACCCCCCCAAATTTTTGCCATCATCCTGGTGTTAGCTCGATCTGGGTTCATTCTCCAAAGTGTGATTAAAATCATGGTTATGGATAACCATGGAACAAAAAAGACACACACATCAGCGCTGTAACTTATCACCTAAATGTCTGAGTGCCAAGTTATATTTGAAGTATTATGGCATGCCTGTGCAGACTAGGTCAGTTCAGTTTTGGCTGAGGAGTAGTTGCAAGGCGAAAATACTGAAAGACAAATGGAATACGATATACATTTCATAACATAATATAATGGGGAAGTAAAACTAAACATAAGGCACATGGGATGAGAGACTATGTAAATAAAATAAGAAGTAACACTGAGGCCAGGACTAAGACATACAAACCTGACACAACTAAACAGGGAAACTGGACAGACATAGAGATATGACTATGAGACAGAAAAGATAAAATAAAGATAATATATTAAATAACCAAAGCACATAGACTCAGCTAGAATATAACCTATGAATATGATTACAAAAAGAAGCTACGAACAGAGAAAATACATAACCAGGGAAAATACCGACCTCTAATACTAAAACAAGAGCCACACAACAGCTCATACAAGGACTCACTCTGGTTGAACAAACTCTGCAGCCTCTCCAACTCTTTGGTCATTTCAGTGAGGTCAGCTTGCAGCAGGTCTCTCTCCTCAGTCATGGAAGAAATTTGGTCACTCATGGCAGAGACATTTGCATTTACAAGATCTCTCTCCTCATTCATTGAGGAAAATTGGCTATTCATAGCAGACAGAAGTTTCCTTGAATCATGATCTAAAACAAAGAAAAGTAGGATGCATGTTTTTGAGACTCTTGCTTCTGACTTCTTCTGTTTAATTTTATCCTAAAATGTTTTATTTAGCTTACTTTGTGAGTCTTCCTTTATTCAAACATTATTGAGTTTACTGATATTTCATTAGAAATATGGTAAAATATGGGCTATCCAAAAAAGAAAAAGAAAAGCTTGTGATCATTAGAACAGATATCAATAACCAACACAACTTACGGAGGAAACCAAAAGTGACAAGTCCAGCCAACAGGAAGACACTCAGCAGGCTCAGACACAAAATAATAACCAAATAGAAACTCCTTTGACCTGAAAAGACAGGAAAAATAAGTAAATATATAAAATAAAAAATCAGGGACCCCAACAAAGTGTAAAACAGTAGAGATGTTAAAACACCCATTATGTTTTTTCTTTTTTTTTTTAGCATTTTCTTTTTTTTTTTTAGCATCCCCCCCCCCCAATTTGTGCGACTTCTTTCTTACCTGTGCGATTTGTTGAATGTCTTGGGTTCACCCATTTGAGATGTTCAGTATTGACATAAATTTCTTCCATTGCATGAAAGGAGGTGGATGTGGTTATGAGAGCTCAGCTCTGCAGCACAGGACATATTAAGTGTGAACATCTCACTGGTTTTTTTTACGCTCAGAGAAAATCACCTACTTAATATTTGGTTTGTGCAGCTGCTACCACTGAAACTGGATCTGTTCTTGGCCTGTGTATTTATATAGCCATGTGAAAGGATAAAGAAAACAATCTGTAAAAGAAAAAAAGAGTTTTGAGAGGAACATTTATATAACACACACACACACACATATATATATATATATAAAATATGAAATACCGAGCTATTTACCCTATCTTCTGCACTTAACACTGTTGGGTTTAAGACGTGTTCACCTTAAAGGTTGTTTTTGATTTGATTGTTTGAAAGCCTTACACCGGCAAGGTTAATAAATTTAAATAAATTAAAATTTACTAATTGAAGGAGGCAGTTTTGCCCAGAAAATGTTGTTTTGCATGCCTTACATACAGGCCAATGTGTGGTTTTGATGTGTGGTGACTTGTATTGGTAGAATGCTATTTATGACATGCTCTGTCTCTGCCTTGTAAACCATGCTGTCATTTCAGTCGTTGATTAACCTCATTCCTGTTTTGGTATATGCTCGTTTTAATTTGTTATCTTGTTTTATTTTTATTACTCATCAGCCGTATTTGGGTTCACAGGGTTTAAGTAAATTTTTTACATTGTTTTAAAACAAATTCTGTGAAACATAACCATTTAAATTTTTATTGTTGTTTTTATTGTTTTTAACTTGTATTGTGTCTTTTACCTGTATTGCTATGTATTGCTTTTATTTTATTTATCTCTTTAGTTGTACAGCACTTTGTTTGAAAGCGCTTTATAACTAAAGTTATTAATTTTATTATTATTATTATTATTATTATTATTATTATATGCTTTTATTTATTCACTTACTAATACTAATACTAATGTATTAGTAATACTAATACTAATTTTACTAATGTAAAAAATAAATTATAAAATACAAAAAACAAAACTATTTAAATTCTCAATGTTTTCCTTTTACACAAATTTAAAGTGAAACAAAACAAAACACGGCAAACCACAACAAAATAAAATATAAATTAAAATATGCAAAACATATTTTCATTTAGGCCTGGGATGATTTTTTGCGACAGTGTTTTCCTGCCTGGAATTGCATACATAGGATTCAGCGCATGAATAAACATTCTGAATCCTTTATCATCCACAACTGAAAATAGTTGGAAATCAAGTGCAATCATTTTTGCCAGGTCTTTATCAATTGGGTTCTGTTTTGCTGGCATCACAGACTTCTGCAAAAACTGTCTAATAGAGCTCTGGGTTGGTTTAGGTGGTTGTGGTGTTATACTGCAAGATGCTGTAGATGCAGCAACAGCAACAGTTGTAGTAGACACACTAGCACCTTCATTAATATCACACTCAACTGACTGTGTTTTATCTTCCCATTGCACTGATGGTTGGAGAGTTCTCAGGTGCCTGTGCAGGTTGTTTATGGAGCCGGCTCTGTATGATATCCTTTTCTAGCAGACTCCACACTCTGCCTATGTATTGTCAACAAAATTGAAATGGTTCCACATTTTGCTTCTTTTTGTGGTGTCACTCATTTTCTTTACTGTACCTTTCTAATGTGACGATGTTGTCTCTTGTTGTTGTCCATGGCTCTCACTCTCCCTCTCCCTCCTGCTCTGTTCCTGTGCTACTTCGAGTGTAACTACTGCCCCTCCCCATCTGCTCAGCTCAAACACAAGGCTTATGTGCGGCGAAAAGCGAAAAAAGAGAGAGAGAGAGAGAGAGAGTGAGAGAAAAAACAAACAAACCACAGCTCCCAATAAGGAGGTACTTGAAATTATTTATGCCACAAGTTGTGTTTCCTTTCCTGTAGAATATCCAGAATTTATGAATTCTTTAAAAGTGAAAAAAAGACAAGCTTTTCTTTTTCTTTTTTGTTTTGGTGAAATGGTTATTGTTTCACACCTGGTTTTCCTGGTCTTGGACACTTTCTCTCTATCCCCTCTCCTTCCTCATTCTTCTTTCTTTGCACTGATAATTACACAAACATACTGTATTCATTAAGAATGTTTTCTCTCTCTCTGTCCTTGTGCTGCCATTGCAAAGGTAATTGTACCAATTAAAAAGAATTTACAACAGATAAAAGATATAAACTGATTCAGATCAATTTAAAACAATTTTCTAATTAAATATCGACTCTTTCATTTGACTTGTACTCACTTTTTCTTCTTTAAACAAATATGTCCAAGATAGGAAAAAAAGGAATTAAACATAATTTATTCTGTTTGGTTCTGTGCTTCAACACACTGTCAATAAATGTACTGTAGATAAACAATTAATAGGAAACTTCCATCCATCCACCCATCCATCCATCCATCCATTTGTTTCTGCTTATCCTTTTCAGGATCGCTGGGGGTGCTGGAGCCTATCCCAGCTGTCTTAGAGTGAGAGGCGGGGTACACCCTGGACAGGTGGCCAGTGTGTTGCAGGGCTAAAATGGAGGGACACAGCCATAGACAACCAATTGCTCTCATATTCACTCCCACATTCACACCTATGAGCAATTTAGATTAATCAATTAACCTATCCCCACTAACTGCATGTCTTTGGACTGTGGGTGTAAGCATTAAGTAATAATCGTAATAATTTAGGAACTATTACTTACAAACTACTTACATTTACTTACAACTGTTTTGTTTGCTGTAAAAACTGACTTTTTTACCATCTTAGTACTTTTAAGCAAATCCAACTATCAGAACCAACAAACAAAGTTAGAATATTAGTTGTGAGGTACTTGCAAAACTCTTTGATCATTTTTGTCAGTTTTTTTCTTAGTTATATGCTTTTCTCCCTTCCTGGAAAGAGAAAAGTGAAAACATATATATGCACTGTGACTGATTCAAAAACTTTACAACTATGGAGACTTTGAGTAACATATAAATAAAGCTCATAATAATGCTGAATAATAACAATTAAATATAATCACTTTTTAATCAATTAGTCATTTTACTTGCTTTTACAAACTTACGTGATAGTTGTTGTATTCAAAAACAACCATGTATGAGAAAGCGTGCTTCTTTACGCCTGCTTTTTTGTCTGTCACAGCTCGAGCCAATCAGCAGACCGTATACTGAGTCGTTGGTGAGTGTGTTGCCACGACAACGAACCAAGACAACATCGACTTGCGCGCTGATAACTGGCTAACAGACGGCTTGATGTAAAGTAAAGGGTTCTTCGACACAACGGTGAGTTCTTATTAAGATGCTTGTTTGTGCAGTCTGTTAAACGATCCATTATTAACGTTAAAGTGAACGCAGAGAGTTCTTACAGCCTATAGGCTACTGTATGTACAACTACGGGATCCACGGTTTAAGTATTGTGAAGTGCTTAAGAGAGTGAGAATATAATGAAGTGCAAAACTCAGCGAACAGTACAACTGTTAACATAAAAACAATGCAAACATGAATAAAACAGCTAGGCTTTAGAGACTATTTATGCTCCTTTTCTTCATCAGTGCTCCAAAATGTTCTTATTCACACGGAGCGCTGCTCTCCGTCTAGGGGTTCTTAAACTTACCAGCTAACAGAAAGACTTCTGAATAAATGTGATGTCGTGGTCTCTCCCTCTCTCTCTCTCTCTCTCTCTCTCTCTCTCTCTCTATATATATATATATATATATATATCCCATTTTTTTCTTTTTGGTTAATCAAATGTTTCTACGGTCACATCAATGACAAATTTCCTTTTACTGATTCAAAAAGCACATATTTCATTAAACAGTCATGAGGTCATGCTGAGAAAGCACTTGACTTCTGAAATTGAATCTAAATCTTCAAATTACTGTACCATAAGTATGTATGACATAAACTGAAGTGGACATGGTATACAGCATATAGATTTCAGTTGTTAAAGATACACCCTAATGCTACTTCTGAACCTGATATGATAACTGAAACATAAAAAATGGATGTCTAGTTTATGACTCCATGTGTTCTCTTGTTTTCTTCTGTTTCCTTTCTTGCAGGTGATTTTGCCATACAACATATTCAGAATGAGCTTCACTCAGGTGAAGAAAAAGGCGTCCCTGCTATGCAACAATAAGCGTGTGAAGGAGGGTAAAACAAGAAGGGTGAGGTTCTAACTTGCATTTTTTTTCCTTTTATCTCTGTAATTTTGAAGCTGCTTGCGAGTTATGTTGTGAAATATAGCCATATGACAGCTTTCAGGTGACAAGGAAATGAAGATGTTACAGCAGATGTCGGAAGTGGGATTTTCTGAAAAATAAACAGCTTTCTATTTTCTGGTGACCTACTTGTTGGACGCTGTCCCATTCTTTTTAAAATAATGCTTCAAATGACACGTTGTCCTAATAATCACTTTGGCTTCTCATAGGGAACAAAATGAATTACATGACTACAGTGTTTTGTTGCATTGGCCTCAGCCTAACCATTTTAGCTCTCTTCCACTTCACTTACAATTTTCTCAGGTCAGAATGTGGAATATTGAAGTCCATACTTGCGTACTTATTTGGTAAGATTGTTAAAAAGAAAAAATTAGGCTCATCATCAGTGTGAGCTGCGCTGTTACACACCTGACAGAAACTAGGTACAATGTTCAGGGATGCAGTGGAGGGATTAACATTTTCTACTCTGCATTAGTTGTCATTTCATCTCATGCTCTAAAATATTTAATATTTTCAAAATAAGTGCATCCAGATAGTCTTTAGATTTTATAAAGACTTCAATCTGTGATATTTCGAAACTAAAAGACTTAGTTAGTTACGAGAAGCCACCAGTTTGCTTTGTTTCCGTCTAGATATTGGAATCCATCAAGATTTAAAATAGTCAGATTTTCAAAATAGCTCCCTCATTAGATATGGAAAATAACATGTTCAGAAATATAAGATAGGTAATGACAGATAATCAAATCAAATTGTAAAAAATATTCTGCTGCAGATGCTCGTTTTTACAATCTTGTGGCATTTATCTCTCTAACTGCATAATAAAATTAATAATAATTATTATAATTATTAATAATAAAAGCATAAATATTGCATAAGCAGTTTTGCTATTATGTTATTCATTTAGATTTAGAATTAAGCTAAAATCATTTTCCTTCAGACAGACTAAGTGCAATTAGTTGTTTTTTGCTTTAGGTGCACCAATGACAGAGGATTATGTAGAAAATACAATACCCAAAAAATGATGCACAAAATGGACATTATTTGAGTTTATGTATATGTAAGCATTAGAGCTGTAAGCTGAGCTGTTCCAAGAGCAATAGCCTACAGCTCAGCGCCTCATTACTGCTGATTAGGAGACTGTAAATAGGCCTGTGTTGCTGTGTGTTTGCAGGTGACTCCATCAGTTTTCACCCAGGAGATGTTGCAGTCCACAGAGGAGCGCCTGAGTAACACAGCTGAGGTGCACCCACCTCGCATCCTGGAGTTGCTTGACCTGAGCGCCGCTCCAAATCACAAAGTAAATGCCAGCTAATTCTGTGATATCACACTAGTTTAAAAACTTGCTTCCTATTACACACAGTGATGCGGTATAACATTAACTGGGAACCAACAATAACAGTGGAAACAATCTACCGTAAAAGGTGCAAATTGAAAGGGAGTTCTTATTTTTAAATATTTTCTTTGATATCACTTACTCCTGCCTAGCCTATTGCCTAGCAATATGTAGAGACTCTTGTGCTGCAGAAACAGCTCAGACCCTTCAGGTGAAGAACTGTAGAAAGGCCGAGGTTGAAATAATCAGGAATTTGACTCTATCACAGCACATTTGGCTGATCACCAGTCTGGTGATTTTTCACGCTCATCATTTGTAGAGTTGTCACGACATTATATTTTCTCCCCATAATTGATTGTATATTTTAAAATTGCATCTGCACAAAAGCAAGGACTGCATAAAAAAGAGATGATTAATATTATTGGCATCATACTGTGTGTCCATTTTTTCACTGTTAATTAGGAAAAACATGTTTTCTTTTTACTGCTGATCATTACATCAATATGAATAAAAAACTTGTTTAAATATTTACAAATATTATCATGTGTTTGTGCTCACAAACCAGCAAAGCAAATGCACTGTTCAATACGTATTTAGTATTAAGTATGAGGCGAATTTGAAATCTAAAGCATTGTCTCTGTATGTGTGTTTGGCTAGGGTTCTTTTCCAGATATAGATCAGCCGCTTTTTCAGCCCTACCCTTCTGAGTTGGTCTTCCAGAATTTCTCTCCTGGACAAACCTACAAGTTACCATTGCTGCTTCTCAACAATGACAAGGTATATTAATCAATAAGAGTAATGAAGATCAAATAATTTTGAAATCAGCATGACTGTCAAGCCTATATTTGAATCAGAAACATTTGTGAAACAACACCGCCGCAGCATAACTATTTGAAAAAGAGAAAATGTGGGGAGTGTGAAGAAAAGGTCATTGCTGACTGGAGGAAATCTGAATAAGATACCATGATAAGATACCATTTTCAAGCAATGATTAACAATCACTACCTTTGTCCTTCTTGCTGTGCTGGGTTTATGCACTTATCTACAGTTTATGTTTATTTTTTTGTTCAGGTTTCACGGCAAGTGAAGCTGGAGCAGCAGAACTCCGTGTATTTCAGTGTTTTGCCTTCAAGTGATGCACGCAGCAACATTGCACCAGGAATGTCTGCCACTTTCACAGTCTTCTTCACCCCACACGAAAACAAGGTACAAGAGACGTTTGCATTTGATTGGACTTTGCAGCACAAAAACAAAGAAGGCTAGACTGAGAGAACAAAACACAAAGTCACAATAACCACATATAGGATGAGGATAACCTCATATGATCTTGTATAGCCTTTACCAGACTTTCTGCATAAATGTTTCATGAAGTCTCAGTTAGGATCATAATCCACTAAAAAAATTGTCCTAAATGTTGAATTTAACTAAATTAATTACACGTAAATTTTCTGTGTAATTTTGGTACGGAAATACAATATGAAATCAATCAAAAGAATATACTTGATTTGTATACATTTTCCTTAATGTTTAATTATTTGAACAAATAACCTTCTGATTTTGTCACATATATAATTTAAAGAATGTTTTTTAATTATTGGTTCATGTTTATTAAGGAAAGAATCTTTTGTTTTTATTGTTTTAAGGGTTAGGACTCAAGTATGATATTGTTGGTTTGTTTGTTATTTACATTTGAATAACTGAGCAGCTAATGGAATAAACAGCTTGTTTCTCTCACCCCAAACCTGTAGCGTTGGATGGCTGCCACTTCCTGAGCCTCATTATGTCTGTGGTTTCTTCCTGTTAGAAGGGAATTTTTCCTCCCCACTGTCACAAAGTGCTTGCTGATGGGGATTTCTCTATATTACTGTAGGGTCTTTGCTGCCTTGAGGTGGCTGTTGTTGTGAATTGGCGCTATAAAAATTCAGTGTAAGAATCAAACTGGATAAAATTGAACTGCTTGTGTGCCCAAATTCAGTGGCACAAAATTATTTAACAACTGATATAATAAAGTATATCGAGTTTATAGAGTTTGTGTGGTTGCAGCAGGCTTTTCTCCTTGTCTACACAGGACTACCACCATAGACTGGTTTGTGTGACAGAGAGGGAAAAGTTTGAGATTCCAATCCGGGCCATTGGGCCACGTGCCATTCTTGACTTTCGAGACAAGCTTGACTTGCCCGTGTGTCCTGTGAAAGCTTCAACTGAGAAGACTCAACTTGTTTGTAATGTAGGAAACAGCAAAGCCAAATTCAGGCTCCACACAGAGAGGTGAGAGTCAGCACAAGAAGGGCTTATGTCTATTGTTTTGGAGTAATTTTCTATATTTAACTGTACAACATTAAAACAGTCATTCTTGTACCCAGTGAATAGTTATTTTTAAAGTACAGCTTGTGAAAACTGATCTGGAAAGCTCAGTTAAATACATTTAAGAAAAAATTCAGAATCATAAGTGAACAGAAAACATGTTTTACCTACTTATCAAAAATTACATAATGGAGTCTTGGGTATACCTTTAACTAGACTTTACAGTACTTATTGTTGGATCTAGTTAAAAGTTTGCTTTTCCTCTGTCAGTTTCTAAAACAGTAACCTATTATTGCAGGCCTTTTTCAGTGACACCTGAGTTTGGGGCACTTGATGTTGGCGAGAGTATGCAGGTGACTGTGGTTTTCCAACCAATGAACACAGGAAACCACAGCCAGGATCTGTTGCTGCACTACCATACTGGTGAGAAAACAAAACCGTGACACCAATGAGACTTGTGTTGAAGACTCTTCAAGATGTAACAGATAAATACACACTGATAAGGGGCTTGCGAGAGTGGTGTGTATGTGTTTGTTGGTTAGGGGGCCAGTGAAGTCAAAGGTGACATACTGTAGGTGATGAAAGAGAATATAGCCAGTCTTTAGGGAATGAAAATTCAGCTCATAATGGCTGTATTATATCACATTTCCTGCTCAGTATGGCTAGCTGGTTGTTTTCTCTTCTCCCTGATTTCTTCTCATAGTACATGTTACATCTTAGTGGTATTGGTGGACTGCCAGAATCTGGTTTTTAGGAATCTCCTGTTGTCTTTCAATTAGACAAGAGTAACCCTGTTAAATTTCACTTAAATCCCAACAGTATTCCTCCATATTTTTACAACTGACTAATCAAAACAAAAGTAGACAAAAAGGTCTCTTGATACCTATACTCCACCACTTATGTTACCCTGTGGTAACCAGTTACTAGGTCATAATAAGCACCATGACGTCTTCTACTCAGGTGAAGATGTGTACATTAGCCTGCATGGGTCTTGTGAAGAACTGACCATCCACCTTGAACCTGACTCCATCTGGATGGAGAATACTTATGTCTCCCTGATCAGTACACGCACAGTGTCCCTCACCAACCACAGTGACATCCCTCTTCAGTACTGCTGGACTGTGTGTCCCAGCCAACAAGAAGAGGACCTGAGCTTATTAAGGTATTTATGCATGAGCACAAAATGTATTTATTAGAGCATGTGTTGCCAGAAATGAGCTTGGGTACCCATCACATTCTTTCTGTCCTGTAGATCTTTGTCCTTCTACTGGCCTCTTTTTCTCTCTGACCCTCCTCATATGCTATTTGTTATACTTTTCACTGTCTCTCCCTACTTGTCTCTAGGGAGGGCTCAGTGCTCCAGCAGAAGGAAGAAGTCGAGCTAGGACAGTTGCTTAAGTCTGACCTTGCAGGGATCCATTACCTCCCGCTGCAGTCCAGAGCCCCACAGGAACACAGAAGTCAGGATGCAAACGACTACCTCTTGGCCCTTTCACACTGTATAACTGTGGAGCCTCCGGTGTGTTTGTGTTTCATTGTCATGTCGTGTGTTCACATGATTTTCCTCTTGCCAGACAGATTAGTTGAATACTTAAATGTCATTACATTGCCCATTGTTTTGTTCCATCAACTCTAGAGGCAACAATGCCTCCTATAGTATGTCTGCATAATGTAATAGTTTTAAGTGGGGAGAAGGAACAGGAGCAACAGCACTTGAAATTTGTTGATGTTTCCGTGAATCATTTCTTGCAGCATGCTCTACCCTCAGAGCTGTATTATTGCTGTGAGAACAGAATTCTGAAAAGGCTGATCAGATCTGATGTTAAAACTGTCACACAGACTTTGTGATCAAGACTGTTTGCATATAACTTCTGTCTGATTCTTCTGTGACATTAGAACCACAGATTAGGGCCTTTCTGTCCAGAGACCTTTAGAAAGTATGAGCTGCTCTGTCTTCTGTCCCCAACTCAGCCCCATTCCCTGGACAAAGAGATAGACAACACAGAGTTAGGGAGGTCACCTGCGTGTGTGTATGTGTAGAGTAAAGCCTGACCAAAAAATTAGTCGTTTTCTTCTTCTTACGTTTTTGTAATGTTTGCATTTTGTTTCACTAAAATAATTATTGTTGTCTTTACGTGCTTCAGGAGGGGGAAATATGGCCCAGCACCACGACGAAGTTCACCATCATCTTCAAGCCTGAGGAGGCCAGACTTTATCAACAAACCATATACTGCGATGTCACAGGTTTATTCCGGTTTCTCAAACACACACACACACAGCAGCAAAAGATAATAATTCATAATGTTATCAGTTTAATCAGTACTTTTTGTCCATTTTAGTCATGTTTACATTGTTAAAAAATAGAGCAAAATCACAGAAACACAGAGGCAACTTTTAAACTTCACCGTCACATGCATAAAATCTGTGTGATGTTTTCTTTCCTGTGGCCCTACAATTTTCCTTTCTCTGTCTTTAGCTCTATTGTAACTCTTTCATCATGGCTGTTTGTCATCTTAGGATGTGAATCACCGCTACCCCTCACAGTCAAGGCCAAAGGCATGGGCCCTCAACTTGTGCTTAACTATGATGGGATGAACTTAAAAGATTTATTCATAGGTGAAAGATTTCGTCAAGAGGTAAGAAAAACCAAGCCAGTGTGAACACGTTATGTTATTGCCAGTATGGCTCTAATGTAGAATGCTTGAGCTACAACTTTGTGTGAGTTGAATTCAGCCTTGGTGGGTGCACTGCAAGGTTATAGTTCTTATCCACAAGATAACAAAACAGTATATATTGTTAAAAAAAGCTGTAAAATAAAATAAAAACAAAATCAAAAGTTTTTCTTTTGACAGTTTTAATGCACAAATGTACTGCTGAAAGACTCTACCACCTCATATCAATTCATCTACTCCATGAAACACATTTTGTATTTAGAGGATCAATATTGGGTATTTGTTCTCATACAAGAATTCATTCTTCAGGTGCAGTTGTCAAACAAAGAGCCAATTGATGCCCCTTTCAGGTGGTCAAGTCCTGACACCACTTTTGGCCGCTGTTTCTCCTTCAATCCCGAGGAGGGTGTTGTTCCCTCTGGCGCCTGCCAGATAGTGGAAGTATCGTTCCGCAGTCCCATTCTGGGTTCATTCTTTGAGGAGTTGCTGCTAAGTGTGGCAGGACAACCTCAATCACTGACCTTCACTGTTGGGTAAAGTTAGCAAGCAGCGAGCCAGTTCTCTGCCAGGACATTTACATGTAACACAGCACAAATAAAAGCTGACCCAGCTGTAGTAGTGGGTCTATTACACTCTCACTGCGTATTTTCAAATCTTATTGTTCCCGAGGTTTCAAGGTTTCTTTGTTTCTTCTTTGCAGGGGTTCCGTCATTTGTCCTACAATCCACTTCAGTGTTTCAGAGCTTAATTTTGGGGATGTAGCCTTTGGTACATCACTTTTGCTCTTCTAGTTTTTATACCATATATATCCAGAGAATAATGACAGACATCATCTTAATATTTTCACATTTTCTCATATTGGCTTCTTTTAATCTCCCTGCATAGGTTTTCCAGTAACAGTTGGTTGTACGCTATTCAACCCTTCCTTTGTACCCGTGAACTTCATCCTGCGTGTCTTGGGAGACGGGCTGGGCTCTCCTAGTGTTAGCTCATTCAAACAGATTTCGGATGAGTCACTGAAAGATTGGCAAGGTCATACTGCTAGAGATCTTCATCCATGCCCTGTGGAGTTCACGGTCAGCCCGGCAGCAGGCTCAGTGCGTAGCGTGTCCGATGTTGACATTAAGGTACAGTTTATTAACACCATCCCCGCCATGTTATGAAATAGTGGGAAAAAACCTCAAATATTCTGTTTTTATTTTTATATACATGTAAATTATGTAGATTATTTAGATAATATAAAAAATATCTGGGGAATCTTGAAGGATTAGTAAATCTCATTGACATATTTTGCTGGTTTAGAAAATAATCAAATATCTAGCCAGCAGTCATCATCATGGTGGTTACGCTGTCGATACTGGGGTCTTTAAAGCTGAAGGTGACATTAATGAACTTTCCTTTCCTTTTAACTTTAGACACTTGTTGTCCTGTCTGTGTATTGGTGTATTTGTGGTCTTGTTGTATGTCTGTGCGATGTTTGTACAGGTCACACTGTGCTCCAACACAGTCAGGACATACCAGCTGTCACTGGTGGTGGATGTTGAAGGTGTTGGGGAGGAAATTCTGACTCTGCCTATAAATGCTAGGTACATAAACATGCTTAATGTCCAGACGTACTCAAATAAACAGCTATTGAAGTCATTTCTGTCACAGCAAAATGAATCTAACATGTCATACTGGGCCCATTTACACAGATCTTTATTCTCTATTAGCCTAAGACTGAAGATCTTTTTCCCTTTGAAAAGGGAAACTTAATAAAAAAGGATGAATAAGAATGAATGTCCATCCATCTGATATAGGAAAATAGAATAAAATGTCTTTGTTGTGGTGTCTTGGTTGGTGGATGAGACCCATAAAATCCATAAAACGACATACATTACTATATATTTTCTTTAAAACCATTCAAAGTATAGTCGTTTTTACTCAGCTGTATTTGTCATTAGAGATTAAATGGAACATATTACGTTCATTACTTCAAGTCAAGCATCCCTTAAGGATCCCAATTAGTAGGGTGAGTGTTAAGTAATCTCTTCTGTCATCTTTTTTCCTAAAGCAATGTAGCTTTTTTTCTTCCGGTAGTCTCTGTTGCACTTTTGTTTGTTTGCATCCATTGAACTTGAACTTGGAGGATTAATAGAGTTTAGGCACGATGAAGTGCAATTACACATCTTTTATTCTCCTCACGTTTTCCTTGTTTTTCTTCTGATTGTCTGACTTGCTTTTTTCCCTTTGTTGATAGGTGTGTTGTGCCTCAGATTTTGGTGGATACTCCAGTGCTACACTTTGAAAGGTGTTTCCTCAATCAACCCTTCGAACAGAAAGTGCGGTTGACCAACCCCAGCAATTTGCCTGCCTGCTACGGCATGCTTGATCAGGTTGGATGGATCACCGGAGCAACAACAATTATAGAGTTTACATGTTTTGGCAGCCACTAAAGTGTTTTACACTGTACCTTTCCTTTTCAATCAATATGAAGTTGGAGCCAGGAGAAAGTTAGCTTAGTGTAAAAATTAGAAATACCCACTTTTAGTTCGTCGCTTGCCACAAGGGGTCACCACAGGTAGCTCCACAAATTTGATTTGGCAGATTTCTATATCAGATACTGTTCCTGATGCAACTGCTAAGGGATTTGTGTCTCTTCCTTAGAACAAACTGGGATCTTTCACTTGTTAGGCAAATGTGTAAACAGTTACACTGTGGAGCCATGAGCATAAAGATTGGAAATGAGCAAACAAAAGAACTGGCTTTGTCTAAATATAAAGCAGATATTTATACCAGCTTAATAATCAAATGGTAAATGGCCTGTATTTGTATAGCACTTTACTAGTCCCTAAGGACCCCAAAGCGCTTTACATTACATACAGTCATCCACCCATTCACACACTGGTAATGGCAAGCTACATTGTAGCCACCAGGACCTCTGACCACCACCAGTAGGCAACAGGTGAAGTGTCTTGACCGGCAACCTTCCGATTACAAGGCGACCTCCAAACTCTTGAGCCACAATCGCCCACAAACAACACACATCTGATTTGATTTAGTCTTCTCAGCCTAATAAACAGCTCACTCTTCTTATTTTGGAACTCTGCGTGTGTTTCTTGTATTTCACTCAAAAAAATGTTTATTTGGGATTAAGTTTAGAAAGTTATGTCAGGTGGTTCCACAAAACTGTGTCATGTAACTGCTAAGAAAGCGTTTAATTTTTATTTGTGTTATTTTGCTTTGAATTGATTTGGATTTTTGAGACAAAGGGCAACAAAAGCTTTCCTTATATAATCAGTGACTGTGCTTCATATATATATATATATATATATATATATATATATATATATATATATATATATATATATATATATAGCAGAGATGGATTCTTTGTGTACACATGCACTGAGGCAACTTGTGGGCGACCGGGTTCAGGGGGGCGCTTTGGGTGCCTAGAAAAGCGCCATATAAATGCAATCTGGTATTACACATGCACTGAAGCAACTTACCTAAACACATTTTGTACCAGATCTGTATTCTGACATTAAAACTTATAATTTAGTTTTTCTTTTTGCTCTCCCTGTTTTCAGGAATATGAAGAGAATTCTTCGCTGCTTTTAGGCAGTTCTGACCCCAGAGGAGTGATTCATCCGAGCTGCTCCGAGGAGCTTCCTGTGCGTCTCCTAGCTAAGGCCCCTGGAATGCTGCATCACACGATACGTATTGCTGTATTTGGGAGCTCCCAGCCACCCCTGGTCAGTGGAAGTGCATGTGTGGGAGTGCAAGTTGTGTGTAGGTCTGAATACCGGCATGGTGCCTATTCTCTAATCCTCCTACTTCTGTTCTGTTTCAGGAAGTGGCCTTATCATGTATTGGGCATGGGCCACTAGTTCACATTCAAACCACACAGCTACACTTTGGCAAAATCCCAGTTCTGACGGACATTGGCAAAACCCTGCTCCTGTCAAACCACTCACCTATTCCAGCTCACTTTACCACTCCAATGGTACAAACACTCACCCAAGAAAATAAAAATACCATTTGTGACTTAGACAGGCAGGCGCATACTATTTACTTCATATCTGTCCAACCATAGATCTGTTCACGTATTGGCAGTCCGACTTTCTTAACTGCTGTGATTGATCAATTATCAGTCTAATTGGATATGTAATTTATAAGATAATGATTTTACTGCTATGGTAACTCTTGAAATAATTAGTTGCTGCTTAAATTTGAGAATGAGAATAAGGGGCTTCCTTTGCACTAGTCATTTTAAACCAAATTGTGACATTTTACCAATTTAGGTAGACTTTAATGATAAAATTATGTAGTCTCACTTTGGTGTAACATTTATGCACAAAAAATGCTGGTAACCTTTACTGTTGACTAGACTTCAACTTTCATCTCTTGCTCTCTCTTAATCTCTTATCTCTCAGAGTTCATTCATAGCAAACCTTTGCAACACAGTTATAGAAAATGCTCCCACTTGATATTTTCACCCATCACATTTTAGTGCTGGAACGACCTATTGGAGCTTCTACGCTGCTTTGTGTTTTTTCCTCAGCTCATGATGTTCACACTATGAATAGACTCAGATTTTTGTTTCTGCTTCCTTAGACCATCAGAAAGCCCTTTTGGCGTATTGAGCCCAGTGAGGGGGAGGTGCCACCATGGAGCCAGGTGGAGCTCATGGTCGTGGTGCATCTGAAGGATACAGTTCCGTTTGAGGGCAAGTTAGAGGTTTCCATACAGGACAGTCAGCCACTCACTGTCCTCCTGTCTGCCACTGGCACTGGCACTACAATTGTCAGTGACAGGCCTTTTGGTCCCAGCCTTGACCTGGGCACCCACTTCAGGTAGAAATCCCATTTTCATAAACTAAAATGGAGCTTTCCTAGTTATTAATTCCCGATGTAGAGGTGGATAATATGACACTGATACTATCCTTCGTCTTTATTTTACTTTGTAAGTCATGAAGCTTACCAGTACCACTTCAAGCTCTGCAACCATGGCAAGCGAGTACACCGGATGTACTGGAAGGTCGATACCTCACAGCCCACTGCAAAACTCTGCAAAGGTGGCACCTTGCCCGACCAAAGCTTCCTACCCCCTATCTTCACTCCTAAACAGAGAGATGATGCAAGACGTGGATCTTCACTCCCTTCCAGCAGGGAGAAGTTGATGGTTAGCCTCAGACCATCTCGTCTGGAACTTTTTCCAGGTGGCTCTGCTGACATGGTGCTGACAGTCTCTGCAGACTCCCCAAAGGTGAAATAGTTTTTTGCAAGTTAAAGGTTTGCGCATGCACTAAATGACATGATGTAGCATAGTAAGCAGCATAGAACATGTAAATAATGCTTCTTTTCGACAACGCAGGTTGTACGTGAACGTCTGGTGTGCTACGCTATAGTTGGGCAGCAAGGGTATCAGGAGAAAATCATGTCTGTAGACATTACTTGTCGCTTTGTGGCTCCGCTGCTCAGCATTTCCTCAAAGCAGCTGAACTTCTACATAAAGAAGGTTAGTCTTGAGCAAAAATTAGAAACAGTGCCTTGTCTAGAATAAATGCATATACTGAATGCTCTCTACTGTAATGCTCTGTAAGTTGTATGTATTTTTAAATATTATCTAAAGCCTAGTTAAAGGCTAAAGTTAAATATCCATAAGCTACAACTTTGATAGATAGCTATGTCAGTCTTACAGGTGTCCTTAATGCATTTCAAGATTCACAACCAAATGCCACATAGATGTTGTTTAGTTTAGGAATATTGTGACAGGATGTCTAGCATATTCCAAACTCTGTATAGTTTAGTGAAAGCATTTAGATTATTTTAACATTCAGATTTTTTGAAAATTACGATAGTTTAACCTTGTTAAATACATCATTAGCTAACAGTTAACAGCTAGTTGTTGGTTAAACTGCAGCAGCTTCATTCCTGTCCTTTATTGTGGTTCATTTAATTAAGGATTTGTATATGTGTTACAGGTCAAAGAGGAGAGTGTGCGGCCCCTGTATGAGAAGCTGATCTTGAAGAACGTGTCCTCTCTGCCTGTATCCATGAAGCTGTCGCTCATAGAACCTTTCTCTTTGTGTGAGGCCCCAGGGGAGCACAGTACAGCCACCACTAAGGTGCACATTATTGTTTGCTAGTTGTTTTCGTTTTAAGTTCCAGGAAAGCAGATTTCCTGGATTCTCACTATTCTGTGATATAGCCATGCATCAATGTATGTGAACATTTTTGTGGAAACATGTTGTGTTCTTACTGTCTTGTAGATGAGCTTTTCTCCAGATTAATGTTGTTATTTTGTTTTTGTTATTGTGTGTCATGGATATCTGTATGTGGTTGTGGGACTTCACTGTATGTGCACTTCAAACAGCTCCATTCAAGATATACAGATATAGTAGTTCAAATTAGGGCATCCATAATATGCAATTCGAATTTGAATTTGAGGAATTGCACTTTTCTGCAGTGGTGATTGAATGATCCTGATTAGACGGATAATTCTGATAAACTTGGGTCCTGTGGCAGAATTATAATAAATATTTTATTAAATGATTTCTTCTTCCAGGTGCCTGACCATGCTCTGTGAAAGAAGTGCTCTTACACTGATTTGCCCAATATACTGAAGTGCTATAACTCCAATAATAGTGTTGTGTATTTTTTCCAGTCTGTGGTTTTAGGCGATAAGTGTGAGGCTGAGTTGTGGGTATGCTTTAACCCAGCTTTCTATAAGGATCGAGTGTCACACAATGTGGATGAGGTAACTATGATACAGCCTCTTTTGATATATCATGCTGTTATCTTCTTTCAGTTGTGCATTTTTGAGCAGTGGCTTATTCACCTGGATTTACATTGAAATTAAATAGGCTGGATAGAAGTAACATTTACTTTTGTTTATTTTTTTTTTTACTCATTTAATGATCTAAAACTAATGTCTTAATTAAGCTATCAGATAATCCTTGGCTTTGAATAAATGTTCACTTACTAACATAATTTTTCCCTCTTTCTTGAAATGGTTTTCAGTATCTTGAGGTACATTACTTGGGACACCCACAGCAGGATGTAGTGGACCTGCATGCAGAGGTCCACTACCCCAACCTCGACTTCCCCTCCACCACTGTAGATTTTGACTGTGTGTTAAACTGCACAGAGACTCACAAAGTCATGACCATCACAAACTGTTCCCTGCTTCCTGTGTCCTATTACTGGACCTTTCTGGATGACCACATTAACAGCAGGTATAGTCACACAGAATCTGGCCAAACAGCATTAGAACATGTATCACATATATAAACCAGACACTGCAGTATCATGTTGTATAATTGTAAAGTGATTGTGTGGTAAGTCTTTTAATCCCAGTTCTGTTCTGTTTTAGATGTTATGTGGGTCAGAAACAGCCAGCCACATCACTTAAGAAAGAGATTATAGTGCTATTACTGTGTTAATACAGAACCTATTTGGATATTTATTTTGACCAAGTAGTCTAGTGTCAAGTTTGAGATCAAGTATCTGACAGCTAAAGCAAATCCACAACAGAATCATGTGTGTTTGTATAAACATGACCAAAACATTTCAGTGAGTTAACTAATTTCTAATATCTGTACTTGTTTTTAAAAAAAGAAATCTTGGATCTGTAAGATGCCAAAGTGAGGAAATATCCTAAATATTTTAAGTTCTCTTAAAGAGAGAGGAAATACAAATGAAATAACAGGTCCACTTCAAGAAGATCTTGAATTTGTTTGGGTTTTTTTCCACCAAGATGCTAAAAGATAATATCATATTTTTCCTTCTTTGCAGAGAAATTTTCATATGTTCCATTTATTGTAAGATTTCAATGCAGTGATTATGAAAAATATATTTTTAAGTTTAGGGATGCTTTATTTGACTATTTTGCTCTATTAGAAAAACAGAGATGCTGAAAGGAAAAAAGAAAAAGAAGCAGAAACTTTCAGAAAGTCAACAGGAAGAATGGAGGCGCTCCTCTGCAACTCTTTCACCTGCCTTTTCAGCTCCTCAAACCCCCCTGCTAGCTGCAGATCAACAGAGCAGCACACAAGGTTCTGTTCGTGTGGAGGAGGTAAGCAAATATTTCCATGTAGGTAATTTCTTCTTTTATTTCAGGCGCACAAAACATAAGCAGATTTGTTATCAAAAGAAACTAGTTACTTATGAATCTTTGCTAAAATAAAAAAAAAATAATCGTTTTAAAAAAAAAATCGTTTTATTGTCACAAGCCAGTTGTGTTGTGTTGCGGGGTTCCAAACAGATTACCAACAGTGCCCTCTGGTGGACAATCTATGCAACATGAATAATGGTTGAAGGGCATTTCTTCTGTCCCTTTTTTACTTTAAAATTTTCATAGTAGATTCATGGATGTAGTGAAAGTGAAAGAAGGCATGCAGAGGGTTGGTGACATGGTCCGCTGTGATGACGCTTAAAGCAAGCAGCTGAAAAAAAGAATAAATCATTTGGACTCTAGTTGCAGCTATGATTATGTTCTTCACTGATTCAATCATAGAGTATTTTTTTATAATCAAATTTCATTAGATTCTTGTCTATACATAAATAAATATTTTAAATATATTGTCCACCATCTTTCAAAACTGAGATTCAGAACATTGCTGAGAGTAAAACCTAAATAACATCTGGTTTTCTCGTTGTGTGTGTAGGTATTTGATATCTTGCCGACACATGGTCATCTGCAACCTGGGGATCAGCAGGCAGTCACGTTCTCTTTCTATGGCCACGAAAATATCAGCAGACAGGTGGTCGCGCAGTGCCATGTAGAGGACGGGCCTACATATGAAATCATTCTCAGAGGACACGCATCAGAAATCAGCTACACCCTTGACACCACCCATTTGGACTTTGGCCAGCAGGTGCGTATACAAGGCACCTTAATTCTTACGTTTCTTACGGGTATCTTTATTCCAGCCAGCTCCATCTCTCCAGTGGTTCAAAGTTCAAAGTGTAAGTATTTGGACTCTCAGCTTAAACACATTCAATTTAAAATAAAATAATGAAAACTACATTAAGGTACCAAATCTCAGATTTAATTTTAGTACCTTTATATTAATATAGAAAGAACTATGTGAGGATGGAGCAGTTTTAACATGAAGATAACGATAAAAGAGCTCCCATTTGACTCACAGCCTTATAATTCACAATAGTTTTCATTTAAACTGAGGTGCAAAGAGTACAAATTATTAAAGGTAATAATGAGAATACAATTCAAAACTGCTCAGATCCAAAGCATATTGCTTTGCAAATTGCTGTTAGACCCTTCAAGAAGTGAGTTGGGTTGACCTCTGTGAATGCCTAAGAAAGGGAGGAAGGGTCAAATGATATTCTGTGAAACATTCGAAATGACACCATGTACATCTCTCAGCTTAGTTTTGAACACTTAGAAAGTTAAACACTGTATAGAAAGACTTACATTTGCCATATTTCTATACACCAATCAGGCATAACATTATGACCACTGACAAGTGAAATGAATAACACTTTAAATTTTTTACATCATGGCATCTGTTAGTAGATTGGATTTGATTCAGAGTAACATGTTTTTGCTTACCCTGCTTAGGCCCTTATGTGTAAAACTATCCTTTCTCATATTTTCATAAACCTTAAGATTAAAAAAAATGTCCATTACGGTCAATGCTTTTTTTTTGAAAAACAAATTGTTTTCTCTACCAAATACAGTATACTCGGTCACTAGGTGGAGTACTTTGTCTGTTTGCAGTAAGACATGATCTTGACATGATCATTAATAAAAGTAAAGGTACAGTTAACTTTAAAAGGCAGAACAGTGTTTGCTCTCTCCTCTTAGTCTTTGTCCTTTGCTTCTAGCTTTTTCATTGTGTAGGTGAAGTTGATGTAACCCTGACAAATACGGGCAAGGTGGGCTTCAAATACAGTATACACCCTCATAGAGAGGAGGAGGAGGAAGGGGTTGGTGAGAAGGAAGCCCGGCAGATGAAGGTCTTTGAACATGAGGTCAGACCTGGTTGGCCTACAGTCATTCCTGCTCAGGTGAGCTTATGAGTTTGCCATTTCAATTGTGGATGTTCAAAGCTATTTTATCATGGAAAGAATGGCTTTCCTTATGTGTATGTGTGTGTGTGTGTGTGTGTGTGCGTGCGTGCGTGCGTGCATGTATGTGTGTGCGTGCGTGTGTGTGTGTGTGTGTTTGAGACAGGGTTACCTTGATGCAGGTATGGTACAGGTTCTCCGTGTACTCTACCTTCCGGGCATTCCTGAAGTGTTTAAGAAGAAGCTTCAGATGCAGGTGGCTTTCCTACCACTGGAAGAGATCACTCTGACCGGTGTGGGAGTGTTCCCCAGGATCAGCCTGAATTTACCACGAATCCTGTGTATGCACCCACACACACACACACATGCACAGAGATATGTTCAATCCAAAATCAATGAGCTAGAAGATGAATATTTAGCTCATTAAAATTTACTTTAAAATAGTGCTTTTGCTCAAAATAAATAAATGATTCTGCATCAGACAAAAGGGCTGAAAGTAGGACTTATAAATACATATGATTACATCAGTGTGTTACCATCTTATAGAACTATATAAGGATGTTGTCAATTATCCTTGTGAACTCACATTTCCCTCGTTTTCTCTTTAAACCAGTTTTGTTGAAAAGCATCAAGCTCAAACGGTCCATAATAGACCTCTATTGTGATAACAGTTCTTGAGACACAAATTCAACTTCTTATTTCTGCACTGTGATTTCTCTTACAGCGGAGGAGTGTTATAGTGACGTGTTACAGCAGGCCAGAACAGCTGTGGAGAAAGATGGAGTCAAAGAGAAGCTTATATATGAATTTACTGTTCGGGGAGGAGCAGCAACAGAGGCGACGCGCACACTCACAGTCAGTAACTTCATATATACTATGAAGTCTCACATATATTAGTGACACCTCACATTTTCTATAATTTTGTTGAGGATTAAGAAAAAATACCTATTAATATGTATGCTGACTTGATATTGTGGACATGTAGGGAATTTATGAGGATTTGTAGGGAAAATTAAGCACAAATAAAATCCCTTATTGCAGAGGTATTTACAGTTGTAGATTGGTAAGGTTTGTTTGTTTCCTCTGTTGAGTGTTTTTACCACTTCTTGCATCACCTGCTATTCTCTGTTCTCTCTTTGACCTCTAGTATGAAGATCTGCTTCACATGGAAATCGAACGATTGTTGGTCAAAAAAAATGCTCTTGCTGTGGCTAATAACGTGCTGGAGACTGAAGAATCACAAGAGTCCTTCAGAAAGTGGAACAAGCTAATAAAGTATGTAAACACAACTACACACATGCATTTTGGTGACTCTGTTTTGAAGTGAGAACTTTGTCAAACTGTGCTGGGGAATTTGTGACTGTTTAGCTTTTTCTACTTTGTGCGCTCTTGATACAATGTCATTATATCTCGTTGAAAGTTCACAAATCTATAATATAATTTATAAGATACTTAAGTTCAGTATACAAAGCAAAATTATATTTAGTAAAATTATAATACATATATTCTAAATGTTTTTACAGACTTTAGTCTATAACAATAAGTTATATTGCTAACATGCGTGTTTGTGCCCAGTGTTTTATTCTTATTATTTAAATCTTTTTCCCAGGTTCCAACTCCCAGAGTACATTCTGGATTTTGGTTTTGTCATTCCTGGCAAAGTCGTGAGTCGTGCTGTAAAAGTCAGCAATAATGGATCAATACCTGTGTCTTTCCATCCCACTAGCAAACATCTTGGGGACACAGGTAATGCAATGTCCTCCTACTTTTTCAGGTCATCATCGCTTTCTCTCTCTCTCTCTGTTAGACTAATTTACAAGAACAAAAGGAAAATAAACTTGATCTCTGATAACTCTAGAACAAAGATGAGGTAGCTGAACAAGTGACAGTTTTACCTAAAAACCTTAGATCGTTAAAGAAAGATTACAACAAGACACAAGGTTACAATCTTGGATGGGGATAGTTTGTTAAATGCAGGCAAAGACAACCTGTGTTTTTTAAAATGCTTGAAATAAGGATTAGTGGGGTTAGGTTCATTGGTGAATCTAAATTGTCCATAGGTGTGAATGTGAGTGTGAATGGTTGTCTGCCTCTCTGCATTAGCCCTGCATCAGGCTGGGAACCTGTCCAGGGTGTACCCTGCCTCTCACCCTGTGGTAGCTGGGCTCTCCAGCCCCCCTGCAACCTTGACAAGGATAAGCAGAAGAGAATGGATGGATGGTTGGATGGATGGAATAAGGATATGTTTGGAAGTGTATTTAAGACAACTGGCGCTGCTTTAAAGCAGCATCGAGTATTGATTTCTTATAGTTGTTTTTTCTAGCTTAGTGTGTTCTGAAAGAAGACAATAGAAAATGTAGATTTGTAGCAGTTTTGAAACCATCTTCATGTCTAAAGCTTTTGTACACAGTGGTAAATTTAAGTATTCACCTCAAGTAAAAGTATCATTTTTTAAAATTTCTCTTTAATTTAAATGATTTTAAAATAATTTATGACTCTTTTTGGTTCTTCACAGGTTTCACAGTAGACTTTGAAAGCATGAAGAACCAACCCCGTGATGAGACGAAGAGTTTCACAGTTAAATTTGACCCTCAAGGAGTCAACCTGGATTTGGGTTATACGAGTGCTATTCTCCCGATCCAGGTATACACAGGCTTACACCTGTACATGTCCACAAACTAAATTTGTGTCTTTTCACTCTCCCTCTATAAGTCATTTTGGATCTAAGATGATTTTCTTTGCTGTTACAGGTCGCAGGTGGTCCAACGGTGCAAGTGCGACTGTGTGCAGTGGTAACCATGCCAGCTGTCACCGTTTCCAGTAATACGATTCAATTTGACACTCTGCAGTGTGGCATGTGTCAGGTACACCATGATAACAATGGATGATGACTCTGTGAAAGTTCTTTTCTCTTCCTATTCCTTTCTCGTCTAATATTTAATTTCAAATACTTAGTAAGTCAAAAATTGCTGTGCCTTGAAAATATTTTCCAAGGCACAGCAAATTTCCCCCATTCTTTCTTCTAATTCCACCATAATAAGCAAAAAACAATACAAAAAAAGAGTACAAACAATATTTGTAGTGTATACAAAATTATTACAAAAATCAAGCAAACAATAATAGCGATTCAGTTTCACCATCTAAGTGTATAAATAAGGCTCAAATATTTATATTAACTCTCTGTCTGCGTTTTTTTGTTTTTAAGCTCTACTGTTATTCCATTGCATACTGTTTTTTAGATAAAAATTAATGATACAAAAACCAAATTCACAACTTTAACTCATATTTCATCTTTTTAATCCATCTTTTATATACTTTGTGTATAAATTGAATTTATTTTCTTCATTTGTGATTGGACTGAAAGATGTAGGTAGAATCATATAACCATCCACAGTCAGATGATACAGAGAACCAGTGGGTACTTTCATTCAAATATAGCACCTTTTAAGACAAAGATCACAAAGTGCTTCACAAAAAATCAATAAAAAATTTAAAAACAAAAACAGAATAAAGAACAAGGTAACTAAATGCAAATCAGAAAGATGAGTTGGGGTTTTTTTTATTATAAGAGACCACTGAGTCCACAGATCTAAAACTCAAAGGGAGAGACTTCCAGCGTCTGTGGCCCATTCTGGCAAAAGCGCTGTGTCCTTTAGTTTTCAGCTTGTATGATGTACAGTAACTGTGTCCTGATCAGAAGACCTCAGGGACCTCTTGGGGACGTATTGCTGCAAACGTTTAATGATTTAAGCTAGTCCTAGATATAAACCTAGTGGGAGTATCCCCCCACAGAGGGACAAAAGAGGAGTGAAAGAGGAGTGAAAGAAGCCATCTATGTCCACTGTGAGCGACCATCTTTGAACAGAGGCGGTGGTTTACGACACCAACTCTCTGCCATCTATAATCCAGTTTTGAGTTCCCTCCCCAGACGCCTTAACACCCACACACATCCTGGGCCATTTGACCTCAGGAATTTGCATGATAAGGTGGGGCCAGGTTTCACAATGAGCTCACCCGAAACCCTGGCTGATTGGGACCCACACCCAGTTTCACACCTTGGCTCAGGCGATTAGAGGATCATCAGGGGGTCCTTTTGTCCCTCTGTGGGGGGATACTCCCACCAGGTTTATATCTGGGACTCTCCACCATTTGACCTTAGAACTGAAGAAGCTTCTCGGATGAGAGGTGAAACGTCTTCAAGTAACTTAAAGAAGTCCAGACGCTTTTCTTTGCAAGCTCCTTTGACTACGATGACCTGGATGACTGAGAACCTTCACAGACTTATTTTTATGTATTTAACAAATATATTGGGTCTGCTACTTTTGTTAGTGTTTGTTTTGAAAACATTAATGGGTTCAAACATGTTTGAATTACAGTGTGTTCCACTGAGATGAAAAAAATATATGCAATTACAGTAAAATCTATTATTCAAAGCTAACCATATTTGCAAATTTCTCATCTCTATATGTCTTTTCTTGGACTTGAGCATCTTTATATAATTCACAGTCCTTAGTTATCATTACTGGGCCATGTTGCAGCCTTTCACATCATCTTTTATTTTAAATTTGCCTTTTTTTACCAGTTCTCCCTTTAATTCAAGTTTCTTCTGATTGGCCGTTCCTCACAATTAACAGTTTTGAACAGCAGGTAGGTACAGCTGTCAAGCACAGAGCTCTAACTGGGCTCACTGTGGTGCCCTCCTACATATGGTTACCAAGAAATCCGGTAAATCAGTGAATTGTCAGACCTATACATTCGAACCTTTGGTATTCTAAAGGCATGAGTAAATCTCTTTAATTGAAACCAGTTTTAACTTGCAGTAATGCGATGTCATTATATTTAATGACATATTGTTGTGCAAAATATAAGAATTTCTTTATAACCCAACAGATGAAGACAATACAGCTGCTGAACCATGAGTCTGTGCCGTGTCACTGGAGCATAGCTGAGGAGGTTAAGCCTTTTAAAAAGGTATGACTGTTGTTATTTTGTGGATAATATAAAAAATGGAATCCACAGGCCATCTGTGTCGTGCCAAGAAAGATATCAGATAGAGAGAAATACAATAAACGTGATGCCGGCATTTGTTCTCATTCTCGCTCAGATCGATAAGTTCCTGCCCCTCTACAAGCGTAAAAAAGCCTTGCAGGAGCAGCGTCCACCTCCAGTGGTGTTTGAGATGTTTCCCTCCTCTGGTGTGCTGTCCCCTGGTGAACGGGTCAATGTCCACATAAAGTTCAAGCCTGCTGATGGGGTGAACTGCTTTTAATATTAGAACAATAACTGTTAGATATAATTAGTAGCATAACATCATACTGCTTAATCATGAAAAAGTAGCAAAAGAACGTGATATAAAATATGACAAAAGACCTACTGTTTTGCTCTGTTTGTCTTTCAGTGCCCTTACAACAGACGGCTAGTGGTGCGAGTCGCTGACAGCACCCAGGAGGTGTTCATCACAGCTCAGGGTCAGGGTGAGGATCCACATCTCGAGTTCTGCCCTTCGGTACTCGAGCTGGGCCCTTGTCTCCCTGCCAGCACTGACGTTGAAGCTGAGGTTACAGTGAAAAACCCCTGTTCTTTCCCCATTGAGTTTTACTCCCTGGAGTTTGACACACAGTATCTCCAGGAAGAAGAGGTAGCACTTTTTTTCTATAGTTTCAGAAATATTGTTGCAAATTTACTTTAAAATGAAGTGCATGATTTTTAAAGGCAAGGCTACAAGTGGTGTAGTAATATGAAGAGATTATGTGATTTCCTTTTATTGATAAAATATGGCATGATTAAAAAGGCATCAGCGAAAGAGACAAAGTAGAAATGCTGTGCAATGCAATTCTGATTGGGTAGTTTTCTTCCACTACAGTTAATCTCACACAGCTTTCCTGAATTAAATTATTTGTTTTTGTCTTTTGCATTATGTAGTGTCTCTAATGAGACATTTTTCTGGGTTTTTAACTGCCCTCTCTTCTCATGGTCACATGCAGATTCTGCGTTTGATGCAGGATTATAAAGACAACAGTGTGTTACTACTTCCTTCACGTGTCCCGGGAGAAGGGCTTCCCTCAGAACTGCTGGACTATTACAAGGAGTATTGCTCCAAGATGAAAGATGAAGGTATCTTTAAAGATACCTAAGCAGCTATTGATAATATACACACAGTTATGTGAGCACATATTTGTTTTAATGTCTGTCATAATGTCACTTTTAATTGATCTGTGTGCCCCAGAGCTGAAGGCAGGTACGGGTCATGACGATCAAAATGAAGACACACAGGGAGGAAAAAATAAGCCTAAACTAGATGAAGACCACCCAGAAATTAGAACTACAGGTGTGAAACCACCTGAAATGTGTAAGTACATCAAGTTTCTTCTTTGTTGGTTCTCAGTCATCCAGGCTATGATCACCTTGAGTTGCTTTTACCTTGAAAGCAACAGGACTTCTTTGTAATGTCCTTTAAGATGTTTCACTTCTCATCTAGTAGTTCATAAAAAAATGCCATCAATTTTCAGACTTGTGTAATTTTCTTTGCAAACATTATTTTGCTTGTAAAATTAACATTTAAATTCAAATTTAGTTTTTTCAGAATTGACCAGATTGGCGAGCAGCAAGAGTCTAAGACAGTTCGAGATGACCCCTATCTGCAGAGCAGTTGCCCAACATATGGGTGTTGACCTGTCACCTGAGGCTCTGGTTGCACGCAACTGCAGAGGCATTGCTATTATCGTATATGGAGCCCCACTGACAGGTTTAAAAACACATTCTGCAATGAAAGAATTTAAATGACGATAGTGTATAAAACAATCATCCCCTGCTAGAGTCAGTTAACTTGATATAAAAGGTGTGTGTGTCTCTTTTTTTTCAGATAAGAGCAGCATAGCAGCTGCTCTGGCACTTCGGTATGGAGCAGCGTGCCTCTGTGTTGATGATGTGGTTACAGATATGCTTTTAAATGGCACTTCACCGGTTAGCCTGACAGCCAGACAACTCTTTCACTTTGCTGCTACAGAGCATGCTCAGAAAAATGCTAAGGAAGCTGGTAAGCTGGAAGCTAGAAAGCAGCTTGTGATGGAAAAATGAGTAACACCTTTAACTGGTCATTTTCAGTTTTAAGTAAGCGGTTAAGAGCTGGGCTGCAGCGTGATTTAGCTGTCAAAGGAAAAGAGGGTGCGACCTGGGCAGATTGCCAGTTTATTGCATGGTCTGAAAAAAGCATAATCTTTAAAAACCGTCCCAAAACACAGATACATGTTTTGAAATCAGAAAGGTTTTAATATGGTTAGAAAACTGAAATGAAATTATGAATTTATCGTTGGTGTGAACAGGTCCAAACAAAAGACACAGAAAATGGCCTGATATCAGGCAGCAATACCAACTCTTTATAGCCTGACTCTCACATCTGCAGCCAGGCAAACACAAAGAGGACAGAAGAGTAAACCTTCTCTATATGTGATTGTTGATTTTTATTAAACTGTTTTGTTTGTTTTTTCATTTAGCTAAACACATCTTAATAGTTGTACTATAAAGTGATGAAGAAAATGTACACAGCAGTATAAAAACTCACCAGAATTTAGAAAATGGTCTAAAAATGAAAATTTCCTTGGGACTAAACCATTAGAACCTACACTTACTGTATCCTCTGCAGTAAATTAAATGAAGCTTACCCCCGTCCTTAGAGATATTTAAGATCTTTTACAGTAAGGCAGGATACCATAGCAGAAGAGTAACTAAAAATTACCCACCTGCTACCAGGTCTGGTCACTGAGGAAACATCTGGATCAGGACCCACAGCACCTCTTGAAGCCTCCGATCCAGATTCAGTGCCTTTTATACTAAATACAGCCAACAACTGTGAGGACAACAGTAGTGAAAATGACTCCAAGGCTCCCCTGATGACTGAAAATCAACACATTGTCCATTGTCTGGTACATTTTCTCAAAGTATCTCCGTATCTGTTGTCTTTGAGCTTTTCACAGGACTTTATTTTGTTTGTTTTTACTTTTTCTTTCTGTTTTAATGTATTTCTTTTCTCTATGAATTAGTGGTCTGGTTCTTGCTTTGCAGTTAAATAATTCATTTAAATTTCATTTCCTTTACACCTCTATACAAAACTATTGTATAAACTGTGAATACAGAGTAATTGTTACTCATAGAAAACCAATTTATTTAGTGTGATTTTGCTTCAGGGAGGAGATGTGACCACACTGAGGAGTCTGTTGCCTGAGCATTTACTGGTTGATATCCTAGCAGAAAGATTTCAGGTGAGGTATTACATGGTGTAAACATTGTGTGTATATACAGAAACGTGCAAACTGAATAACTCTTAGCCAGTGCTGTGCATTAAATTGGCACAAATAAGGAATGTTTTCTCTCATGTTTCTCTATTTATTTTGTAATTCTCTCTAATGTTGGTGCTTACGTTGTGATTACAGTTAAGCGATTGTTATCATGGAATAGTGATTGATGGCCTGGACTCAGCGTACACTCGGGTTCCAGTGAGCACTCTGCAGGTTGTTCTCAAGGCCTTAAGTAGCCGCAAACACATCTATTTGGTCAACTTATCTGACTCTTATACAGCCCTGAAGGCCCGGGAAAGAGCTCAAAGCGAAGCTGAAGGTAAAATATTTACAGACAGAAATTCTTATACCTGTGAACAGAACTTATAGTTGTAATGTTTATGTATTGAATTAGATAAATGACCAAATCTGTGTGTGTTTCAGAGGCTCTGCAGAAGGAGAAAGCTGCCAGGGAGGAACAATGGCTGCAGGACATGGATGAGGAGGAGTATAATGCTCTGCCACAGGAGGTGAAGGAGCGTATTAACAAAAAACACAGAGAGGAATTCCGACAGCAGAAGTTCAGGTACTGACAATATTTATTTTTTTCAGCGAGGTTTTAATTTCTAGTTTTACCAAACTGCACAAAGTCAAAACTGATGTTTTAGCTTGATGAAATGGACACAGTCATCAATGGTATGATCAACATGCCTAGTGAGGGTCAGTTCTCTGGGTGAAAATGCCTTGTTGATGCCAGAGGTCAGAGGAGAATGTCCAAACTGCTTCAAGCTGATAGGAAGACAACAATAATTCAGATAATCACTTATTACAATCCAAGGTATGTAGAAAAATTGGGTCCATCCTGCCTTGTATCAAAGGTTCAGGCTGACGGTGGTGTAATGGTATCAGGGGTATTTTCTCTTGTTCCCTAAGTACCAGCTAAGCATTGTTTAAACACCACGCACACACAAGCCTACCTGATTGCTGTAGCTGTCCATGTCCATTCCTTTATGACCACAGTGACCACATCTGCTGAGGGCTGTTTCCAGCAGGATAACATACCATGTCACAGATCATAGAGCGTCTCAAACTGGTTTCTTGATGGTCTCCATGAAATTAATTTCATTTTACTCAAATAACTTTCCTAGTCACACAGTCTCTATCCAATATAGCAGCTTTGGAGTGAAAGCAGAATCAGATATGCAGCTGACAAATCTGCAGCAACTGTTTAATACTGTCATGTCAGTATGGATCAGGATCTCTGAGGAATGTCCCCAAATCCTTGTTTACTATGTTATGAAGAATTTAGGCACTTCTGAAAGCAAAAGGGAGCCCAACCCAGTGATAGCATTACATGCCTAATAAAGTCATCATAAATGATAAGGGAGGTACAGAGTGGTTAATCCATGGAATACAGACGATTAAATTAAATTTCATATTTAAGTTGTTAAGAAGAAAAAGAAAATATAAACACAAATTATGAAAAATAGCACATTGGACTGATTAAGTTCCGCAGTGAACACTTCCAGTTTTTAACATTCGTCTGAAAGGTGAATTTTTAATCAAAATGGCATATTCAAAGAATACAAACAATAATAAATAATAAATATGTAATATGTGCTTTAAGAATTATATCAATAATGGTTTAGAATATGGCATAAGCCACTATAACCACATTTTGAGGTATTTGATGTCATTCATTTTCTGATTAAACCAGTTATAGACTTAGATTTACTATATCTACCATGTAATAAAAGCCCTCATAGTCACTAGTTCTTGCTTCCTTCTACATCCAGGAATATTGTGCACAGTTTTATTTATGCTGAGCATGCACAGTTTCACTCAAATACCAGGAATATATTCAAGTTCAAATGAAAGTAACTAAAAACAATTCACTTGTGTGTAAGGGAGCAGATGGCGAAAGAGCTGGAAGAAAAGAGGCAGCAGGAAGAAAACCAAAGGTTAAAAGAGGTGGGTGGAAAGAAGGACATTAAAGAACCATCAAGGAAGAAGAGCTTGCTGGGGGCTAAGCAGGTCTGTATCCAGTCTGAAGACCAGCAAATACAGAGAAAAATTAGAGCACTGAATTAATTTCTCCCCTTTCCTCTGTAGTCAACAGGGGCATTGAATGTGCTAAGGGCGTCTTCTGTTAATGACTCCAAAGAGCTATTAGGGGACACAAGAGAGCAATGTCATCTAAATGAAGGTGCAGACAAGTGTAAAAAAAAACATGTAATATTTTATAAAATGTAATATAGGGTAAAAAATGAAACGGTTTATAGAGTGCAGCATAATCAGTTCTGGTCATTATTCCTACAGAGCATCATAGCAAAGAGGCCGATGATCCACAGAAGCAGACAGAAGGAACCACAGGTTCTCCTCAACCCACAGACACACTGGAGATAGACAAGGTAGATTAGAGCTTAGCAACGATGTCAACACACTCAACCCCAGTGCATTATTTAAAATGGTAGATATGTATAGCAGACTAATTACCTACTTTGTAACTTACTGGAGTTTTTATACTGCATGTTTGGGATACATTATTTCATAAGATTGTGTAATGTTATACAACAAATTAGATATGAGGAATGATGGAATAATAAATTGAGTTGAGTTAAAAGAGTTGAGTTAAAAACTCAATTGAGTTAAAAGAGTTGAGTTAAAAGAGTAAGTCAATAAATTGACTTACTCTTTTAACAACATGTCTGATTTTTTTCAAGTATGTTTTGAATACTTGCTTGATTTTAATTTGAGAAAAAAGGGATTCAAGAGTAAAAAAGTACTTCTTGTTGGCCTATCTGTTACTATGTGTGCTGTGAAATCTTCAGCTTTTCTTACTTTAGTTTTTAAAACCACTCAATGAAGAATTAATGATTTACTCTGCAATCCAGTGTCTTGCATTCTGCACAGGATCTAATTACATTAAAGTATTTAATTTTGCTTTTATATCTAACATGAATCGTGTTTGTTGCCAGAATACAGAAACTGTAAATGTGAAGAGTGCAGGAGAAGAAAAAGAGTTGAAAGATGGAAAACAAGTAGGGGAGAGGAATCAAAAAGACAGAGCAAGACAGAGCTTACCTGCTGGGAAGGTTTGTACAAATATGCCATTTAAGGGCTCTTTGTTAAGTCAATAACATAAAATCCGAGGCCTGTATTACAAAGCAGGATTTAGTCCAAGTAACTTTGGGTCCAATCCTGGGTTTTCCGTACTTCTCATTCAGATGCTTCGTACTCGCCTTGGTAACTTATGCTGTAAACCTAACCTGTTCTGGTGCACATTTTGTTCTACATTAGAGGTTAACAGACTCACATCATTGCCTACTAACCATTCAAGTGCCACCATTCCTTCATTCTCCATTCTCCATTGCTCACCATACCCCCATTCAGTCACAGGTGGAGAACCTGCAGTCTAAGTTCTGTCAATACGAGGAGAGCCAAGCCCTGGTGGAGCATATCCTGCAGCACTGGGACCGGCGCCGGGGATTGTTGTTGGTCCCACTCCCCACTGAAGATGCTTTAGGGTCAGCTGAAGTTACAACAGAGAAGCAGGTGTGTTAGCTGGCCAACACACCTGGTGGTCCTCCACCAGGTGGCCCTCCAATCCCTCCTTTTTTTTAACTTAAATGTAAGACTGCTTGGAAAATTGGAAAGGTGTGCTATAATTCTTTATCCTTGTTTGAATCCAAAATATTTTTTCCATCTACACAGTCCTCTGCTGATAAGAAGAGCAGGAGAGTCGGTAACAAGCTCATATCACCTTTGCACAGTCAAATAGCAGGACTGTCAGAAGCAGAGAAGGTAGACGACAAGGCATCTCCTCTGGACATTCCATATATTGTGTTAAATGTAACAGAAAAAGACTACATGAGCATCATAAGCAGCTCTTTGCCTCCCCTAGATGAGGTATAGCATCATTTCACAGATCTTTCATTTTTATAAAATTATTAATTATGTTTCTGTTGAAAATGGAATTGTTCTTTCATAAGTTTAAGATGAATTCCTAATCTATTTTCTTTTCTGCTTTGGTCTCATTAGGTGTTGGATGATTTAGGGATAGGTCCTAGTGGCCCTCCAATCCCTCCTTCTGTCACCTTCTCTGTCGTTCCTTTTCCCAAAAAACGAGAGCAAGCTAAACTCGAACAGACATGTTTCACCTTCCTGGTTCCTTCAGGGCTGGATGAAAAGGACAAGAACGAGGATGAGCTGCAAGCATCCGTTTTAAAGTTATCGGTAATGTCTATACAAAAAAATCATTCTTAATTTGAGGCAAAATCTAAAATACAAGCAACTTGGACCTCATGTCCATTTAACCCACACAAGCTTATTTTGGTGTTAAAGGCATGAAATTTTAGGTTTTTAAGTCAGAACACTGTTTGTCTGCTGTTTTTGTAAAGGAAGAGGCAGCAGGCTCTAAAGGTCATGGCAAGGCCACCATTAAGGACAGCACAGTGGCGAAGGACAAGGATAAAACGGGCCGAGAGATTCACAGGAGCAAGAAACAGACTTCCACCAAAACAAAAGCACAGGGACCAGACCGTCTCGGGTCACGTTCACTTGCCTCCTTCCACCCCGAGGATACTGACCAGGAAGAACATCAAGCAAGCTTGGAACAAAAACGCAGCCATATGTAAGACGTACTGCAGAATCACTAATGTTCATTAGTGTTTTTTTTAATTTGTTGTTGGTGCTGCTTGTCTGAATGTGTGCTTGTATGCATTTAGTCTGACAGCATTTCGCTGGGTTGTGCCAGCTGGCGGTGAGGTGGTACTCAAGATCTGGTTCTACTCAGAGTCACCAGGAACTTTTAAACATACCTTCAACTTTGAGATAGTCGGGACCCGGAGACTCAACCAGCTCATCTGCAGAGGAGTTTCTACCTATCCTTCCATCAGCAGTGATTACACGTCAGTCTGCATAGTGTGATGAACTAATGTAGTGAAATAACTGCAAACGGAGAGGTTGTAGTTGGCGTGTTGTGTTCTGCCTCACTTTGTAAAAGTCTAGATCTATTTTTCACAGATGAATTAAGTTTGAAGCTTTTTAATAGTCTGACTTTTTGTGTGTGATTTCCACAGGACTGTGTTTCCCCACAGTAAGAAAGTCACTCAAACTAAAGAGGGGCTTCTGAAGACCTATGTAATTAAACCTGGATACTTTGAGTTTGGACCTTTGCTCTGTGGCAAGACCAGAGACAGGTGAGAGGCAGAACTATGGCTATAAATGGTTTCATGTGGTTGTGGATTTCTTTGTATTTACAGATTCACGTGTGTGTTTTCTAGATACAAGGAAAACAGGTACCCCGAGAACTCAGAGAAGCTGGTGATTCACAATAACTCATGTCTGGAGGCTGAGGTCCAATTCAGTTTCAAGCATGATACGCAGGCCACCACATATCTGTTGGACCCCCCAGCCATGACCCTCACACCGAACCAGAAACAGGTAGAATAGCACTAATGCTGTGTGATAATTTTACTCTACTTTCTCTACTTACATTTAAATACTTTTCCACCCTACAAGGAGTTGACGCTTTGGTCGTACCCAACAAAAGTAGGACAAATGAAGGACGGCTTGATTTGCCAGATCAAAGACAATCCTGAGCTTGTGGTCATTGAGCTTTCGTGCTGGGGCATTCGGCCAGAGTTGGAGTTGGAAAGCAAGCATTTGCACTTTGACAGGATTTTGCTGCACAGGTACCAACATATACCACAGTAATTCAGGGAACACGGATAACTATTGCTCAGTTTACAGATTCAAAAGTGAATTTAAAAAAAAAACATGAAGAATTTTCTCAAAAGAAAGGAGCTTCATGATAAAATCCAAATATGCCACAGTGGATAATTTGGGATTTCTCTCTCTTCACCCAACCTTTTTTATCCTGCCCAGGAGGGACAGCCGCAGCATTATGATGTATAATAAGACAGCTCTGCCAGTGTCCTGGAGATTGCAGGGTGTGGAAGAGTTGGGTGATGAGTTCACTGTGCCACAAGATCAGGGCATCATCTCACCTAACTCTTCTTTCCCTTTGAGCTTGCGCTTCAGAGCCCGAAGGCCACTCAATATTAAGAGAATCTTACGTCTGGAGGTAGAGTACAACCAGAGCAGTACTCATGCTGTAGTTAATAAATAACATGAAATAAATGAATATATTATAGACATGTTATACACACAGAAATACATCATGTGGGTTTTTTTTTCCAGGTAGCCGATGTGGAGAAAATTCTAGGTGTTGTATACACTGAAAATATTCAGGTTACTGCCGAAGCCTATGACGTGGACCTGGAAATCAGTCCAGGTACAAATGAAACAGCTTTTTGTTTAAATGTGAAAGTGAATGTGGGCCTTTTATTGATTTAAATGCAGTAAACAATCAGATTTTGACCATTTTGAACCTGCACTTCCATTCTCCACATTTTATGCAAAAGAAGGAGTCACATAAAAATGATATTTAAGTTGAAAAAATGTAACAAGGATGTTACAGTAACTGAAAATCCATCATACAGACATTGTTATATACATTTATATTTCCTTAAATAATGAAAATTAAGTAAAACTTCCTTTTTATCATGAGGAAATATTTTTGTCACAGAGAACCGGCATCTAACGCAGCTAAGGACCATTAACAGATAGCACTGCAAAATGACTGACTGAGTGGGTGGCAGGATATAATAACCACCAATAATGTACTACATGCTCATGTTTCTATGTCAGATGGCTGTCTTAATTTTGGAACCATCAGAGTCTTTGAGGAGGTCAGACTGTCTCTCAGATTGGAAAACCAAGGAAAATATGAAGTATCTTACAAGTGAGTTTAAACTGATAGTTTTTGCAATATTTTATTCATATAAAGGTTTTCATGGAACGGTCATTTAATTTTATTGTTCTCTTATCACAAGGTTTAATGTTGAGCAGACAGACCCAGCGCAGCCAGACCTAAACTCCATTTTCAAAGTGTCTCCTCAGTGTGGTAGTCTGATGCCCAACAAACCCACAACAGTGAACATCCTCTTCAAACCTGATGTGGAAGTGTTCATTAAAGACCAACCTATTCTGCCTTGCCAGGTTCGATCCATAAAAAGTAAAAACTTTATTTAAAAGATTTAAATAATTGATAGCTGACACTGAGTGAGCTAATCTTTTGCAGGTGATTGAACCGAGCATTGGGACAGGAGGAGAAACTGTAGCTATCGTGGCGATCAGGGTTTCAGCCCGATCTGTTTTCACCAGGTGAAGGCCGATTCACGCTCTCATTAATTCTGCACTGTTAATATATTATTTATTAATAGTGCAGAAACATTATTGTATTATCGTATTATAGTATAGAATTTGAAAAACTGTGTTTCTTTCATCTCATTTCCAGCCTCTTATTTTGTTCATATGAAGCAGCTTTGTAGTTGTTTTTTTGTTTTTGGTGTTTTATGTTCGTCTCTCTTCAGGTACAAGATCACACCTTCATCCGACTTGAACTTTGGTCCTCTGATCTATGGCAACAAGAAAAGCCAAAGCTTCACCATCGAAAACAATGGGGTCTTTGAGGCCTCTTTCACCATCTGCCGCATGATCACAGATCCCGTGAGGACAGGGTAGGTCAACAGGACACACAAAAACAACACATCCAGCACATGTTATTTTAAAGATATTTTATTTGCTCCACCATTTTTAGTTTTAGTTTTCACAAAACAAAATTTTGTAACATTTATTGTTAATAAATTGTGTATTTTTTTCTTTACATTCTGGTCTCAGGGGTCCCGGTAAGACTATATCAAGAGAGACCCTTTCAGGGAGGCCCAATGCTGCCAAAATACCACCAGAATCCTTTCAGAGTTTTCTTCAGGTGAGAGAACGCTGGTGAATTTCACACCAGTGACAGTGCCTGATAGATGGTCCTGTTTGTGGTTTTACAGTCATTGGACTTATTCATTATTAATTTTCTTAGAGTTACATTTTCTGTTTATTTTGAGATTAGTCAAGCTAATAATTAACACATGAATAATCACAAAACAGTCCTGACATTTTTTCTTTCAGTTCCATTGAGTTGTTATGGATTTACAAAAGTAAAACAGACAACATAGACATTGAAAAGGTCTATAAAGTGAATTAATAAGAAACATCATAAAACCCCTTAATTTTAACAGGGAAGCAATACAAAAAACGATGATGATGGTCATGAAATTAAATTGTGTATAATTTTGTGTCTTTGATTTTTATGCTTAATAATTTTTAAAGCAAAATAAACTAAATTCTGCTCTTTGACATTAAATTTGATTTCTTTTTGTAAGTACTTCTTTCAGTATTCTCATCACCTCTCCTTGCTTCTTATGATTTTCCTGAATTCTTCCAGAATCGCCTCAGCGTGGGTATGTTCTCAGTGTCTCCCTGCATTGGGAGCCTACTGCCAGGGTCTCAGCAGCTGGTGACAGTGGACTGTGCAGCTGAACAGCTGGGCAGGTGGAGCCAGGGTCTGCACATTGACATCATTGGGCGTGACCCCTCAGACCATCCTGATGGCATACCCTACACACTGCTGGCTGAAGTCTGCAAGCCAGGTGAGAGCTGCATGATTCTTTTTTGATCAGTAAAACTGGTCAGGCTCAGCTCTACAGTCCTGAAATTACCAAAGGCATATTAAAAAGATTTTTGATCAAAGATCAAATTTTGTTCTAAATTTACTGCTAGCCGTTCTTTGACTTAAATCATATTATATCTAGCTCTTTTTTTTGTTTTCTAGGCATAGTATTGGATATGGCCTCCATCTTTGAGGAACACCATCTGTGCTGCAGCAGTAGCCAGCTTTCTTCAGAGCAGTTTTGCAATGCTAAAGGGATTTTTGTGCTGGATGAAAATAAGTTTGTCTTCAACAAAATCCTGGTGGGTCAAACCAGCCGAGCTCGCTTCAAACTCACCAACAGCAGCAAGGTCCCCTGCATGCTCAGCTTGGCCATCAGAAGTGCTGGGCCTAAGGTGAAGTGTTTAAAGTCACAAGGATAAATGTATATAGGACTGTTTCTGTCTATCATAATGTAGGTAGAAGTTTGAGTCTAAAATATGTATGTTTTACAGTCATCCCGACACATTGAGGTCTTTGACTTGCCTGTGACAACACTGAGCATTCCCAGCTTCTCGCACGCGTTTGCTGTTGTCACCTTCACACCTCAGGCAATGCAGCATTACAGTGTTGTGTTTGAGGCCAAGGTGGAGGGAAGTGGAAGGTAAAGAAGCAAATGACTGTGTATGCCACTGCGGTGTTGTCTTTAGTTTTTCTATCCCTTCTTTATCCCTGTTACTACTGTATATAATAACAGAGTTACAGCACCGGTTGTTTTCTGCTGCTGACTTCTCCCACCCTGCTCTCTTCTCTCTGCTGGATTAAGAGTGACACCCACAATTAAGACCAGCGTGCTGGAGTTTGACCTTTTGGGACAAGGCACTCTGCCCAGTGTTTGTGTGGTACGTCCAGGTCTGAGGAGCAGTAAAGGAAGCCCAGTGCTGCACTTCAGATGGGTACCGGTAGGGCGCAGATATATCCGACCCCTGGTGCTGTTAAATAATGGAAATGTTCCAGCTGAGGTGAGAAGAGGGAAAAATTCCAAATTTCGTCTGTTTACCCATTTTAAATTCAGTAAAACCAAATTACACCAAAATATAAATATTATTATTTACAATGCATTCAGAAACATAACAAACAGTCTAGGTAGAATTTCATGAATAATGAATGTGTTTTCTGAAAATGTGTATAGGTCCAGATTGACATGCTGGATGAGCATGGAGTGTTCACCCTAAAAGCTGCGTCTGACAACATTAACACCTCCGTGGACTCCACACAGCGTGCTTCAGGTAAATAAAACTTGTATTTGTGAAACAACGCCTACAGAAAAGTGCACTGTAATTTTAACTGTAATGTTTTAATGCTCGTTTTACCACGGCACTCTGAAAATACAGCTGACATTTCTTTAATCTAAGCACACACACTGAATCCTTCATGCAGTGAAGCTTGCCTGCTCACTATTGTCTAACTCATGGTCAAATCAGTCACTTAGACTTCCTGACACATTGCAGAAACTGAGTTCTTAAGGCTGTAGTGTGACTTTCTCTCCTAAGTGGCCATCTTAACATTGCTGGGTACTGTCTTACATATTGTTGTAACGATTCATCACATTAGCTGGCAGTTTTTCATAGCCCATTCAATTTATGTCCCAATTTATGATTTATGGATCGTAACCGACATGACTCGGTTTTACCCTGTCTTTTCTTTGAGGTCAAGTGTGATCTTCTTTTACTTTAACAAATGCACTGAAAACTAGTGGGTGAGGCTTTAAACCATTCACACTTCCCACTCCTCAATGATTTCTGACATTTTTCCTTCTCCACAGAGCACAAATCGGTGCACAGAGTAAACCTAAAGCTGAAGATTAATGAACCAGTGGAGATTGAGGTTGGCTTCTGCTCTGATAAACCCTTGAGTGTCAAGGCAAAAATGTCACTGCAAGTGAAGGACAACCAGCAGAGCAACACTACAATAGAAGTAACAGGAGAGGCTTTCCAGCCAATTGTCTCTCTAGATCACATCAGCAGGTCGTTGCAGGATATAGGACATGAAGATGAAAAAGAAGGTATGGCATAAGATTTTTTTTACAAAACCTCCTAATCTTGTGATTTAGTTCAACAGAAGCTTGAGTCTTTTATTAAAGACCTAATTTCTCATTTATAGGTAATTATGAGGTGCTGAATTTTCGTGACTGCCATGTAAACGTTCCATACAAAGAACGTTTTACTATGACCAACCACAGCAGCAGCCAGGTGCTGAGGTTTGAGTGGCCCCCTAGTGGACCTCATGTCAGCTTTTCACCACAGGTAAAATATCAACAAAGTGGCAGAGGCTGTCAAAACTGTTAAATGCTTTTTCATAGCAGTGATAAAATGTGCTTTGTCAAAAGTTGCTGGTTAGTTTGGCATTATTTTTGAAACAAAATAATGCCTCAGTGCAATCAGCACTTCTCTTGTGCAATAATTAAATAATTTGTGGTTTTAAATATGTACCAATGACTTTATATTAATTTATTTATTATACTTGCTCTTTTTAAACTTTGTATTGATGTTTTTTTTGTTTTTATGTGAGCTTGAGCAACATAATTTCATTCTGCGTTGCATATTTGAGGTAGTGCTGACAATAAAATGACAATGACAATAAAAAAAAATCTTGAATCAAACCAGCGTCAACAAATAGTAAATACAGCTATAGACATTATTTCTGAACACACGCAGTTCCTTTCCTAAGACATTGATTGTTGTAATTTTACATTTTCTCTTGCTTGTTTTACTGTAAGCTCTGGAAAACATTTAGCTGCTTGTTGTTACAGGTGGGACACCTTCATGCTGGTTGCTCTAAGGAAGTGATTGTCACATTTAGCTCCAGCAAGGCAGTGACTCTGTCTCAGCTGCAAATGAGATGTAAGGTTTGCCAGGTGGAGTTCCAGCAGCCTGTAGAGGAGGTTGCTGACTGGGATGACCGACACAAGACGGTGCACTGGCTGAGTTCTTCAGAGAAAGCTTCAGATGCATCCAAACAGGCTGTAAAGGACAAGGTACATGTGGTGCCTAGCTTATTGTGCTAGAGAGACAAGTGGTGTCAAATGCTGTATAGGGAGACAAGTTAATAAATCACATTCTTTTATCCAGGTGATAAGAACAGATCCTGAGCCTTGCTGCTCTGTGGTCGACAGCTCTCAGGTGGAGCTTGAATTACGCATCAGTGCTGTCTGCGACTATGTGAAGTTAAGCTGCAGCACAAACACCATCCTCTTTGAGAACACCATGCTTTTCCAAACCAGGCTGCAGCAGTAAGTCAGGTTTTGTGTACAACATATTCCAAGTCATCAAACCTAATAATATATAACATGGTATTCTTGTGAAACATTATTTGGGGTTTCTTATTCATCACATAGAAATGAAAATACTAAAGATCAAAAAGAAAGCCACTAAAGGCTTATATGTGATGTATATCTAACATTACATTCCTCAACATTGGGCACTGTATTCAATTCAATTCAAAAATATATCTTTCTTTCTGAGTATTCTGAGTATTTCTGAGTGTTACTTTTTTTGTTGTCTGCACACATGCACGTAGACTGCAGGTAGTGAATGAGGGAAGTATGAAGGTGGAATTCTCCTGGGAAGTTCTCATGGATCCAAGCAGCAATATTGTCAGCTGTGACCAAGAAGGTACGACAGAAATATTATATCATCAATATTATTGGGTCAACTTGTCATTGTTGGATTTGATCCTGAAAATAAGTGCTATTTCTTTCTGTACCTACACGTGAGTACTTTAAAACCTGGACTTGACTCTGTGTAAATGTCTACATGTGGTGTTTAACAGAGGGGACCTCGACTTCTCGACCTGGCAGCAGATCAGCAGGATCGCTGACTGAAGCCCGTCCTCTGGCGAACTTGTTGTCACTTCTAATGTTGAACCCTGAGCTTCCTCCTTTCAGCATTGAACCCAGCGTAGGGACCATGAAGCCGGGTGCCAGGCAGAACTTCACTGTTCGCTTTTTACCCCTGCAGGTGTCCACTTTTCAGGGAAAGTTGTTTTGCAGGTAAGGGAAGTGTAACATTTCCATGCAGGTAAACGTTCAACTAGGTATTTTCTTCAAGTTTTTTGAAAATGGCGTCAATGGTTTGGATGCTTTTCTTTCCTTTTTGTGAGTATGCACATTTCTTCCAGTATTCAGAATTTGCAGGATGAGAAACAGGCCCCGTGTATCTCAGTGTGTGGCCGCAGCCTTTTGCCCCAATTCCACTTTGACCTGGAAGATTCAGACTACATCAGTGGGAACCGTCGTAACTCTGAATTCAGTGGCCCTCTGGACCCAAACACCAGAATTTTGGAGATTCATGCCATTGGTTTGTCTGTACCATCAACAAGGTAATAGCAAGTAAGGTTAGAACTTCTATCTCTGTCAGTGTAACCCGGGATGTTTCATGCTCTCGGTTGACTCTTTAGGTCTTTTAGTGTGGTGAACCCAACCAGTAAGCCCTACTCATTCAAATGGAGGTGTGAGGACAAAAGTAGGAGCCATTTCCACTGTCTTGTTCCATCTGGTGTCATTCCCCCTGGGAACAAAGCAGAAGTAAGAATAGACAGAGTGCACCCACATAACAATGATGGTCTTTTCGTCGTAAAGTATCTCACAGAGTGTACTACCTCATTCCCATCTTGATTTCGTTTTCTCCATTTGTCAGTCTTGGGTTCTCTTCTTTTACCTTTATCTGTCTTTATTCATCTCACTCACTCCACGTGTTTTTCTTGAACTAACATTATATAGCATTATGACCACCTGCCTGATAGCTAGCCCCCCCCACCTCTCTTTTGCCATGAAAATACCAAATAACTGTGATGCACTGGGTATTCTGATACCTTTCTATCAGAACCACCATTAACGTTTTTGGCAATTTGAGCTCCAGTAACTTGTCTGTTTTCATGAATGAGTCTTGGCCACCCCTGAACCTGCTTTGTCTGCTTTGTTTGCAGGTGTGTTTTGAGTATGTTGCCGAGCAGCTGGATGCAGTGGAGTCCTTCTGGACCTTCATTGTTGACACTCTATCGCTATCTGTTCCCTTCCTATGTGTGGGCACTGCTAGAGAACCAATCACCTATCTCGACAGACCTCACTTTGACTTTGGGGAACTGCTTCTTGGTAATTCAGTTTTAATATATACAAACGCAAACGTTCAAATAATCCCTTATACTTATACTTTGTGCGTATTTGCTTCTTTTGATGGTAAAATTAGATGATTTTTTGTCTTTAACTGGCTTGGCTAATGAAATGCAACAAAGAATACATGTCATTCAATACAATCTTACAATTGAGCATAGATTTACAGCAAGTGTGATGATGTCCTGCTCTGCCAACTCAGTCCCTGCCTGCATCAGCTGATGGCTCTACCAATGCCCTTCCACAAATCCAGTTGGCAGCTCTCACACAGGGCATGCTACCTAAGTTGCTTTAGCCTGCCTACGGTTGATGTGCATCTGCAAGCTGCTTTGCAACCCACTTCCAACACAGCTCCTCTTTCAGTTTATGCCTTAAGATTAGTAAATATACTGTCTCTAATGATATCTTGGTGCTAATGGCAGATGTGTTGCTACAATAGGTTTTTCTAAGAATAAATTAATCTATCACATTCTGATACAGATTACTTTGAATTTTTCCATGTACTCTTAAAGGAAAAAAAGTGGAACAGGCAGTTAATTTTGTGAGTGAAGAGGAAGAGCCCTTACATTTCTCTGTGGTTCCTTCATCTCTTTTCTGTGAAGACCAGCAATCGAGGCTCATATTGGAGCCCATGACTGGCACAGTGGCACCCAAAAACAGGTTAATGACATTATAATCTTAATTAGATAACGATGAAATATGCTCCCCAATGGCATGTTATAGGAAGTCTAAGAGAAAACTGCATCAGATAATTGTAAACTGTTTTGTGCAGGTTGCCGTTATTGGTGTCGTTCACACCTTCCTGTGAAGGTTATGTGAGTTTCAAAGTGGTTCTGAGGGTGAAGAAGAAGTCAGAGCCACTCACACTGATCATTAAGGCTGATTGTTTCACCCTGAGCACTTCTGTACAAGTTGAGAAGCCAGAGGGGGGCCTCAAAATGATTGCCCCCAACCAAGAAGAAACTCTGGACTTTGGGGAGGTCAACACAGTTTGATGATACAGACAAAAATATTCATATGTATATATGTACAGTCACCTTCCTTTACATGAGAACTTAGAGCTTCCTGTGTGTCTGTCTGTACAGGTGGGGATTTCAGAGCAATCCACTTTTACTTTTCTGGTGTCCAATCTGTCAAGATTCATCCTGGAAGTGAACTTTGAACTAATGGGTCCCAAAGCACTGCAACAGCACTTAGTCACAAAAACACAAAATGCTGCCATCGATGCTGGGAAGCAGCTGCAGTCTTCACTGTGTTTTTTCCCCCAGTGCATTTGCAACCTCAAAGACGTCAAACTAAATATCAAGGTAATAGGCTGGTGTGGATTTTTATAGAGGTAACATGCTTTAAAGGATCAGCGAGGCTTTTAAGTCTAAAGGAAAACATCATGCTTGTAGTTCTCTTTTAAGACAAGCTCATGTACATGTAGGCAGTTTGGCTGAAGTTATCATTTTCATTAGCAGTTATTGTTATACCATAAAAATAGATCATCTTTTAGAACTAAGTCTGTCTATCTGAGTATTGTGTGATGTTTTTTTTGTTTCCTTGCTGACAGTTTAACCAAAAGGCATTTCCAGTGGAAATGGGCTGACATATCCTGAGCATAACCATGTATAATGTGGCTTTGTAGCTTATCAAGGTCGTACTAAAACATTTTTTGACAGATTTTCGAGCGCCGTGTACCACATAAAATTGGTTTGAGATCTGTGAGCACAACCAGAATACATAAGGCACACAGGATTATAAGGAACACTGTCCATTTTTCAGACAATCAAAGGATTTTAAGAGCGACTTATTTTCCGAAAGACGGTCCGCTTGCATGCCCTACCAGAAAATGTGCTTTGGTGTGTATCTGATGGATGAAAGCCAAACCAGTTCCACACCACTGAAGTTGCACTATTTTTACAAACCAATTCTGGTTCATCTGTTTCATTCGACGATTCTCTTTCGCCTTCTCATTCTCCGTCGCCGCCATGCTTTTTCTGCCATGTGCGTATGAAGACAAAGGCACTGCGCATGCGCGTTTTACCCATATTCTGTCGCGACATTTTATTTTCTTATCATTGCCTAACATTATACCGGTATTACCGTGAATGGTATGATATGGCCCAGCCCTACACTCAAAAAAATGAAATTGGGTGGTTGTTACATGCATAAGATCCAAACTTGTAATTTGAACTAAATAATTCCATGTTTCTATGGTGAACGTAACTAAATCATGTAGCATCTGCATGAAATTCAGCAACTTAATTTGTTCTTGTTGAGATGACATGATACAATCCAGTAAGAGTGGCTGGATCCAGGCAACTAACCACTCTTACTAGGAATTATTTAGTTCAAATTACAAGTTTGGATCTTATGCATGTAACAACCACCCAATTTCATTTTTGTGAGTCGACTCACGAAATTCACAAGATCACATTAGATGTCAAACCACAGGAAAATCAGTGGGGTTACAAGAGGCAGACAACCGCACCACGTGTATGCTGTTACTATTTCTTATGGTTTAACTTGTCAAGGACAACAACATAAAGCATCATCAAGCATAGCTTTCCTACTTTTGTTACGTCTGCCATGGTGGTTCGTGCTGTTGCCTCAGAGCAAGAAGATCCTGGGTTCAAATCCACAATGTGGCGACTTTTTCAGTGCGTTCTCTCTGCGTACCTCTCTCTGCGTTCCTCCACAGTTAAAAGTCATGCAGTTGTAAGGATAGCTGGTTATTCTAAATTACCCAAAGGTGTTAAAGTGCAAATGATTGTTTGTCTCTGTATGATAGACTGGCGACCTGTCCAGGATGTACCCTGTCTCTCTTGCCCTATCATTTCCGCAGCCCAGATAAAGATAAGAAGATGGGTGGATTGGAAGTTGCTGTAAATCCATTGATTTTTTTTGTTGAACATTACTTAATATGAATACAACATGTACTACAGACATAAATTACATTTCATTCATTCAACAAGATTATCATTGGTGTAACAAACAAATATTTTACTAGTTCATGTAACAGGACTGATTTTTGATGTGCCAAAGTGTTTAAACAATATAAGATGGATTTAAATAAATTTAATTAGACTAATGTGGTGCGAACATGTTGATTGAACAAAAGTCAAATTAATTAAATGTTAATGTTAATATTATGTTAAACCTACACACATATATCGTGTTGACACAACACAATCAAGATGGATTAATATAACATGATTTGTTTAGATGGAATATAAGTGGCAAGATAAAATTACGTTCATCCAATGAATTATTTTTTTGAGTGTAGGTGTGAAAGATAATAATTATTGAATTTTGCTTTCTGGGCATTTCCCTTTCTGATGTAAATCTCTTCTTGATTCATCTCATCAGGTGAAACGTGGGCCTACATTTGCCTTTGATATAAAAGGCAAGGCTGTATCACCCAGTCTCGAATTCTCCTCTACCAAGCTTAACTTCGGGAAGTGCTTCTTGTACTGTCCTGGTATGGAACCGGCAACTCAGACCCTAGTGTTAAGGAACAACGGCAAAAGGGACATCAGGTGTGTTTAAGTCTCAGAACCATAAGCATGATTTTTTTATGAATTATTGGATTAGAGTTCTCATATTTATTAATATAATATAATATGTAATATTAATATTATATTAACACATAATGTTTTGCTGCAAATATCATCAAAGCAGAACAGATTTATTTTAAAATGTAAGGTAACTGACATTTGATATTTCTTATCTCTAAACTAGTTTTCTGGATTTATGGTAACTTAATGTTAAACAGTTGTCGTAGTTTGAATTCCAGTTTTTCTAGGATTCAAGGTTCTTCAAACATTCAAAAGATGTTACTGGTTTTACTCTTATCTGGGTCGTTGGCTGGTCCTGTCCTGGCCAACTCTGCATGATGCGTGGGAAGAAGAGGGAGACACTGCTGTAACTTTGCATGAAGCAGATCTTTAATTCTTTTCATATAGGGCAGCAACAGTGCATGACAATATCAGTTACACTCAAACATGTGCACATTCAAAATACTTTACAGTTGATTACAGTAACTTAATGACTGTGTCAGCTCTTCATGGTGGTTGCAGCTCACTGTCACATAATCTTGTCCCAGGCTTCCTACAACAGGAAGTAACATCACACAGACGGTCCAGAAACAAGAGGATCATTTAGAGCCTGATTGATAAATTGCTTTTAATTCAATTTCGAATTTTTATTCAGCATTTTTTCAGTGTCGCAGTTTAAAAATACACTTTTTTTTAACTGCTGCAGCTAACCATGGATTACTCATTTACATTCTGCTCGAATCAGCCAGTTGTTGTATTTGTTCAGTTTATATGTTCCCACTGGGAAACTGCAGATTTTGATGTTGCATAGTTTATTTCTGTTTGACAAACTTTGCAAAATCAACACTCAGAACATCGTAGAAGGATGTTTCTCCTGCCTCTTCTTTACTTTTTAATTTGTGTTTATCATTCGTCCCAAATACAAATACTAGCATATCGCTAATATCGCTGATAGTGACGCCACCAATATCACTCAGGCTCTAGTATCATTCAGATTTTTGTTTTTTTTGTGTCAGGTAACTCTGAGAACAGCACGTTGCTGTGTAGATAAACAAAAATTTGACTCACAGAATCTGATCCTTCAAATCTTGTGCTTTCAGCAGGATGCCTCAGTTCTGTTTCTCTCCACCACTCAGTTGTTACTATAATCAGAATAAATGAGATTTTGAGAGTCTAAAATTAGATTCCCGTCTTCTGCTCCTCAGCATCCAGTGCCAGTTCAAGAACACTGCTTTCTTGGAGATGGACTTCCATGCAGATATTTTGTCACCTGGTGGTGTAAAAGAGATACCATTCACCTTTTATCCTCGTGAGCCATGTCAGTATCACGAGAAGCTCACCTTCATCTTAAACAGCTGTGTCACAAAACAGGTGGAGATACTGGGGCAGGGCATCGAGATGAAGGTGAGAATCACTGTGCATGTGGTGGACTCAACAACTATATTTAGGTTTTTCGTCAAAATACAATTTCGTCATAAAAAAAATAGATAATAATTAAAATGATATTTAAAATAATAAAATTAGCACAAAGAGCAAAAAATAATAATAAAAGAGTATAAAATGATAATTAGAATTACATTTAATACAATAAAATAAGCACATTAGATTAAAACAATAAAATCAGGGTCAGACTGTGTCATAAGCCAAGGAGTAAAAATGGGTTTTAAAAGTGGACAGTGAAGAGGCCTCTCCAATGTGCTGGGACAGATTGTTCCACAGATTAGGAGCAGCAATAGAGAAGGCCCTGTCCCTTCTGAGCTTTCTCTTGTACCTGGGTACCTCCAGGAGCAGCTTGTCAGCCTACACCTAGAACATAGATTGAATACCCACCTCACAGTGGTTATGGATGGACTAAAAGGCATCTTTTAGATCTAATATAGGCTTATATCAATATAGCATTTAACAGTATTATGTGTTTGAAAAAAGCAACTTGAACACATGTAAGATTTATAAAAATCAAGCTACATATTTAATAATTTTATTGATATCAGATTTTCAAAAACCTGGATCCAATGTAAAGATGCTCTGATGTCCACTGGCTTCATAATTTGACCATAAAATGTATCAAAATCAGTATGTTTTTAATATCATATCTTGACTTTTTGTAGCTGGAAGTTGAGCATCCAAGGCAGAAGAAGGTGAAATTGGGACCTCTGAAACTGGGACAGAAGATCAAAAAACAGGTGGTTCTAGTAAACCGCAGCAGTATCGACCTTTCTTGCACCCTAATGCTCAGCACAGATACACCAATTGATCAAAAGGTATGCAGACAGACAACACAGGCAAGATATGCATAAACAGCAGTCCACTCGAGCAGCATTTCATGTCACCCTCTCTCCCAGGATCTGTGTTTCAGTCCAGAAGGTGAGCTGAAGCTGAAGTCTAGTGGCGGGTCATGTAATGTTCAGATCCATTTCTCACCTCATCAGCGCATTCGTCCCTTCATTGCTGAGCTGCAGGCAAAGTGTTTAGGCTTGATCCAACCCCTGCTGACCATCCAAGGCTCTTGCCAGGTACATAAATTTCACTGTGAAACAGATAATCTGTTTCTTTGTGTGTCTTGATCAGCATCAGCTTCTAGGAGTAAATTGTCACATTTTAACAAACCTTTTCTTCAGACTTCCTTTAAAAAAGTTCTGAATATAGACTGTATTACTAATATGAATTAAACAGAATGCTATGATCTTATAACAACGATTACCGTTAACATAATTCACAAAAAACTACCAGGGTGTTGAAGTTCAGCTGGACCAGGACTGGCTTTCCTTTGGAGCTGTGGTCCAGCACTGCCAGGTCAAGAAGAAGATTGTCATGACGAACACTGGCGACAGTAGTGCCAGGTAAGGTTAGACGCTACCAGCAAACAAATCTCCACACAGACACACAGTATTGTGTTATTGCAATCAGGTGTCACGTGCACAGGATTATATCCTCCTATTTGCTTTTTACTTTTCAATCCACCTTCTTACAGGTTTAACTGGAAAACAGAGGATTTTCCTGCAGAGTTGTCCATTGTGCCATTAAAAGGATTTATCAACCCAGGGATGGGAGTTTCCTTTCAAGTGACGTTTGCCCCTGTGGAGCTGCGTAACGACACAAGATATGAGAATCTGTCCTGCTTTGTGGAGGGTTCCTCCTCACCCATCACCTTTACTGTCACTGGCTCCTGCATCGCCACCTCCACCAGCAGAGAGGTTTGACTGAAGCACCTTTTCAGACAAATACAATGTTGAGTAACATAGTAAACAAACAAAAAAATCATCTGATTGATCATTGGATAGTTACTTATTAAGAGCTATTTCAGGTTAACTGAATGCTTTTGACGACCAGTGAGGATGAGAATGTGTCATATTTACATGATGCATGTATGTATGTACTTTTAAAAACCACTGACTTACATGTATATTCACATGCAGAGCAGCAGTGCTGTATGTATTCAGTGAACTAACGATGCAATTCTGTTTCCATTTAATTATTTTAAATAACCACATGGCATGGCATAGTTTCAGGTTTCTAATACAAATCTGCTCACTCACATGGGACAGTGTTTCCAGTAACCAGTCAATAAATTCAGCATTGGCTACATCATATCTATTAAGAATAAAATACTAATATGTAAATGAACTAATTGAAACCAGATGATGGCACAATAGTAAAGATGACTGTGAGTGTTTCAGATTGTAGGAACGGTTAGAGGTCAACTCTAGTTGTAGTTTTTAAAAAATATTACTTGGCTTCAATTAGCTCTGTAACACTTTTTTACCATAACACAGGAATTAAATTATCATATCAGCAGATGTAGCTCAGATGTGGGAAGATTATGTTTTGACATCAGAAGTTTAAACTTCACACATCATCTGTTCTTTGTAATGTCAGCGCCTTTGAGCCATCTGTCACTGAACTGTTGCTGCCATCTCTCTGTGTGCAGGTGGTGAATTTTGTTTGCCCAGTTCGTGGCTCTCACACTCAGACCCTGTCTGTGCTCAACCCCACAAACCAGTGTTGCAGCATCGCACCTGTCATTGAGGGTGAGCACTGGAGTGCTGCACTCTCTGTGAACTTTGAGCCCCACCAGAACATGGCATTCACAATCACCTACCGACCTATGACCATGACTACTTCTGGAAAAAAACATCAGGTAGAGGAGCAGTGCCATTTTAGTGGCACTGAGTTAATTATGAAATGTATGTAGATACGATTGATTGATTAAATGGATTTAATCCCTGAAAATTGCACATTTCTCCTTCCTTTTGCCTCAGGGATCAGTCTTTTTTGCTTTTCCCGATGGGACAGGCATGCTGTACTCCTTGCAGGGAACTGCTGATCCTCCTAAAGCAGAGGACACTATTGTGCACGAGCTGCCGGCAAAAACTAGCCACACCGTGCTGCTCCCTGTGCACAACTGGCTCTCTAGACAACAGCGGTAAAACACTTAAGACCACATTTACTAATCAGGGTAAAAACACTGAAAGGTGTGGTTATATTTCCACCTTGAGCTTCAACCTTGAGCTTTCCTGTCGGTGGCGCTGTCACTTGGTGTTCGCTCGCTCTGTGGTATAGTATCGCTTCCTGTTCCTGCTCAAACACAGTGGTGTTTCTGAGTAGCTTATTTGCTTAGCAGTTTAATTAACAACTTTTAAATACATTCTTTTTTTTTTCACAGTATAATAATCTTCACGTGTTTCATCCGAAGCACACTTTCTGTGTACTCACTACCTAATTTATAGCCAAAGTATTCACTCACTGTCTCTGTACTGTTTCGCTAGTTTAGCTCGTAGCCGACCCGTTAGCACCATGGCTACTTCACCTGTCCCTTCTGCACTTTCTTGCTCATTGTGTCAGATGTTTAGTTACTCCTCGGCCTCCTTTAGCAGTAATGATATCTGTAACAAATGTAGCATATTTGCAGCTCTGGAGGCCAGGATTACTGATCTGGAGACTCGGCTTTGCACCCTGCTCTCACCCTTAGCTAGCCAGGCCCCTGTAGCTGGTGCAGCCGAAGATAGCGTAGGCCCCGCTAGCTGTTCCCCGGCAAATCCCAAGCAGCTGGGGAAAGACGGCTGGGTAACGGTGAGGAGGAAGCGTAGTCCTAAACAGAAGCCCCAGGTACACCACCAACCCGTTCATGTGTCTAACCGTTTTTCCCCACTCGGCGACACACCCGCCGGGGGTCAAACTCTGGTAATTGGTGATTCTGTTCTCAGACATGTGAAGCTAGAGACACCGGCAACCATAGTCAATTGTCTTCCAGGGGCCAGAGCAGGCGACATTGAAGGAAATTTAAAACTGCTGGCTAAGGGTAAACGTAAATTCAATAAAATCATAATTCACGTCGGCAGTAATGACACCCGGTTACGCCAATCGGAGGTCACTAAAATCAATATTGAATCGGTGTGCAACTTTGCCAAAACAATGTCGGACTCTGTAGTTTTCTCTGGTCCCCTCCCCAATCAGACCAGGAGTGACATGTTTAGCCGCATGTTCTCCTTAAATTGCTGGCTGTCTGAGTGGTGTCCCAGAAACGATGTGGGCTTCATAGATAATTGGCAAACCTTCTGGAGGAAACCTGGTCTTGTTAGGAGAGATGGCATCCATCCCACTTTGGATGGAGCAGCTCTCATTTCTAGAAATATCGACAAATTTATTAAACCCCTCAAAACATGACTATCCAGAGTTGGGACCAGGAAGCAGAGTTGCAGTCTTACACGCCTCTCTGCAGCTTTTCTCCTCCTGCTACCCCCCCCAAAAACCCATCTCCATAGAGACTGTGTCTGCTTCCAAAAAGACAAAAAACAAACTAAATACCAGCAACAAACAACTTAAACATTTACAAAGAAAGAACAATACAGTATCCACATCTGAACCAAAGAGTAAAACAGTGAAATGTGGATTATTAAATATTAGGTCTCTCTCCTCCAAGTCTCTGTTAGTACATGACTTAATAATTGATCAACAAATTGATTTACTCTGCCTTACAGAAACCTGGTTGCAGCAGGATGATTATGTTAGTTTAAATGAATCAACACCCCCGAGTCATTCTAACTACCAGAAATCTCGAAGCACAGGTCGAGGGGGCGGTGTGGCTGCAATTTTTCACACCAGTCTATTAATTAATGAAAGACCAAGACAGACTTTTAATTCATTTGAAAGCCTGATGCTTAGCATTGTCCACCCCAGCTGTGAAACTCAGAAACCAGTCTTACTTGTTATCATCTATCGTCCACCTGGGCCTTACACAGAGTTTCTGTCTGATTTCTCAGACTTTATATCTAATTTAGTTCTGAGCTCAGATAAAATAATTATTGTGGGTGATTTTAACATCCATGTTGATGCTAAAAATGACAGCCTCAACATGGCATTTAATCTGTTGTTAGACTCAATTGGTTTCTCTCAAAATGTAAAAGAACCCACCCACCACTTTAATCACACTCTAGATCTTGTTTTAACATACGGCATAGAAACTGAACATTTAACAGTGTTTCCTGAAAACCCTCTCCTGTCTGATCATTTCTTGATAAAATTTACATTTACAATAATTGATTACGCAGCAGTGGAGAGTGGACTTTATCAAAGTAGATGTCTTTCTGAAAGCGCTGTAACTAAGTTTAAGAATATAATCCAGCCACTGTTATCATCGTCAATGCCCTGTACCAACACAGAGCAGAGCAGCTTTCTGAACGCTACCCCAACAGAGGTCGATTATCTTGTTAATAATTTCACCTCCTCACTACGTACGACTCTGGATACTGTAGCTCCAGTGAAAACTAAGGTCTCTAATCAGAAGTACCTGACCCCGTGGTATAATTCTCAAACACGTACCCTAAAGCAGATGACTCGTAATCTGGAGAGGAAATGGCGTGTCACAAATTTAGAGGATCATCATTTAGCCTGGAGAAATAGTTTGTTGCTTTATAAGAAAGCCCTCCGCAAAGCCAGAACAGCTTACTACTCATCACTGATTGAAGAAAATAAGAACAACCCCAGGTTTCTCTTCAGCACTGTAGCCAGGCTGACAAAAAGTCAGAGCTCTTTTGAGCCAACCATCCCTTTAACGTTAACTAGTGATGACTTCATGAACTTCTTCACAAATAAAATTTTTATCATTAGAGAAAAAATTACCAATAATCATCCCACAGATGTAATATTATCTACAGCTACTCTTAGTTCCATTGATGTTAAGTTAGACTCTTTTTTTCCAATCGATCTTTCTGAGTTAACTTCAATAATTACTTCCTCCAAACCATCAACGTGTCTTTTAGACCCCATTCCTACAAAACTGCTCAAAGAAGTCCTGCCATTGATTAATTCTTCGATCTTATATATGATCAACCTATCTCTAATAATCGGCTATGTACCACAGGCCTTCAAGGTGGCTGCAGTTAAACCTTTACTCAAAAAGCCATCTCTAGACCCAGCAGTCTTAGCTAATTATAGGCCAATCTCCAACCTTCCTTTCATATCAAAAATCCTTGCAAGAGTAGTTGTCAAACAGCTAACAGATCATCTGCAGAGGAATGGTTTATTTGAAGAGTTTCAGTCAGGTTTCAGAGTTCATCACAGCACAGAAACAGCTTTAGTGAAGGTTACAAATGATCTTCTTATGGCCTCTGACAGTGGACTCATCTCTGTGCTTGTCCTTCTTGACCTTAGTGCAGCATTCGATACTGTTGACCATAATATCCTGTTAGAGCGATTAGAACATGCTGTAGGTATTACAGGTATTGCACTGCAGTGGTTTGTATCATATCTATCTAATAGACTCCAATTTGTGCATGTAAATGGAGAGACCTCTTCACACACTGAGGTTAATTATGGAGTTCCACAGGGTTCAGTGCTAGGACCAATTCTGTTTACATTATACATGCTTCCCCTAGGCAGCATCATTAGAAGACATAGCATACATTTTCACTGCTATGCAGATGACACCCAGCTCTATCTGTCCATGAAGCCAGATAACACACACCAATTAGTTAAACTGCAGGAATGTCTTAAAGACATAAAGACTTGGATGGCCACTAACTTTCTGCTTCTTAACTCAGATAAAACTGAGGTCATTGTACTCGGCGCTGAAAAGCTTAGAAATATGGTATCTAACCAGATTCTTACTCTGGATGGCATTACCTTGGCCTCCAGTAACACTGTGAGGAACCTTGGAGTCATTTTTGACCAGGATATGTCCTTCAACGCACATATTAAACAAATATGTAAGACTGCGTTCTTCCATTTGCGCAACATCTCTAAAATTAGAAATATCCTGTCTCAGAGTGACGCTGAAAAACTAGTTCATGCATTTATTACTTCCAGGCTGGACTACTGCAATTCATTATTATCAGGATGTCCAAAAAACTCACTGAAAAGCCTTCAGTTAATCCAAAATGCTGCAGCAAGAGTACTGACAGGGACTAGAAAGAGAGAACATATTTCTCCTGTTTTGGCTTCCCTTCATTGGCTTCCTGTTAAATCCAGAATTGAATTCAAAATCCTGCTCCTCACATACAAGGTCTTAAATAATCAGGCCCCATCTTATCTTAATGACCTTGTAGTACCATATCACCCTATTAGAGCACTTCGCTCCCGCTCTGCAGGCCTACTTGTTGTTCCTAGAGTATTTAAAAGTAGAATGGGAGGGAGAGCCTTCAGTTTTCAGGCCCCTCTTCTGTGGAACCAGCTTCCAGTTTGGATTCGGGAGACAGACACTATCTCTACTTTTAAGATTAGGCTTAAAACTTTCCTTTTTGCTAAGGCATATAGTTAGGGCTGGACCAGGTGACCCTGAATCCTCCCTTAGTTATGCTGCAATAGATGTAGGCCGCCGGGGGATTCCCATGATGCATTGAGTTTTTCCTTTCCAGTCACCTTTCTCACTCACTATGTGTTAATAGACCTCTCTGTATTGAATCATATCTGTTATTAATCTCTGTCTCTCTTCCACAGCATGTCTTTCATCCTGTCTTCCTTCTCTCACCCCAACCGGTCGCAGCAGATGGCCGCCCCTCCCTGAGCCTGGTTCTGCCGGAGGTTTCTTCCTGTTAAAAGGGAGTTTTTCCTTCCCACTGTCGCCAAAGTGCTTGCTCATAGGGGGTCATATGATTGTTGGGTTTTTCTCTGTATCTATGAAGCGCCTTGAGGCGACTTTTGTTGTGATTTGGCGCTATATAAATAAAATTGAATTGAATTGAATTGAATATTTATGGGGAAGTTGCACTGTTTTCTAGGCACAGGCACAGTCAGTTCATTTTAATATGACATGCTGAATCAGCAAGGTTAGCACAAGGTCAAGAGATGATATTCAGCTAATTTACTAACAGGAGAAGTTTGTTAATGGCACCACCAAATATTGTTTATTTATGTGTAATAAAACTTTATTAAGGAAAAATGTGTTTTTGCAGGTTAATAATGTAATTGCATTGATCAGAACAACCACAAACAACCGCTTCAAACTAACAAACAAATACAAAACATCAAAATAAGAAATGGGCTGCTATTAAAACTTCTCGAGGCATGATTACTGTCAGGATAAGGTCCAAATTTTAGCAGCATCATCCTTGCATTCTCTTTTTTCTTCAGCCATATTTGTTGAAATTCCTGCCACAGAAGCCACAGAATGTTGAAAAGAACCTAATGCCAAAAATTGAAATTTAAGTTTTGTTGCTGCAGATATTATGTGTCTCCTTTAGTTTGGAGGTCCCAGGTGGCTTGGTATAAGTTTTTATCACATCTTTGTCTGGATTTCCAAATAAAGTGACACGAGTGCAGAAACGTCTCCTAAATCTCTGCAGCAGTAACTGACACATTCAAGTGTAAAAAAATAATATGTTTTTTTCTCCTACTTTAAATTGCATGTTGCCAATGTTATAAATCTGTTATTAAATATTTAGCAGCAAAATATACCACTGTCTTTACCAGCTATTTTTTTTTTTAAATATGTGTATGCTGCCTAAACTGACCCAGAGATAAAAACTGTAGCTGGGTGAAGTGGAAATAGAAAATTTAAATATGCTAGCACTTTAATAAAAAGTGGAGGGAATGATCTCAGTCATGTCATGAATGTTCTCATCTGTGTTCTCAGGTTCCTTGTGCAGCTAGAGATAGTGAAGCCTGATAAACCAGATGCTACAGTGTCCCTCAGGGGCATCAAGTTCATCGATGTCCCCGCCCATGCTAACAGGGACTATGAAATGTCTTTCTTTACATATACAGAGGGACAGTTTAACACCAAGGTTTGATCAAACATTACACATTTCCAGATCTGAACTGACATTTGTTACCCATCATGACATCCGTTGATCTTTTTCTTCAGGTGACATTCCGTCACCATGAGACAGGTGAGTACTTGTTCTACCTAGTTACCTTCAAAGCCACGTCTCCAGGAGTCCTGTCCACCATAGAGTTAGTGACATCAGTTCGCCGGGCGGCCTCAGCCACCGTTCAAGTAGAGAACCCCCTGACCACAGCTTCCTGCCTCACCACTGAGTGTAAAAGCCGTGATATCATTGTCCCACCTCAGCACATGGTGCCAGGCCAGTCCAAGGTGAATACTGAATATGTCTTCCATCATACTTGGAAAACAAACAAACAAACAAACAAACAAAACCCCTAACTGTGTTTCCATAAACAAACTCTTATTGGCACTGTCTGTGAATGTCTGCCTTTCCTTTTAGGGTGTTTTGCCTTTCGAGTACAAGCCTCTGCAAGCAGGCGAGTCTACAGCACGGCTAACTTTGTTCAGCAGTGAGCTGGGCCACTTCCACTATGATCTGCTTCTCAGAGCTCTGCCTCCGGCACCAGAGAAAACTGTGCACTTTAACGCTTTACTGGGCCGTAGCCACATCATCACTGTAAAGTTTATCAACTATGCCCGTTTCAAAACCACGTACTTCTGTAAGGTAAAAACAAAACAAAACAAAGAAGAAGAAATAGTCCTCTTCTGTCTTTGTATACATTCATGCTAGGATGACTTTATATGCATTCAGTGTCAGCCTTCATCACTTCTTAAGACACCTTTTTATGTATTCTTTATAATTTTTCAACACACAACTCAGTGTCTGTATCTTTCTGTCAGTTTTAAACAGAAATTTTCTCGTGTTGTCTCTCTCCTCTAGACTGATTACCCAGACTTTATCGTGGACAAGAGTGTGAGTGTAATTCCGGGTTTCCACGTGGGCTCAGAGGCCAGCGTGGACGTCTGTTTTGAGCCTTCTCAGCTGGGAGAAGTGAAAGGCCAGCTCAGCCTGTCTTCAGGAGTTGGTGGAGAATACATATTTCCCTTACATGGGTTATGCTTGCCCCCCCAGTCTCAGGGCCCGTTCAGCATTAAAGCCGGTGGGAACATCATCATCCCCTTCAAGAATGTGTTCCTGCAAACCACAGCTTTCTCTTTTCTGGTAAAGACCAAGTAGAATTTGTGAAAATGGGCACAGTGATAAAACCAGACCAAGCAGTGGCGTAAAGCTAAAAATGTCTTATTGACATAACATTAAGTGATTTCCAACATACCAATTCAAATACATCAAAAAAAGTCAATGTTATTAAAAACAGGGATGTTTTACTGAGGAGTATTTACACTGGGTTCACTGCGACACCATGAAACATTAAATTTAGCCTGGAACAGATGGCAGAATTGTGCAACTCTGTTGTGCAACCCTATGTTTCAACAGATTTGACTCCTGCTTCTCTCTGATAGAACTTTCACTTTAGCATTTTTTTTTAGCATTGATAAATGCTTCAGTTTATGTGCTTCACTTAATAGTGCAGCTTATTTCGATTTTATGTAACCTGAACCCTGTTTATGCCTATAGATTGACAACCACCATTTTACAGTCAAAGGAGGGGGAAGCATCAAATCCAAAGAGATTCAGAACATCCAGGTGTCCTTTGAGGCTCCTCCAGATGGCTCTCCAGGACCGTGGTTTGGCACCTTGACCATCTCCAGTCAGAGCTCTGAGGGCCACAGGAAGCCTTACTCATGGGTCTATTACCTGAAGGGCCACCGCCCCGAGTCATTATAGAAACATGCAAATATAGAAAGACAGAGATGCCAACATGAGTACAATGAAAAAGGCATTGATTGCCAGATTGTACAATGGTCCAGTTGCATATGCTGACAAGTGACCTATCTGAAGCTTTAATTTTATTGCCAAAATCCAGAATATCTCCTTGTGTATTGTGTGATTCAAGTAATTAGCTGACAAACCTGTCAATAAATATTTAACAATTGACTGAATAAATTCTGCAAAGAAAACTTGGAGATGCCTGTTACTGCACATATATTACCACATGGGGGGAATCATGAGTTCATTTGAACTGTATATGTGGTCCATTGATAAGTCCAGTTAGATCACTTGACTTCCTTTTTGTATCATAATGACCCATATGTTAACTTTTCACCTAAGTGAATTCATCCAAACTGGCCTGTTTGCTGTAAGACTCATGGCACATTATGGGGAAACTAGCTATACAGCAGTAACTTTCTTATTACCCAAAGTTAGAGCTATCACATCACACATGGTGAGGAGCTGCAGTGTATATGCAAAATTCACTCTTTTACTTCTTAAGGAAAAACACTTTGATACAACCTTTGTCAGACTGTTCCGGTGGCCCACTCTTCCTCTTTTCATGGTGGAAAGAACAAACTTAATTAATTAAACCAAAGTGCACATAGATGTAATTTACAGACTTGTGCTTAATCATTTATTAATCATGAACAATCAGCCCAGCTTTACTGCTTGCAACAACAAGCCAGAAAAAAAAAACCCACACAAAACAAAAATGCAATATACCTGCATTGCAGCAAGTCACATGGTACAGTTGTAGCAAAACGTTTTGAGAATGACACAAATATTGGTTTTCACAAAGTTTGCTGCTTTTTGTTTTTATGATAGCAATTTGCTTATAATGCAAAAGGTTTAGAAGAATGATCAGATGAATTGAAAAGTCCTTCTTCGCCATGAAAATGAACTTACTCCCAAAAAAACCATTTCCACTGCATTTCATTGCTGCCATAAAAGGACCTGACATCAGTATAACTACTAACATATTGTGACAACTTCTGATTATCCATAAACATATGACTAATATGCAGTGAGCCAGAGAATCTGCTGTAGTTCTGCTTTGTCCACTGGTTCTCTTAAAATGTAAAATTAACTGATATATCAGAAAAGGCAGTCAGCAGTTGGATCTCAGTTCATGTGCTAAATTATGTTTTCTTTTTTTACAACAGGAAGTAAATCTATTTATAAAAGTGAACAGTATATAGCTATAGCTACAACTCAGCACTGCAATGCTTTAGCTAAATAGGTATTCAGAGAGGAATAAAACAAAAATAAAATAATAAATGATAAAGGATCAGGAGTGGGTATTATGGTATTTTTTCACAGACCCACGGCAGAGAATTCCTGCATGAAATATCATTCCACAAAGTGTTGTCAAATGTCCTGATTTGAGCACAGTCCTCTTCACCCCACAATGGGTTTCCACCACCATTATCAGGTTGGCCATCTGCCCAGTACCTGACAGATCAGTGAGCACAATTATTATCCTTGAGAAAATAATTAGATCTGAAACATTTATAAAAGCAAGAAAAGGATGAAAAGATTTTTATAACATCAAAGATGTTAGCCAATCAAGTGGATTGGCTAACATCTAGCCAATCAAGTGGATTAATCAAGCCAGTTTCCTGGCTTGATTATTCCACTGAATTTATGTAGCTGTTAAGAACAAATTGCAACAAAATGCAAAACAAAACTTGGTGAAAAAAATAAGCTACTCTGTGTATTTTGTTTGTTTGTTTGTTTTTCCCTGTCAGGAGGTGATGGTAGTGTTGGCTGGTGTCTCCTATATGTTTTTTTCCTGTTATTCATTTTTAACTGTGTGGTTAACACATTTGACTTACACAAATAACATCCCCAGTTTAATTCCAGGAGACAATTACCCAGGTTAAAATCTGTGCTAAATCAAAACCCTGTGTTTTCACCTGCTGTGGTAACCCCATGGGAAATAAGGAAGCAGCTAAAAGTACATTCTTCATTCTAAAATGCTTAGTTAATATCATGTATGACCACCATAAGGCTATCAAAATAAGTCAATTTTTATGATTTTCAGCGATTGACATCTAAGTCTTTTAGTGAGTTTATTTGTGAGCAGCATGTATTATAAATATGTCAGAAGATTTTATTATTAAAACATTTTATTATTCATTATTGCTGATATACTAAAGCTAAAAGTGTTTATATTTCTGTTTGCACTCAACCAGCTGCACAACTAACTGTCTGCACCTTGCATTTAAAAGAAATTGCTTACTGTTACATTATCTGACAGAAACAGGAAATCGCCGCCTAAGAATGGGTGTTGCCCACGCACCGTTATTCTGAGAACAGAGTATTCCAAGAAGTCATCGCAGCTTGCTTGACTAGATAAGAATGTTACTTCCTCATCTGTATGCTTCATGCTTTCTATAAATAAAGGCAGAGAACTGCTGCAGGGTGTGAGTCTCCGTTGAGCTCTCACCTGTGCACGTTGAACTGTTACAAGTGTCTGAGTGTTATTTCATTATACCTGAATGTTTGATAAAAGAATATCTCTAACAAAATATAATTAATATAATCTGCCAAAATGACAGCTTACTTCAGAATAAGAGGAGTTCCGTCTACCCATTTCCATTTTCCCTCTTCTTCTTTATCATGTAAACCAATCCAAGTCGGTGTTTTGGTGAGCCTAGTAAGGTACTCCTGTTCAGAAAGAACAAAAACATGAATTCCCATTTGGGAATTTAGTTTATTTAGTTTATACATACATTTTAATGAAATTTGCAGATTGTCTTGGTGAAGTTTAATAAACTCAACCGTCTGCTCTTTGCTCCCTAAAATATAACACTGGACACTGGAGTAAAATCGCTACCATCTCACACTTCTGTTTAATCAGTTATCTGTTTGACGTTTATTCAGCTGTGTGAAAACTTTAATCTCAGCCAAACCGATTTACTCACAAACAAAACACTGAAAAAAGCCAAACAATAACATTTTGAAGTTAACTAAGTGACTTATATATCATGTTTAACCTGAGTAGCGAAAGACCGCGGGGGGTTTGACAACAATGTGCTGGGAGTTCGCTGTTTTGGCCGGCTCTAGTGAGCCATTCATCTCCTCCTTTGGCCAGCTTATTATCCCTGCAGGGTACCTGATCACAGGCAGGGCGTAGGTGTTGACAGATCTTATTCTTACCTTTCAGCTGACTCCTCGGGACTTGCCTGGTACTTGGTGGTTGCAGCTTTCCTAGTGGTCTCCTTATGGTTCCCATTTGCCCTTGAGTACCCCAGGTACTTGTAGCTGGGGTACTCAAGGGCAATGTTGCCTTCTTGTAGTTTGATCCCTTCAGTTCTACTTTCCCGCTCTTCGTTATCATCCAACTACACTTCTCCAGTCCAAACAACATTCCGATGTCATTGCTGTGTATCCTGGTGGTGTGGATCAGTGAATCGATGTCACATTCACTCTTGGCATACAGCTTGATGTCATCCACGTAGAGGAGGTGGCTGACGATTGGCCCATTCCGATGTCAGTATCCGTAGCCAATCTTGTCAGTGATCTCACTGAGCGGTTTCAGGCCTATGCAGAACAGCAGTGGAGACAGTGCATCTCCTTGGTAGAACCTGCACTTGATGGTGACTTGTGCTATGGGCTTGAAGTTGGCCTCTAATGTATGGGCTCTAGTGTTGTACGCCACATACACATTGAGTTCCTGATGAAGGCTCTTAGGGTCCTGTTGATCTTGTATAGTTCTAGGCATTCCAGGAACCCAGGTGTGGGGCATCAACCCAGGCAGCGCACAGGTTGCTGAGCCTAGTCTTGCTGTCTCAGACAACTGCTCGGCCTACCAGTAGCCTCCTTTCTGTGCCCCGCTCATGTAATGAACCATAGCTTACCCACTATGATGCTTGACAAAAGCTTCCATTTGGTACCAAGGCTAGGACCAGTCCCTTCTTGGGGTATTTGGGGATCAGGACTCTCCGGCCTTCAGTCATCCATTCAGAGTGTCTCTCATCGACTCAGTGAATACTCAGCCCCTTCAGCCAGTAGGTGTGGCCATGGTGAAGTCTGGTGCTGTCTAACTCTTCACTGTGATGATTACTAGACCATGTTCAGGGTCTGTGATAATCACTGCGATGGTTAAATCACAGTGATGGGTACAGGATGGATATCTGGATGGATATCATCCATCTAAGTTCAGGGAGCAGCCCACTTCTCATCAGGGTGTTCTGGTACCTCAACACCTGACGCAGGCCTTGTTAATCCGGTCACGTCCGAGCCTGTATGGCTCCATATTTATCTTTTTTCGCTCATGTCTGTGGTAAGCTATACCATTATACTACACACACACACACTAGACTTCTTCCACAGTATCCAGAGTGAGATGGAGTAACAGCTGTTTCAGGGTTTAATAATTGCTGGGACATAAAAATATGTATATGTAATCGATCCCTTAATTGATTAACTTAGGGACATGAATATTCTAGGTACTTTCAATGAGGAGAAGAGGAACAAGAAAACTAAAACACCTCCTTATGCTGTCTTATAGAGAACACTCTATGACATTTATTACAACAAAACACATAACAGTCTCATCAGCAACTTCAATAATATGCAGAATGTTAACAACACTTATGAGACAAAACCCAATATAATCCCCCCTTCAATCAGTCAGTTCAGTTTCCATATTAGTATTAGTCCATTTATGTCTCTTGTCACAGTTCTACCTCCACCAACCACTCTGGTTTGGTGAGGAAAGAAAAAAAGTAAAATATGGTGTTGAAGTAAAAAAGAATAATAATAAAATAAATTCAGAGCTCTGAGAAAACCTTGTCAATCTACCCGGGTAGTGTGTGTGTGTGTGGATAAGCCCAGTGCTTATCTGCAAAGATGAGTAAAATCCTCGTTCGCCGTCCTTCTGGGTGGAGCGATACGTCTCTGGAAAAAAGCCCCACTGGATTCGCCTTCCAATCGCCGATCGAGTATCCAGCAACTGTCTCTCGCACTATGTCCCAACACAGTAAAAACAATTGGAAAAAAAGGATGCGTGGTAAGCAAATCCTAATAGTCTGTAACGATAAAAACCTTAACACTTAGAAAAAAGGTTCGTATTCTCTTCCGATACACCATGCGCTCGGGCGTTCTTCTTCTAGCTTGCTGGCTATCTGCCCCGCTGCAGCTCTTCTTCTTGCCGCATAACGCAGCGCAGGACAACTATAGCGCCATCACTGCCCCCTGTTGGACAGAATTAGTACTACATACATTAAACATTAAATCATTGGCTTGAACAGCAGTGGATAACCTTGAGAGGGTTACATTCTCCCCCCCTTAAGCCGCATGCATCCTTGCATGTGGAACTTTACACTGTTTCAGCAGTCCCGGGCATTAGTTGATCTACGCTGGGTACACTGTCGAAGGTGAATGCTTGGGTGAAAGCTTGGTCTAACCCAGAGAAAATGGAGTGCATGACTGTCACCAAAGGATTTCCCAACGTTGGATAAGTTAGCTTCTTTGGAGCTGATCTCTCCCTTGATGACCTCCTTAGTCCCACACCCTCTTCATGATTAGGGACATCTTTAGAGAGATTTGGTTCTCCTTTTCTTTCTTCCTCCACAACTTTCATTTTGTTGCTCACTTCTGTAATCAATGTACGACTATCACCCAAACTGCGTGAGAGATCTTTAGATTGGCTGTCTTCAGCCGAACTGATCTCATGCAGCGGTGACTCCTGAACCTGGTCCTTCTCATCATCTCCGTTCTGGGTTGTCACTGGCTGGAATTCGTGAGCATCTGGATTTAGAGTAGAGAGCTCTGGACTCAACTCAGATTCAACAGTGTGAAGCTGATCTATCTGTCCCAAAATGTCTTCTGTAGCTGACTTTTCGTGGACTTTTACTCCAGCCAGTCTGTCTGTGACTGCAATCTGGTCGGCTTCTTGGAGTCCATCTTGCAATACATTAGGCTCATTACAGGGTAGAGAATGAAGAGAGTAATACTCAACTTCATCTTCAGTGCTCTCCTCATTGCTGGTTTCTGAAGAATCAGTCTCAAATGTGTCAACTGGTGGTGAGTTTGCAGGTTTAGACCGTGACACTGTTACTTTGGGTGCTGTCTCTTCAACAGTGGGTGGGAGAAACCCACAAGGTAAGAGCAGATCTCTGTGTAGCACTCTTTCAGGCCCATCTGTTCCTTCAGGCACCACCACAAAAACAGGCGAGTCCTGAATCTGTCTGATCACAGTGAACACGGTTCGGCTCCACCGATCAGCGATTTTGTGCTTTCCCCTGATGCCAACATTCCTTAAAAGGACTCTATCTCCCTTGGCAAGGGTGGATTCCCGCACTTTGCTATCAAACCTCTGTTTGTTCCGGAAAGCACTCTTTTGACTGTGCTCAATGGCTAACTGGTAGCTTTCTGCAAGACTCTCTCTCAACTTTTTGATATATTCAGAGTGAGAGAGGCTGCTGGATCTTTCAGGGCATAGGCCAAATGCTATGTCGATTGGGAGCCTCGGTTGTCTGCCAAACATCAACTGGTAGGGAGTGAAACCTGTGGTATCATTCCTTGTACAGTTGTACGCGTGTACTAAAGGCTGCACAAAATCTCTCCACCGAACTTTATCTTCTTCCTCCAGCGTCCCTAGCATTTGAAGAAGGGTTCTATTGAACCGCTCGACAGGATTGCCGCGGGGATGGTAGGGCGTGGTCCTCGTTTTTTTTATCCCAAGCAGTGAGCAAAGATCTTTGATCAAGGCAGACTCAAAATCACGACCCTGGTCGCTGTGCAACCTCTCAGGAAATCCATAATGGATTAAAAAATTGCTCCACAAGGCCTTTGCCACAGTCTTTGCTTTTTGATCAGGCGTCGGAACTGCAACTGCGTATTTAGTGAAATGGTCTGTTATGACCAAGATGTTTTTAGTCCCTCTCTCATCTGGTTCCAATGTAAGGTAGTCCATACAGACCAACTGCAAGGGACGATTAGTTTTTATGTTCACCAAAGGAGCACTCCTTTCAACTTGTGCCTTTCTTCTGAAACACCTTTCACATGTCCTGACCTTGTCATTTACATCGATGGTCATGCGGGGCCAATAGAACCGAGCTCGGACTAAGTCCAGAGTCCTATCAACACCCAGATGGCCCACAGCATTGTGGAGCTGGTCAAGGGCAACTTCTCTGTAACTTTGCGGAAGAACGAGCTGATACATGGGTTCACCTTGAATGATGCGTTTTCGGTATAAGACCTCATCCATTACAACTAACTGATCCATTACTCTTGTCATTAACTGAACTTCTCTGTCTTCGTTCCTTCTTGCCTTGTAGGAGAGACGTTTTCCGGCAAGTACAAGAGTCATTACTCTGCTGACGACTGGATCTGATTTCTGCTCACGCGCCCAATCGGGAAGAGACATTTGCGGCAGGGGGCATGAACCAGCTACATCAGTTTGACAGAAATCTGCTGGTATTGCAGAGGTTCCAATAGCCAAACATTCTACTCGTGCAGGCGATGGCACCGCTGCCTCCTCCTCGAGAGTTGAAGAACACTGATGTCTCTCGCATACTGCCTTTACTGCCTCAGTTGGAAAATCAGGCCCTTTGTTGCGGCGTAAGAGCTGTGCAATAAAGCTTTCAATGCGATTTTCCTCATCAGTAGAACTCTGATCAGAGGCATCACAGTCATGTGGATGCGGACGTCTGGAAAGCCCGTCAGCATCTTGGTTGTTCTTCCCAGCTCTATACTGGATGTCAAAATCAAAACTGGAAAGAGCTGCCAACCAACGATGACCTACTGCGTCCAGTTTTGCAGAGGTTAAGACATATGTGAGTGGGTTATTGTCTGTCACCACTGTAAATTTTGCTCCATAGAGATAGTCAAAAAACTTCTCGGTGACGGCCCACTTCAGAGACAAGAACTCAAGCTTATGTGCAGGGTACCTTTGCTCGGACCTGGAGAGGCCCCTACTGGCATAGGCAATGACCCTTAACTTGCTCTCCTGTTCTTGATATAAGGCTGCACCGAGTCCATGGGTGCTTGCATCAGTATGCACAATATAATGTTTCTTAGGATCGGCAAACCCAAGAACAGGGGCTGTTGTGAGCTTGTGAATCAATGTCTCAAAAGCATCTTCACAGGCTGGGGTCCATTTGCCATTAAATGGCTTTTTGAGATCCACACTTGTAGAAATCTTATGGGTTCGGCCAGACAGACTAGATTTTCTCTTTGGGTCTGGGCCTTTGTTTAAATGGAGATGGGTCTGAGAGTCGAATTCTGTGCTTAATCTGAGTAGTGTGGCCATAGTCGAGATCATGAAGAGCAAAAACTTCAGAAACTGAGTTTAATTTCTTTGTTATTCTCTCTTTCCACTCCTCAGACAAGCTTGACTCAGCAAAGTCAAAGGTGAGTGTTCCTGTGTCAGACACAGATACAGAGTTACATGCAGCTGTAGCTGGAACCGACGGATATTGGTCACCTGACAGAGTTTTGACAGTTCTTTCAGTCAAGGATGACACAGCTTTTGGAAGGATGAGTTCTGCAATAACCTGGCCAGCAGGTATTTTAATATCATGTGCTGTGTCATTTTTAACTAGAACCGGGACCTTAAATGATGAACATGAAGGCCGTGTCATTACAAAACTGCAAAACAAGAGCCCACCAGGCAAGGTTGACTCTAGAGGCTCAACCATCAGGGTTGTGTCAGATGTTGTTGTGACCTTCCTTGCATATCCATTCAAGGCCATTTTTTTTCCTGCAGAAACAGTAATGCACTTTTTGCTCTGCAGCTTCACTTTCCCCACTCTGCCATTGTCTTGACGGGTTTTGAACCTGTGATAGAGATGCTTCACCAGAGGAGAGTGATGGATGTTTTTTTCCTGTAAGACATGATTTGGCTGAGCTTTTCCTAAGCCAACTGTTTCATACAAAATATCCAGGGTATTAGTCCCTATCAGCAAGGGCACTTCCATGTTTGTCCTGTGATCAGGAACTACAAGAATAAGCGTGTCAACTTCAGCTGATTTCCCCATGACACTTTCAGGGAAATGGATGGTTGTGGATATGTATCCCAGATAAGGCACTTCCTGACCACCAGCACCTTCAATGTCCAGCAGATCCTGGATGGGAAAGATTTTCTGACTGGAAAGGTTCCTGTCATAAAATGACTTTGATACTGTGGTTACTTGGGAACCTGAATCAAGTAGACTGTTACACTGACTCCCTTCAATGGAGACTGCTGCAGTACACTTTGGGCCAATAAGCCTTTTTGGAAGACAGTCAAAGAGTAATTGGGCTTGGGAATGGCTTTCACATGTGACTTTTTCTTTGTCCTGAAATCTTATGGGACATCCTCGCTCATTCTTGGGTGCAGTCAGTCCCTCCACTGCGACCCGGTCCAGTTTAAATGACCATATTTGGCTTCCCACTCTCTTTGCCTCTCCCTCAACTCCTTGTATTTCTGATCAACCAAGATCTTATTTGGAGGACCTTCACACTCTCTGGCTATATGTCCATCATTACCACACTTGAAACAGAACCAAGGTTTTGGTCTGGGTTTAGGTGCCATTTGTTGGGCTTGTACTGCAACTGGAGTTATACTAGCGGAGGCATTTAGGGTGGGATTTCTCTTTTCAGCATGTTTTTGTTTCCTTTGCTCTTTCTTTTTGTTAAGTTGCATTTTTAACTCAGTTACCTGCCTCCTCAAATCCTCTGTTTCAGTGATGTATGTTTGAAGTACACTGGTATTCTCATCATGCGTGGAAGACATGTCTGGGACCAGCTGCATGTGTACGGATGATTTAGCTTTTGCACCCCCTAAATGACGGTTCATTCGATCAAATTTTGCAGCCCTTCTATCTTCTTCAGTCCGTAACTGTAGAAGAAAATCAGAGAAATCAGGAGCTGTATCTGAATTCAGTTCAGACTGCAATGCTAAGATGAGGGACTGATCCCAGCAGCCGCGGCGAAACTGTCTCAGCAAGTGTTTCCCAGTCTCTGAACTCCTCACACCACCCCTCTGTGCAGCTGTGGTGAGCAACACCTGCAACCGCTGAAGATACTCAGATGCCTTTTCCCCTGTGTTCTGGTGGGTATTCAGAAACCTTGCGAAAATTTCCTCCCCATCCTCAACTAATCCATAAGCTGAGCCAAGAAGCTTGACATATTCACGAGGAGCCGCATGTGGGCCAAGCTGCCTCACCAAGTCAGAAGCTGGGGAGAGTAAGCTCTCAAGAATCTTACGGCGTTGTACATCAAGTGGAAGATTATCTTGAATCATGAGTTCCACATGAAGTGACCACGTCTCAAAATCTACTTCATTTTGGGGTTTAGGAACTCTTCCTGAAAATGGGCGAAGACCTTTAGAGCCTTGACTTGGAGTGGGAGGGGCATCGCTTTTGATGACATGCTCCACAATTATCTTTTGGACTTCAGGAGGGTTGCACACATCACTGTCTAATGTTAGTTGAGAGACAGAGTGAGTTGGCTTGGAGACCGTTCTCTGTCCTTTTACTTTAGAAGTGGTTTCAGCTACAACCTCTTCAATCTCTTTATTCTTTGCAGTCTGTCTACGTAGCAGGGGTGTCCAACTATTATCAGAATCTGGTTCATTTTCTGAGCCAGAACTGTCACTTTGTTGGCGTGGGAAAAGTGTGGGTGACATTGTCTTTGAAGACTGAGCAGTTTTACAGGCACCATCTACACGCCACATAATGTCTGGGTTCGAAACGCTGGGAAGGTACAGAGGGAGGGTGGAAGCCAACTTTATGACAGTTTCTTCAGATTCAAACTCCACCAGGGCTTTAACACCAGTACCTTGCCCTGTCTGTCTTACTCTAAGAACTTTATCAACACAGCCAAATTGCATACAAAATTCAGTAATTTGATCATCAGTAGTTGCTGCTGTAATTCCTTCAATGTATACACACTTCTTCATATCAGTACCATATTCCTGTTCTGCATACATTGTGAAAAACGGTAACACTCAATAACCAACAGCTGTGAAATGTTAAACAAAGACTAACAAAATCAGCTAAATGGAAGTGTTTTCAACTAATTTTCCATCTACTCCTCCTGGCTGGCTCGCCAACTTTTGTAATCGATCCCTTAATTGATTAACTTAGGGACATGAATATTCTAGGTACTTTCAATGAGGAGAAGAGGAACAAGAAAACTAAAACACCTCCTTATGCTGTCTTATAGAGAACACTCTATGACATTTATTACAACAAAACACATAACAGTCTCATCAGCAACTTCAATAATATGCAGAATGTTAACAACACTTATGAGACAAAACCCAATATAATCCCCCCTTCAATCAGTCAGTTCAGTTTCCATATTAGTATTAGTCCATTTATGTCTCTTGTCACAGTTCTACCTCCACCAACCACTCTGGTTTGGTGAGGAAAGAAAAAAAGTAAAATATGGTGTTGAAGTAAAAAAGAATAATAATAAAATAAATTCAGAGCTCTGAGAAAACCTTGTCAATCTACCCGGGTAGTGTGTGTGTGTGTGGATAAGCCCAGTGCTTATCTGCAAAGATGAGTAAAATCCTCGTTCGCCGTCCTTCTGGGTGGAGCGATACGTCTCTGGAAAAAAGCCCCACTGGATTCGCCTTCCAATCGCCGATCGAGTATCCAGCAACTGTCTCTCGCACTATGTCCCAACACAGTAAAAACAATTGGAAAAAAAGGATGCGTGGTAAGCAAATCCTAATAGTCTGTAACGATAAAAACCTTAACACTTAGAAAAAAGGTTCGTATTCTCTTCCGATACACCATGCGCTCGGGCGTTCTTCTTCTAGCTTGCTGGCTATCTGCCCCGCTGCAGCTCTTCTTCTTGCCGCATAACGCAGCGCAGGACAACTATAGCGCCATCACTGCCCCCTGTTGGACAGAATTAGTACTACATACATTAAACATTAAATCATTGGCTTGAACAGCAGTGGATAACCTTGAGAGGGTTACATATAGTATGTTTGTTTGCTTTGCTGTAAAATGTCAGTTTTTATAGTTTTTCTTCTGCTTTGACCCACCCTCTAGTTCTCATCTGAAGATGTATTTGCCAAAACAGCTCAATTGTAGTTAACAATTAAATTTACTATATAATCAATTATAACTGGCTGCAAAATAATTTCATATGTCAATTATTATAGGTCCGTCAGTATTTGGGAGCTGAATCTTCAGCCCTGCTGAAAGCCTAAATGGAAGCTTGTCAAGTAAAAGTGAAGAAAGGAGCATAAACGAGACGCGCAGCATACAGGAGACCGCAAAGCTGAGAGCAGAATTGATCAAATTAGGAGCTAAAATAAAAGACTAAAGTGATAGCCGTTTTTATTTTCAGCAATTTTCCATTTTTAAGGACAAAAGGTTTCAAACTTGTCCACGCCTTAAACCTCATGTGTGTTTAATCTAGTAGTAGCAAATGCATAAAAATAAGGGATTTATGAGGACACTGAATAAAAAATTGCTTCCTTGAAAACAACATTTACAATTTAGTATTGAATGAAAATAATCTATATACAAAGTGTCTTTGAATGGCAGAGATGCATGTAGCGCAGAGCCGTTGCTCAGTTTCTGAGCAGCAGAACGCCAGAATCTTAGCTGGAAGCTCACAAAACCATTTCAACAACCACCACACCGCTAAAACTAGACATCTCACAAATTCCAAAAATGCAGGTTTCATCACACTCAAAAGTAGGGATGGGTATCGTTTAGGTTTTATCCGATACCGGTGCCAAACCGGTACTTTTGAAATGGTGCCGGTGCTTAAACGGTGCTCAAACCGGTGCTCAAACCGGTGCTTAAAGAATGGAAAACACAAACTTTGTCCAAAAACCTCTCATGTTTAACTGTTTCCCACTTCTTTGGTCATTTTAGCCTTTTTGGCCAGGGTGAAGGGAGTATCTGCCATCAAACAAGAAGACAGTCACATGTAACTACAACAGTGTTTGCTAGTTCACCTTACATGCATTAATTTAATAACGTGGTTAGCCTACTCAACGTAAATTACACAAGAACAACATTAAGCTACTCACCCAGAGAAGAACGGCTGCTGCTGCCATCATCATCCTCATCATTTCTGCTACACTGGCAGGGCTAGGGGCCAGGACTCTCCTCTTCGGGTTCTTGGGGTAAGTTGCTAACTCTGGGTCCGATAACAGGCACCACACCCGCAGTAGATGTGCTCGGTGTGAGGTCTCGCAGCAAGCTATCAAATACGGCGCATTTCTCGGATTTTTTAAAAACGCTATGCGTCGCCAGGTGTTTCAGCGGATTTGAGGTGTTACCTCCTTTGACAGTATCACAGTATCACCTTAAAGCACTTGTTGCAGGCTGCTGAGTTTGCATCTTTTGCTGTGAAGTACAGCCAGACTTTTGACCGCTTCGCCTTGGGCATTTTTAACCTGTAGCTCTGCTCTAAAAGAACGTACGTACCTGGGCCCGCCTACTATCCTTGGAAACTAAAATGATTGGCTAGAATCTAAAGTGTATCACAGCTCAGGAAAAAAAGCACCGAAATAAAGGACCGAAATGTGCGCTGCTTTTCGGTCTGGTTACTACCGTTTATGTCAGAACCGGTGCCATCATGGCACGGGATACCGGTACCCATCCCTACTCAAAAGTAATGAATGAGGGGTACGAATATGAATATTCATGTATAAACACAGTAAAACACATACATATGAACTGTACCTGTTCTTTAGCGCGCTCAATAACCACCAGATCTGCTCCTCTGTCTCTGCAGTCCCTTCTGCCTTCATCCCAGGAACCAGACCTTCCAGAGAGGAGATAGCAGCTACAGCTGAAACTACTCCATCCTGCGGGACATTGTATAACTAGAAGAAATTAAAAACAAGTAATATTTCAGTAAGGTTAATGAAAAATATTTAATGAACCTTACAACAATGCTCATTTGATCTGTTTAATTAGATTTATCTATAGTTTATTCACCTCCTGACTTTTATATTTGTTTGCCTGTGTATATTTACTATGGTGACAGTTTTTGTACTTAATCTATTTTAGGGCTGCAACCAATATTTTAATAATCAGTTATTCCATTCAGTAATCAGATAAAAAGTACTTTTTTCTTACTAATGGGCAATAATAAATGTTCAAAAGAAAAAAATCACAAGTCTTTTAAAATCATCATCAGTTTATATTTTAGAAATTGCTGTTGCAACTCTTTCATGTATTTACAGGCCATATTAAAAAAATTCTTAGATGCAAAAATATATGGTAAATGGACTGACTCTTATATAGCGCTTTTCTACTCTCTCAGAGCACTCAAAGCGCTCTATACAACATGCCACATTCACCCAATCACACCCATTCTCACAAGCACTTTATCTATACTTAGTGCTATTTAACTACATTCACACACATTCATACTCCGATGGATGCATCGGAGAGCAACTTGGGGTTAGTATCTTGCCCAAGGATACTTGACATGCAGACTGGAGGAGCCAAGGATCGAACCACCAACCTTCCGATCAGTAGGTGACCTGCTCTACCTCCTGAGCTACAGCCACCCAAATGTATATGATGTCAAGTGCAGTAGTGCCCAATGAAATAATACAGCCTAAACTAATCATTCCAAGGTTTTAAACATTATTAGGAGGCAAAAAAACAAACAAGCAAAAAGTGTTTTATCTCCTGGATGAGGTGTTTTTGTGTAAATGCTTTTGTGGCTGTGTCTGTGTGCTTTAGTTTTCTAGTAAATGTGTTGTTGTAAGCCTTTAGAGGAGCATGTGGGAGTTGCAATGAAGAAAAGAGAGCATATCAGTGTTCCGATATTTGCCTTGTGCATTTTTTCACTAGCCTACAAAAGAAAACAAAATTTAACTTTAAATTGAAATTGAAGTTGAGTTTTTTTATATTATTTGATTTTAAATCTGAAAATGACGTTACAAAAGCATCTTCTATTCACGTCAGAGTTAGCTAAATACATGGTTTGATGTTAGCTTCCCCCCACCTTAATGAAGAGGGTGAGCTCAGGCGGAGTGGAGAAAGCATGTTTGGTCTTGGTTTGTTGCATCCAAAACAGCAGCACTTGTGGCTAAAACTTTACTGGGAACCTGCCAGGAGTCCTTAATGAAGACGACGACATGGGGTGTACTAGAAAATATTTATTTCAAGTTTTTCCAAGCATTATCTTGCATATTAAATTAATATCAAATATAAATAAATTAGATATTAATTCAGTTGTATTAATATATATAAAAAAATACTTTTTTCCTTTTCTTCTATATTGATTATGGTAAATGGACTGGTTCTTATATAGCGCTTTTCTACTCTTCTGAGCACTCAAAGCGCTTTACACAACTTGTGCATTCACCCATTCACACAAGCACATCTCTCTAAGTGCTTTCTAGATAACATTCACACACATTCATACTCCGATGGATGCATCGGAGAGCAATTTGGGGTTAGTATCTTGCCCAAGGATATTTGGCATGCAGACTGGGGAAGCCAGGAATCGAACCACCAACCTTCCGATCAGTAGATGACCTGCTCTACCACCTGAGCTACAGCCACCCCCAAATATATTATATATTACATATATCTATTATATATCTTTATATTTATTATCACTACATTATATTTCTCATGTTGGGTGATCAGTGTATTACAGCAAGCAAAACAAAACAAAAATAACAACAACCCATGACTCAATACAATAAATACGGTTTCACAAAAAAACACATTTTGAAAAGTTAAATGTTATACTGTGTCAATATCAATATCAATCATTCCAAATCCAAATTAGAACTTTGGCACAACCATAAACTGCATATAAAGAAGGGACGTCTCTGAAAAGTGAGGCCAATCCAAAAGTGCTTTAAATGCCTCTCTGAGAATTAAAAGGTAAAATATTGAATTTGATGTGTGCAGAAGAAAACAGTTTTCCATATCAGACCAATATCTTGAAAGAAAAAAGATTATTATTATTATTATTATTATTATTATTATTATTATTATTAATAATCATGTAATAATAAAAATTTATATAATTAAATTAAACATTTTAAAGTTTTGTTTTGTTGAATAGTTGTGAAGAAGGTCTGTTATTATCAGTCTTCTGCAGGTTAACATCTCACTATTTTTGCTGTCTTTCCCAGAGTAAAAGTAAAAAAATTTAAGTAACCACAAAACTGCAATCTACCTAAGTTTTACGCAATATGCAAAATGCAGCTACAATAACTGCTCCTAACTTGTAATAACTGGGTGAAACTGATAGAAGGTTGTGTTTAGAGACTCAGTGATTTGTGAATCTCTAAACAAACCTGTAGATCAGAAAGTGATGTCTCGGTGAAAAGATGCATCACAACTGAATCAAACATGACCACTCGATGAAACAAGTAAAATAACAGTTAAAAAAAGATTTAAAGGATATTGAAATAAAAATAAGAATATGTAGTGTCAGTGTAAGGGCTATCAGCTTCCTTTTCAACTTCCTTAATGAAAATACATTAAGGATACTTGTTGTGGATTCAATCATTTTATAAGTTACTAAACACCATTAAATACATTTCACATATGTGTCGATGAAATATAGCCCTTAAATTATTTTAGTACCATTCAGATTTGTAAATGTAAATTTGTGACAAGCATAAGGTACACTGCTGCACTGCAGCTTTATAGTGACAAGCAGTGATACGGATAATGGTTCATATGATATTTTCCTAATGACTGAAATTTGATTTTAAAAATGTGTTAAGTCAGAAGAAAATGATTACATCATTTGTTTGGAAAATGAATCACTAAATTTCCGAGAAAAACCTTTTAGAGACACAATAGCTCACACAAGGACTCACTCTGCTTTTTAAGCTCTTCAGTCTTTTTAGTCAGCAGATCTCGCTCCTCAGTCATGGAAGAAAGTTGGTTACTGACTGCAGAGAAGTTTTTATTCAGAAGGTCTCGCTCCTCAGTCATGGAAGAAAGTTGGTTACTGACTGCAGAGAAGTTTTTATTCAGAAGGTCTCTCTTCTCAGCCTCTGCCGACACATGTTCAGCTGAATTGTGGTCTGAAATAAAAGGAAATAACATTGATGCTTTCATTGATTGAGGCACAAAAGATCTAAATAAAAAATATTTTAAAATTCTGACTGTAATTTGTGAAACATATTAATTATGTAAACCAGTTTTATGCTTGTACAAGTTATTGTTGCTGTGATCTTGTTGTCTTCAAGATAATTTCAAGAGGATCTTGAAATGGAACAATCGAAAATTCCACATTGCATTCCAAATTTTATTAAAAATTACATACATTAAATTACATTAAAAAATAGCTCTTAATCATTCACATGGTGACTGATGATCAGTAGAACAACTGTCCATGAAAAATCCAACTCACAGAAGAAACTAAGTGTGATAAGTCTAACCAGCAACAAAACAGTGAGCAGGCTCAGGGAGAGAATAACACCCGAATAGAAACTTCTCCTAGAGCTCCTCTGACCTGAAAAGAAAAGAAAAAAAAAAACAAGTTACCCAAACAAATTTTCAGTAGTAATAAGAGATGTTATAACTTCCTTGCTCTATCACTTCCCTTTTACCTGTGTAATTTGTTGAAGGTGTTGGGTTGTCAGGTTTAACGTATTCATCATTGGCAGATATTGCCTCCATTGCATACATGGATTTGGATTATTTTGGAGAGCTCAGCTCTGCAGCACAGGATGAGTGAAGTGTGAAAGTCTCACTGGTTTCAGTTTATTCTCCGTTTAAATTCAGAGGAAGTCACATATTTCAGTGGTTTGTGCAGCTATGCAACCACTGAAACTTGATATGTTCTTAATTAAGCCGTATATGTATGTGATAGTCGTACAAAATCAAACTGCTTTTCATGGTTGTGTAAAAAAATACAATTTTGCTGAAGTGTAAGTAAAACAATGTATGAATATGTGTGTGATTAATTTATTTGTAGAGATTAGTACTAGAAAGCACTCTGAATGCTTAAATTGAGTAGAAAGTTTCAATACAAGTACCAGTTCATTCACCATCAGAAATGGACAAATCGTCTCCATTAAGCATATTTGTAAAGGTCAGCTGATACACAGTCCTGAGGAATAACACCAGAACAACAAATAACACCAAGCAGGTCATGGCTTTTAGATTATGAAAATCAATAAATTACTGCAGACCAAAACTAAAAGGGCAAAATAAGAAGTTCCTCACTAGAGCACCAGTGACAGTGTCACAAACTGAATTAGCAAACTCAGAAAATTAATTTAAAAGAATTTAAAAGAATAATTTAAGAAAGATTTTAAATGAATTTATTCCTAGGTCTGACAATTTGCAGCCAAAAAACAGTTGTGTCTTTCTCCACTCGCAGTTGACTTTCTTACACAATAAAACCAGCACTGACTACCGTGTGCAAAATGTTCTGCAATGTAATTGTTCTGCAATGTAAAACTAAAAATTTAGAAGAATAAGGAAGTATTACTGCTGTGGTCTTACCACTGTAAAATGGTTCACAAGACTTGTGCAACGGGCATTGTTGCACATGTCCAGAACACACGAGTCCAGAACAAAAGTCAAACTTTTTTCTGTTCAGTTTTGAAGGAGACAATTCTTTATTTCCACAAAGATACAGAGCCCTGCAAGGGACATTGGAGAAAAAAATATGAAGATGTACTTTGCGAGATCCCGCAAAAGTTTTAAGTTCATGCACCTCCAGGTCAGAATTGAAAACTTAGAAACAACCACAGCGATGGAGGCCACACACCCATGTGAGAGATTCATAGATTTTTATTTTGAGCTTGGACTAAATTATAAAAACATTAACATGGTGCTATGGACAAGAGACTTCCTTTGCTTCACTGAAGAACATGTTGAACTGTGTAAAAACAAGTGTGTTTTCGACTGACCAAACTATGTGATCCAGATGTATATGAACTGTGCAATAGCCTTATAACTGAGTCCTATCTAACTACAGCAACAGACCCATATCAGGCTGTGAACTTGTACATGCATCTAAGAGAGACATGCCATGGGTGTGGCGAAGCAATCCATTACATACTTTGGCTACTGCAGAATGGCCTTGTGAGCAATTGTTTCAATGGCAGGCTGCATGTTGTTCTTAGGTGGTAGAAAGTGGGAACCCATCCTTGTAAAGTGGTCAATAGGGATGGGTATTGATAAGATTTTCACGATTCCGATTCCATTTTAGATTCTGTTTAACGATTCGATTCTTTATCGATTCTTTAAAAAAAAAGGATAACCCTAAGTTCGATTAGCTTAGAACTTTGTTTTACATCTTCTCTTTGAACAAGATAGAAATTTAGGAGTAACATGGCCTTACAAACCCAACAGTGAGATCTTAAGAGATCCACAGTCTACGGCTCTTCAATGGGGTGTCACAGGGTCCACAGGAAAGAAAATTGTAATGTAAAATAATAAAATAAATATTCTTCTCTAGCAATAACAAAGTATAACATAAATTATTCAGTAGCAATTACACAAGTATATCCAGTATTGTCCCTGCCCACAATTAAACACATTCACTTACCGAAACTCGGGGCATCTGGTGTGCCAAATGGGTGCAAGGCTTTGACCACAAACTTAGTCACTGCTCTGTGACATTCGTCTATCCTGGCCTGAAAGGAGACGCTACCGGTAGACTGCAGCGAGAACTGCCAGCCAGACTCTGTCTGTAGCTCTCATCATGGTCACCTAAATGCACAGTAATGGCAGGTTTTGTAATAAGACAGATCGCGCTAACATAATATGCACTGTTAGTTGGTTATTTATCTGCCGCATTAACCTAACTTTTGTAGGTGTAACTTTTTTAGGTGCAGCAGTGCAAAAAGTTAGTCTAGAGCTCTGGTTTCAATGCTGGACTCTCTTACCTCCTGTGTGCTAGTGATGTGCGATACCACTGATTTCCTTTCCGATCCGATACCAAGTAATATTCAGGGTGGTATCGACGATACTGATCCGATACCGATACTTTGTACAAAAACGTATTTTATTTATTGTATCTCAAATTTTCGCGTAATATCAGATTACTTGTTCTCATCACTTAATAATGCAGAGTTAATCATATAGAAATGAAAATATAGAAATAGAAATAAAAAAAACTGAAGTTATGCGCTATTTGAACACGTTGCCTGCCTGCAGCACTAAAGGACTCTGTGAGAGACGTCTGATCTCGCCCTAGCAGCACCTGTCCCTCTACTCCTCTTCAGTTTGCCTCAATATACGCTTGTCATATTCTGTGATATGATTTACTCTGAGGTGTTTGACAAGGTTAGTGATGTTGCCACAACCATACATGCCAACCCTCCCGATTTTTCCGGGAGAATCCCGAATTTTAATATATTTTCATAACCAATTTTAACATATTTTCAGGTGAGAATGTAGCTGTGAAAACTTGAAATATCTGACACCATCCATCCATCCATCTTCATCCGCTTTATCCGGGGCCGGGTCGCGGGGGCAGCAGCCTAAGCAAAGAGGCCCAGACCTCCCTCTCCCCAGCCACCTCCTCCAGCTCATCCGGGGGAACACCAAGGCGTTCCCAGGCCAGCCGAGAGATATAATCTCTCCAGCGTGTCCTGGGTCTGCCCCGGGGCCTCCTCCCGGTGGGACATGCCTGGAACACCTCACCCAGGAGGCGCCCAGGGGGCATCCTTACCAGATGCCCAAACCACCTCAGCTGGCTCCTTTCGATGTGGAGCAGCAGCGGCTCTACTCTGAGCCCCTCCCGGATGGCCGAACTTCTCACCCTATCTCTAAGGGAGATGCCAGCCACCCTTCGGAGGAAGCTCATTTCCGCCGCTTGTATCCGCGATCTCGTCCTTTCGGTCACTACCCACAGCTCGTGGCCATAGGTGAGGGTAGGGACGTAGATCGACCGGTAAATTGAGAGCTTCGCTTTTACACTCAGCTCCCTCTTCACCACGACGGACCGGTGCAGCGTCTGCATTACTGCAGCTGCAGCCCCAATCCGTCTGTCGATCTCCGGCTCCCTTCTCCCATCACTCGCGAACAAGACCCCGAGATACTTGAACTCCTCCACTTGGGGCAGGACCTCATCCCCGACCCGGAGTGGGCACTCCACCCTTTTCCGGCTGAGAACCATGGCCTCAGATTTGGAGGTGCTGATCCTCATTCCCGCTGCGTCACACTCGGCTGCGAACCGCTCCAGTGCGAGCTGGAGGCCCTCACCCGATGAAGCCAACAGAACCACATCATCCGCAAAGATCAGAGATGAGATCCTGAGGCCACCAAAGCGAAAGCCCTCCGCCACTTGGCTGCGCCTAGAAATCCTGTTCATAAAAATTATGAACAGAACCGGTGACAAAGGGCAGCCCTGGCGGAGCCCATCACCCACCGGGAACGAGTCCGACTTATTGCCGGCAATGCGAACCAAGCTCTTGCAACGGTTGTATAGGGATCGAATGGCCCGTAGCAATGAGCCAGACACCCCATACTCCCGCAACACCTCCCACAGGACACCCCGAGGGACACGGTCGAATGCCTTCTCCAAGTCCACAAAACACATGTAGACTGGTTGGGCAAACTCCCATGCACCCTCAAGTATCCTCGAGAGGATGAAGACCTGGTCCAGTGTTCCGCGACCAGGACGAAAACCGCATTGTTCCTCCTGCATCAGAGGTTCGACTAGCGGACGAACTCTCCTTTCCAGCACCCTGGCATAGACTTTCCCGGGGAGGCTGAGGAGTGTGATCCCCCTGTAGTTGGAACACACCCTCCGGTCCCCCTTCTTAAAGATGGGGACCACCACCCCGGTCTGCCAATCCACGGGTACTGCCCCTGATCTCCACGCAACATTGCAGAGGCGTGTCAGCCAGGACAGCCCTACAACGTCCAGAGCCTTCAGGAACTCGGGGCGGACCTCATCAACACCAGGGGCTCTGCCACCAAGGAGTTGTTTAACTGCCTCAGTGACCTCGCCCCCAGAAATTGGCGGGTCATTCCCCTCATCCCCAGACTCTGCTTCCTCCTTGGAAGACGCGTCAGTGGGATTAAGGAGGTCCTCGAAGTATTCCTTCCACCGCCTGACAATTTTCTCAGTCGACGTCAGCAGCGCTCCGCCAGCACTATACACAGTGCAGGTAGAGCACCGCTTTCCCCTCCTGAGACGCCTGACGGTTTGCCAGAACCTCTTCGAGGCAGTCCGAAAGTCTTTTTCCATGGCCTCTCCGAACTCCTCCCACACCCGAGTTTTTGCTTCAGCCACTGCCCGAGCCGCATTCCGCTTGGCCTGTCGATACCTGTCGGCTGCCTCCGGAGTCCCACAGGCTAACCAAGCCCGATAGGACTCCGGAGGCAGCCTGGTGGCTCCCTTCACCTCTGGTGTCCACCATTTGGTTCGGGGATTACCACCACGGCAGGCACCAACCACCTTGCGGCCGCAGCTCAATGCAGCAGCTTCGGCAATGGAGGCGCTGAACATGGTCCATTCGGACTCGATGTCCCCCGCCTCCCTCGGAATGCTGTTGAAGCTCTGCCGGAGGTGTGCGTTGAAGATCTCGCGGACTGGGGCCTCTGCTAGTCGTTCCCAGCACACCCTCACTACACGTTTAGGTGCACCAGGTCTGTCCAGCGTCCTCCCCCGCCACCTGATCCAACTCACCACCAGGTGGTGATCAGTTGACAGCTCAGCCCCTCTCTTTACCCGAGTGTCCAGAACATATGGTCGCAGGTCTGGTGATACGATTACAAAATCGATCATCGACCTACGGCCTAGAGCGTCCTGGTGCCACGTGCACTTATGGACACTCTTATGTTCGAACAAGGTGTTCGTTATGGCCAAACTGTGATTAGCACAGAAGTCCAATAACAAAGCACCGCTCGAGTTCAGATCAGGGAGGCCGTTCCTCCCAATCACGCCCCTCCAGGTCTCGCTGTCGTTACCCACGTGAGCATTGAAGTCTCCCAGCAGGACAACAGAGTCTCCAGGTGGAGCACCTTCCAGCACCCCCCCCAGGGACTCTAAGAAGGCTGGGTACTCCGAACTGCCACTCGGCGCATAAGCGCAGATGACAGTCAGGACCCGTTCCCCGACCCTAAGGCGCAGGGAACAAACCCTCTCGTCCACCGGGAAAAACCCCAACGTACCGGCAGCAAGCCGAGGGGATATTAAAATACCCACCCCAGCCCGCCGCCTCTCACCTGGGGCAACTCCAGACTGAGACAGAGTCCAGCCCCTCTCCAGGAGACTGGTTCCAGAGCCCAAGCCGTGCGTAGAGGTGAGCCCGACTATATCTAGCCGGTACCTCTCAACCTCACGCACTAACTCAGGCTCCTTCCCCACCAGAGAGGTGACATTCCATGTCCCTATTGCCAGTCTTGGCAGCCGGGGGTCAGTCCGCCAGGGCCTCCGCTCCTGGCCGCCACCCGGCACACAATGCACCCGACCCCTATGGCGCCTCCTGCGGGTGGTGGGCCTGCGGGAGGATGGGCCCATGTCTCCTCTTCGGGCTGTGCCCGGCCGGGCCCCATGGACTAAGGCCCGGCCACCAGACGCTCGCCCTCGGGCACCCTCCCCGGGCCTGGCTCCAGGGCGGGGCCCCGGTAACCCTATCCCGGGCAGGGTAAACTGTTCCCTCTGTGTTTTTTTCATAGGGGTCTTCTGAATCGCTCTTTGTCTGGTCCCTCACCCAGGACCAATTTGCCATGGGAGACCCTACCAGGGGGCAAAAGCCCCCAGACAACATAGCCCCTGGGATCCCTGGGACACACAAACCCCTCCACCACGATAAGGTTGCGATTCACGGAGGAGAGGAAATATCTGACACATTGTTTTCAAACCCCCGCGGTCTTTTAAACATGATATATAAGTCACTTTGATAACTTAAAAATGTTGTTGTTTGGCTTTTCCAGTTTTTGATTTGTTCGTGAGGAAATCGGTTTGGCTGAGATTAAAGTTATTAGATTAAATTAAATTTAACTTTATTAATCCATTGGGTGGGTTCCTCTGGGGTTTTCACACAGCTGAATAAACGTCAAAAAGAAAACTGATTAAACAGAAGTGTGAGATGGTAGAGAGTTCACGCCAGCGCCAGGTTATATTTTAGATAGCAAGGAACAGACGGCGGCGTTTCACTCCACCGAGGGAGCTCGTGACGTACTACCCGGCTTTCCGGGTCATCAGGTGGAAGCAGCCTCTGAATTTGGAAACCCCCGCTGTTTCCGGGCCGGCCAATAATAACGGTGACATTTAATGTATTTTATCCAATAAATAAACACTGTAAAATGAATTTATCCCCCCCAACAGCCTTTTTTAATGTCTCCCTAGTATGTCCACAACACCTCACTTTTTTGCCACATGTATCGCAAACCATGTCTCAGCTGTTTGTGGAGGTAAAATAAGTCCACATATGACTCCAATTATGCTCAGCCATTGTTGTGAGCCAGCGGCTGCGAGACATTTATACAGCCGTAATTTCGCAAATGACTATGAAAGGCGGAAGAGGAAGAAATTCCTTTGAATGTAGACAATCTGAATGATATAGTTTCTTTCCACTGTGTTCCTGTTAATGATAAACTACAAATTTACCCTAAATTACTAAAATATCGATATTTTAATGTGAGAATCGATTCTAGAACATAAATGATTGGTATCGGAGGAATCGATATTTCAGAATCGATCCGCACATCACTACTGTGTGCGTCATGTCACCTCTGGGGAGACTGGCGGTAATCGCATTTTGCATGCAAGCTCTCCATCCCTGGCAGCAACCCGGGCTGCTGCATCAGGGGTCTTGGATTGGGAGGGTGTTCGTTTAAATAATAAATAATTTTTTTTTAAAGACGGAGACTCTACAGTACGCAGCGGTAGCATCTCTTCCACAATGTAGCCTGCAATCATTTTTTAAGCTCACTTTTCTGTGCTGCTGAAGTAAAATCAAGTTTTGCCTGCTTAGCAGGAGTTGCCGCGGTGTTATCCATGGATAATGAACAAGAATCACTCAGAAGTGTCTATGCACTCGTGTCAGGCGCTTCAGTAGATTACTCGTGCTATTAACATCAGCCGATAGTTTTTTCTTCCCAGGACATAGCTTACATATTACTGTAATATTCTTGTCTGCTTGTTTCAGAAAAGTGAAGAGACGGGAATATGTCCATTTCAAAAAACAGCCACAGGCTTCAGCCGAGTCCGACATCTTCTGCTTTAGAATAATACTATGCAGCAAACTGGCGCGAAATGACGTGCACCTGCACTACAGCGATGTTAAAGCGGCGGAGTTTACTTCTACGTTTAGAAGATAAATTATTGAAATGAAATAATGATATTCAGCGAGTTTAATTAATATACAATGTAACGCAAGTACATCGTAAGTAACTGTAATTAAAATACCTAAAAATTAACAGTAATTAGTTACTCTACTTTTTCAGTGGAAAAGTAATTTAATTACAGTAACGCGTTACTTAGTAACGCATTACACCCAACACTGTCTGGACCACACCCCAGGGAGAAGGTTTCTGAACAATGTCAGTATATCGTGTTGCATAATTCACCAGAACTCATACAAAGTGACATTCACATGCACTCTGGTGAAATGTCCTGATGAGGCTCATACCAATGCACTCAAACGGGACCTCCATTGTCAGTAATGGTGCTTTTGGAATGGCAGCTGGTTAACCAGCTGACACTCTGGGCAGGATGCGCACCATTGGCACACATCTGCCTAGATGCTCAGCCAATAAAATCTGTCCATTATTTGCTCCAGAGTTTTGTCATATTCCATATGCTGTACCATGGGGTTATAACAAGCCGTCTGTAAAATAAATTCCCGGCGACTTTTAGTTACCAACAACTGGGTGTGTTCCTCTTTTGTGAGAGTGTCACCACTCATTCAATAAAGCCTATCTTTAATCTACACAAAAAGCTGGTCGTTCAGTGCTGTGTCAGGGCGCACCATAAATTTTCATGACTTGGTCAAAGACGGAGCATAGAGATCATTTCATTTCATTTCATTCATTCATTTCATTTCATTTCATCAAGAGACTGCTCAAATGGGAAATCACCCATGGAGTGAATCACTGGAGGCCTTGCCATCGCCTCCTCTCCAGAGTCAGTGTCGAAAAGCCTTGCATCACTGCTGAGTGCAGCGCAGACACTACATGTACATGTACATATACTACAAGGTCATGGACGCATCCCCACACAGTGACCCAAAATGTTATTAAACCCTGGCCATGTGATCCTCGGTCATCCTGTGCAGGACCACCGCAGGGCAAGGAGAAAGAGACGATGGCAGACAAGAAGCACCAGACAGAGTGTCCAGGTTTTCTGAATCTTGCATCTGGTGGTTGCCCTGGTCCTGTAACGGCTCTAGGTGCTTGAGCTGCGTCACCACCTGCTCCAGGTGCATGGCTGCCAGCTCGGCCTGCATCTGAGCCAGGCTGTGTACTGGCTGCACGAGCTGTGTATCAGATATCTTGCGGTTTATCATTTAACACCACTGTGAACAGCAAGGACGCAGGTGTCATGTGCTTGCAGCAGCTTTGGAGCCATCGCTACCTGCACACTCCTCTCTCCTTCAGGTCTGGCATCACTGAAATAAGGAGAGCACAATTAATGAAGTCCTTTAAACTGCCCTGCCAGCCTCCCTGGTGCTGCCCCTCAAGCCCACTGCACTACTCCTCCTCTGCAGCTGAGCCGCAGACCGCATGTTTGACCCAATGGACAATTGAATTACTTGGAATACTGGGCAACAGTTGTCGGATATGTCACTAAAAATGTCCCCAAAAGGCCCAAATACAGTGTTTTGGCTTTAAAACCTGGATCTAATAAAATATTTAACAATATACAATGTACAATATATAGAAGACTTTAATCATAATTTGAAGCTTGTAATACAGAGTTTTTTGAGAGTAAGAAGGGCAAAAGCACTGTGTGGTAAAGAAGGCAGCAGATGGCTAGGAACAAAAAACTGTTTAAGAAATTGTTTTGCTTATTCACAGTATTTGGTTAATAAATGTACATTTCAATGTGACTCAGCAGCCTCACCTTCTAACAACTCTCATGTTGTGTTAGCAGGACTAGATTGTGGTCAGCTCTGCTAAGGAGTGGGGCAGTGACAAAGAGGCAATGCAATAAAGTAAAAACAAGAGGCTTTCAAAAATTACTAACATTTCTCAGGTTCAGCATTTAGTTTATTGTCCTTGTAATATTTAACTGGCTAAATATTTTTTAAAAGCCACCTTTGCATTCTAATTTTAAACAGCATTATAAAGTGCTATGTAAAATTAAGCCACCTTATAAGGTACTTCATTAGGTACATCTCTTCAGTTACTTCTTAATGCAAATATCTATTTAGACAATCACATGGCTCCTGTGTGCCATGTGATTGTTTGGATAAACTGTAAGGCTGTATGTAGATAAAACCACACGTAGGTTATGCAGGTACAAGTGGATGTGCTCACACAAATAAACAGATAAGCTGTCTGTAAACCTGCCTGATTTCCAGTCAAATGTCAGCACAAATTAAGGTTTTCTGAGGAATAGCTATCAACTAAAAGAGAAGAAAGTTATTTTTTGGAAGACAGTGAACTAAATAGTGTGCTGGCAAACAAAACCAAATACACATATTCAGACTGTCACTGCTGATATGAGTTACTAATGGGGATGTATGAGATATGAGAACACTTAACAGCTTTTAAAACAAATTGCTAACATGTTCACAGATTTTTTTAATGTAAGATGCAAAAAGGAAGTGTTTGAGTAATCAGTAACAGATGTTACAGTAACATAAACTTGTGGTACAAACTAGAAAATGAGAAGTAACTCTAAAATATTCATAGATCTTTATCAACAATGCTTAGCTGAGAAACAGTTTTGCAAAAAATGTTGTAGATAAAAATGTAATATCTCTCTCTTGTGTTTTTAACAGAGCTTAAACATTTTGTTTCTCAGCCCTGAAAAAAAATGTATTTTGTCTCTGTTGGTTCCTCTGGGTTCTTCTTTTCTTTATATAAAAAACATATTAAGTAAATTTGGAAAAAAAGAAACAATCTATGAATGCACACACAAGTACATGGAAGGAGTCCAAAGTCTTTGCAGTTCACAGTCTGAAGTAGATCAAGGCAAACATTCTGAAATGTAAACAACAAAAATGGAAGGTATTCATACCATTCGTTCTAACCAGGTTAGCACAGGTGAATATTTCCTCTTTTTAGGTAAATATGTCTATGAATCCCCTCCAGCTCCAAAGTTGCTGTCTTTTGGGCGAGCACCACACGTTGCAACAAACTGTTAAGGAGGTTGTGATGCTAAAGATATTAATAGATGACATTCCAGTCCTACTGTATGCATAATCATTTAGGGTATCAATCTATTTGTTGACGATGAACTAAGTGTTTATAAAAGATAGAAACAAAAGATATACATTTGTAGATAATAAATGTTATATTAACAAAATACAAATGTGGTTTGTCATTTATGAACCTTTGGTAAAGCATTAAGCATGAAAATATCATTAGAAAATGTTTAATAAATACACAGATCATTTTTCATGAACAAATAATGAACAAATGTTTGTAAATGATCAGTATATAATTTGCTGATGTATTCTTTTTAAGGTAGCCTATCAAAAGTGCAAAAAGTGATCAGGGTATTTTTAATTTTATAAACAAATTATATTAAATATGTAACTGGACTGTTGAGCACTAGAGCTGTTTGTACCTTACCTGTTATAGATGATCTGTATATGTAAGCTAAGTAAATTACACACCCTAAAAAAAGGTTATTAACAAATCTTTCTGCATCCACTTATTCTAAAGTGTAAGTTTTCACCATATCCAAACAATATTTTTATTGTTTATTATGTGTTTTTTCCTTCTTTTTTTATTATTTAAGATTTATCCAACTTTAAGTGAGCTGAAATGTGAAGACAGGTTAAAATCATTTTTGCTATAAGAATTTCTTAAACTGCATCTAAATATAGGAGAAGGATGTCTACAGAATCACACCTTTATAAAAGAGAGGCAGCACAAGCAACATGAAACCATTTTTTATCCACTTACATTAGTTGAGCATTTAACAGGAATGTGGCCAGCAAGAAACTGAATTACAAAAAACGTTTATATTTAGGAATGACAAAAAATAGCATTAATGAAATAGCATTTTACTGCAGATGCTGTTTTATCATGGGCATATACCATGGACATATAAGCAGAGAAGTGTATGTTATACATTTCACAACTGACACTAAAGATTTCTGTTATGGGAAATAGTATTTGCTATAGTATTTTGGAAATGCAGTTGAAACCCCAACACAGAACTAATGGATTTATCTATACCAGAGGTGGGGAACTCCAGGCCTCAAGGGCCGGTGTCCTGCAGGTTTTAGATATCACCCTGGGTCAATTCACCTGAATCAAATGATTAGTTCATTACCAGGTCTCTGGAGAACTTTGAGACATGTTGAGGAGGTCATTTAGCCATTAAAATCAACTGTGTTGGATCAAGGACACATCTAAAACCTGCAGGACACTGGCCCTTGAGACCTGGAGTTGCCCCAACCCTGATCTATACAATTATCTGAAATCATGAAGGACGCAGCCTAGGGGCTCTTTACGATGGACTTCTGCAAGTCATTCATTCCAATCAGTCACTACAAGGTGGTTCACCAGTAATTCCTCTGTGTGGTTCCTCCTGAGCCGCCAGACATTCCAGGCCCTGTTTAAATGTTTGGTATGAACTCCTATTTGAGCATCAACAAAAGCTGGTTAATAGTGTAATGCCTGTAACCTCGCGGGGATAAGCCTTCCACTCATCACCAATGATTATGGATCCTCTTTTGGCGTGATGAGCTATTAGTGGAATCAGTTCACTTTTTGTCCTGTTTTCAAGAAATCAGAGAACAGGTTTTCTTGATGTCAATCCCCCAGAATATCGAGTTTAACCAAAATACCAGATATTTGCTGTGTTATCAGATGCAGTAATCAGCATGTATTTAAGCAAAAATGGCATAGAGTATGGCATCTACATGTGAACACACCTCTCCTAACCCTGCCTTACAAGCCAGATCGCTCCAATCTCTGCTTCTCCACAGCATCCCCTGCTGTCAGTGGTGGCTTTTTTAAACTATAGAAATGATTAACTTGACATCAGAAAAATACGCAATCAGCTTTACTGTTATGACACAACATTAATGTGACAAATTAGTGTCTGTTGATGCAGAAGTGGTGGTGGATGGCCTAGCTGTGCATGTGGGGTGGATGGCTCAGTTGTAGATTTGGTGGTGGATGGCCCAGCAGTGGAGGTGGTGGCGGTGGATGGTTCAGAGGCAGAATCAGAAGGCAATCCAGTAGTGGAACACTTGAGTGGAACTCTGTTGTTGTGGCTGTTCCTCTGTAAACACTATCAAGTGATCTATGTTAACTTTGGGTGTTGTCACACCTTGGCTGTTAACAACACCCACGGTTTTTCCTGTGATAACAGCAATGTTGTAGGGGCCAAGGTAGTTAGGAACTAACTTGCCTCCTTTCCTCTGCTGGCTCCTCATCTTCAGCATCCACGCTCAATCAAAACAAAATGAAAAAAAAAAAAAACCCAAAAGAAAACCTTATCTCAATCTTCATGCCCACATGTAAATTGAGAATAGGTTTGACTTTGTTTTAGATGGTTTGGATTGAGCTGTTTTGCTATTTGAAATAGCAGTCTGAAGCATGCTGTCGAGCTTCAGAATTTCATCTCCTGCTCAGCAGACAAAATGTCCTCCACACTGCTGTCCACCTCTAAAATGATGATTATGTGATATTATACAAAGACATTAAAATAATTTCTGCAAAGTTACAAAAATTAAAAAGTTATTTATTTTTAACAAACAAAGGTTTTAAAAAGAACTTAAACCTTAAACCAAGTATTCAGCAGGAATTTGAGTGTGATATCTCGCCTCTCTACCAAACATTAAAAACAAGGCAAATACTCTGTAGTCACATTGTGCTTTGTTCTCAGGCCAAAATGACGGCATGGCGGCAATGAAATGACAGCATCCAACTGTCCCATTCATGTGGTCTGTCATTAACCAACTTAGACAGTGGTCTGCAAAATAAAATAGCAAAGAATTCATTACGATATGAAAGAAAATTTAGTTACAAATATAAATACGTGTAAATTACATGATAACTCTGTATGGTACCATTCTTCCTCTCAAACAAGCCCATTTGTCTGCGGGTGGTATGGGGCACCGAGACCTCTTTCAATATTAAGAATTTTGCTAACTTTCTTTTTGATCTGCATTAAGAAAATGTAATGATACAGGTAAAATAAGATTAAACTGCACTGGTCAATGAGTTCAATTATTGCGGAATAATCTATACTCTAAATTATGGATTTATCTTTTGCATGTTGTAGCTGCTATTTCATTCACAAACGCCTTCCCTTGTTCAATAAGAATCTGCTTGGGTGCTTTAAACTGATAGAATAACTTAAGAGTGCACTGGGTTACTTCATCAGTGCTCTTTGAGTTTAAAGGATATGCTTGGGGCCATTTAGTTAAACAGTCAATAGTACACATATGTCCTGGATTCCATTCAAAGTGATTTTGAGTTTTCCAGCCAAATGCATGCCGATCAACCCAAATGGCTGTGTTACCTTTTAAAGACAGAAAACATTAATGATTACATTTGAGCAATTTAGTCTTATATATTTCAGTTATTTTCAATAATTGTTTTTGTTGACATGTAAAAAAAGAAAAGTAAAATAACAATACACCTAAAATGTTTGTCTTTTTAATTATGACCCCGCTGGCCCGGCATGCTACACACTGACTCACCTGAAAGTGCCAGGGGGCAGCATTTTTGAGTTTATTTTCTATTTTTTGATTTCTTATGATATATGGGTAATATTGTTACATTCTTGTGTCACATTTGTGTGTATTAGTATGGCTTTAGTTGGGTTAATAGTCTGTTTGTCTCGCTATATGTTCTCTGAGTCTTGTCTCTTCAGGTCTCAGGTTTTCCTCATGCTCCTGTTCAGGTCATGTTTATGTCATATTTTTCATGTTTAGTTTTATTTTATCCCAGTTTAGGTTTTAGTTTAACTTTTCCCCAGTTCGCCTTGCCTTGCTTTTTTTGTTTTTGCTATAAGCCTTAATAAACAGCTCACTTTTTGTTATACTTAGTTTTCTCTCCTGTGTCTGCCTTTGGATCCACACCACAACACCCCAGCTGCTCAGCTGTGACAGAAAGGAAAGCAAAAAAAAAAAAATAAACTAAAAAAACTAAAACTAAAAAACAAGTTTGCTTAATTATTTTTATTCATGTAAAGCTCATACAAATTTTTTTAAAAAAACAAAAATGAAATGTGTAAGACATCAACTACACCTTTCATCTTTGCCTCATATTGGAGCCAAACAGTACTCTTATTATCATAAAACTTTACACAAGAAGTAAATTAATTTTTGTGAGATTAACAATATGAATGGAAAGTTCGGGTGTATACAGACCCATAAATTAATGTCCTCAGTCATTCCTGGCCAGAATCAACCTCTCAAGTCTTTGAGAGGTTGATTCTTGGGTTTTCTTCTTACCACAATTTGATCTTCTACTGCTGAAAAATCAATGAACACTTCAATTGCCTCTTTGGGCCCACACAGCATTTTGCCTTAAGACACTGACATGTACCTTTGTAACTTATAGAGTACAAATGGCCGTCTGTAATAGGTCAAAGGAATAAGTGCTTGGACCTACAGTTAAACAAAACAAATAAAACAGCCTTTCACTATTTACTTGCAGGAGAACACTTTAACACAGGAGCAGTGGTTCATAATGTTGCTGACTTTTGTATTTGTAGGACAGCTCAATAACCAACACCCCTAAACATGAAGTAATCTTTAAAATTGTGTTTTGTTGTTTGTTGCAACATTATTTTCTTTCTAAAAAAAATAAAATAAATAAATCTAAAAGAAGCTAGAAAAATGTGCATTTCCTGCAAAAAAGTAAATGCCGTGTAGCAGAAATTGTCTTCTGAAAACAGCTGAAAAAGCGGAACTATCTGCTGAAAAGTGGTGAAAAGGCTGAACGGTCATTGGTAGGAGTTGAACCAGCCACCTGCTGTCAGGACGCCTGCTCATCTTGCACGAGCTAAACCGGCACTCATCCCAGCTAGTTAAACCGACCTGCAGAAGAAGCTGAACTGTCCGCTTGGGACAGGTGAAGAAGAAAAATTGTGGTAATAGTTAAAAAGAAAAGAATGAAGAAACAGTAACTCATTAGGTTGAATGCCTATGACATTCACCCAATCACAACTCACGTCATCTCCAGTAATGGTGGTGACGATGGTCACTTGGGAATGATAAAAGACACTCTACATGTTTTAGGACAAATGTGATACACAAGAGACGTAATTATGGTACACTACTTTTGCTCCTGAAGTGGGCAACATTTAATTAAAGTCCAATTAAAACTCTGTGTCAAATAAAGACTAGTGCAAGCATAACAGTTACAGGGTAAAAAGTACTCCTTGTTAAAAACTCATCAAAACTCAGAGCTCCTGGCCTTCAAAGACAAATTTTATTTTTTTGAAAAATCTGTAGGAAAGGTTCAGTTGGTTTTGTATGACAAAATATGCACATACAGAGTGGGATCCATTACTGTTTAATTCTCAGTTTACACAGCTAATTGAAAGATCTCTGTGGCTTCAAAAAGCGAAAAAAGAGGATGCTACAGAAAATGACATCAGCAAAAAAAACAAACAAACAACAAATTGCCAAGCTATTGGCAAGGGAAGGGATTATTAAGGTATTCTGATTCTGATACTAAAGCTGTCAATAATTATAATACTGTGTTGCCTATATTGTCATTTGAGAATGTGCTATATACTGCCAGCAACCTTTTAAATTCCATAAATATATACTTCACTCTTTATTATAACAGGGACACTAACTTGTGGTTATTTGCATGTTGTGGCTGCAATAGCTGCGCACAATCCCATAGACAGCAGTTCGTTTCTGACAGGCAATCACCTTTTGGCACAAAATCAGGAATCCCATAAGCAGTATGTCTGCAGGAACAATAAGTTGATTTGTGCAATGGCAAAAAAACAAAACAAAACAAAAAAAACAGAAAAAGGATGTCTCCCAGTTGCAGATCTTTTTTTCCTCAAGTATTCTTACTCACTGGGTTACTTCATATTAGAAGTGAGGAAAAACAAAGACTAAATGTAAGTGAAGGAGACTGTAACACGGAGATATCTTTTCCCCTGCGGACATGCCGATGGGTGATAGGCTTTCCAATTGTGTTCAGTGAAAAGCGCAGTTATGTTTGTGGTGTGATGTGCTTGTAGTAGACTGGTGTTGCGATGACGTTACATTCCTTTAGCATAAATGACAGGTAGCTACGTGACTCCCCGCTCAAACCAGCATTCCTCCATGTACAGGATATGTACATCCTCGTCATTGAAAGAGTGATCACCGGCCTGTAGGTGTGAAAAGACTGCAGAGTGCTGGCATGAGGAGTTAGCTCTTCTGTCATGGAAAAAAAACATATTCACCTCTAAATTGGACTAATGAAATTCTCTCTATTTTGGTCTTGTTAGAATTTATTTTATCTCTAAGATTATATACCTCATAATTTAATCACACATTTGTTTTATGTTTTACTGCACACAGTTATTTATCGTAGAATAGAGCTTTGAAAAGAGAATACCACACATTCCACAACCGGAAAGTATCACAGTGGTGCTGAAAGGGGATTTCTTAAAATCACCCCGCAATTCTTCAGCTGAGACACTTGAGTTAGAAAACACAAACACTGCAGTTGTCTTTACTCGCGAGGACAAGTGACAGAGCTCTCCTACACGTAAGAGACACTCACAGACTTGTGCTCTGTCACCGTCTGCGTTCTTTATTTATACAAGAGAAATGAATACATTTGTTCAGTGACATGAGCATGTGCGTATGTGATTGTGTGTGTATGTATGTGTGTGTGTGTGTGCAAGGTCAGAACTGCTTGTTCAACTTCTTACTATCGCTGTAGAAAGATTCAGATACAAATATCAGAACACGTTTCATAAAGAACAATCAGTTCTAAACAAGGAAAAGGTCATCATGCAGTATTCTATCATCAATAAACTTATATCACTAAAAGCTTATACTGACTACTCAGTACAATTTTCTATTGACAGGTGCTTAGAGTAGACTGGTACATTGGCTCCATTAGACCAAAACAACACTATAAATCAGTTGTTAGGAAAAGCTCTTTTTCCCTCTTCTCGAACTCTACAGGAAAAGAGATGGCTGCCATGGTAATGTCAGACGCAACATTTTCTTATAGGGAGATGTCCGAAAGGTGCAGAAGATGAAACGTGAGCCGGACATGGGGCCTAAAGTCTTTCCTCCAACTGTTGGCCAACCATGTTAACATTCTGTTTTTACCACATGCAGTAAAACTGTTTACTGCTTGTGTGTGGCAGGCCTTTGAAGGTGCACTGTCAATTTTTCAGAAAATTAAGGGATTTTAAGTGCGGAAAATATGGTATATTATAAAAGTAAACATATATATTAAAAAAAAACAAAAAAAAAAACACACACACCTAGAGACCAAACACCTCATTTTAGGCTAAAATTGCAATATAGAATTATACTCAATGCAGTTAAAGATAAAACTGCAAAACATTTATGAATAGATCATCTTTCTGAAATCAGTTGTTTTCTGAAACTTTTTCACAGATCCAGTGATGAGAAGATGAACACCAAAGATCATTCCAAGAATTTTTTCTACCCCGAAAGACATGAACATAGTCCTCTTCTCCACCATTATCAGGCTGACCTCTTGCCCAGTACCTAGCAAGTCAGCAACAAAAATGATCTTGAAATCAAGATGTGTGTTGCTTGTGTGTGTGTGAGGGGGGGGGGGGGGGGGGGGGTGTCAGAGCAGCTGTAATTAATTTAACTGAGTATAAATACACTGTACATTATAATCACCAAATTTCAAATAACAATGGGGATGAGAAAAATAAAGTTTTGGGTTTGCCTTTTCAGGACATGGTGGTTTTTAATCACCCTTGCATAAATTCTGCAGATGGCAAAGCACACTAGTTCAGAAATTATTCTGACCCCCTGTGGCCAAAACAAGTCATTAGCACACATCTTTAAACTTTTGGTCATGCAGTTGGGATCCACCCACTGACATGTAAGCTCACCATTGTGTTTAATAACCACCATCGGGTTTTCACAAATTTACTATGTTAAGAAATAAACTGAACCAAAGTGAAGACTTACGTCAGATTCAGTGGAGTCCCATCTACCCATTTCCATGTTCCCTCCTGTTCTTTGTCATTCAAACCAATCCAAACTTCTGTGGTGATTTTAGAGAGTAAGTTCTGTTTAATATGAAGGAAAAACGTTTATTTTACTTTCGAACACAGTTTTAGTCTATGCAGTTTATTGTATCTAAAAGTCTCTTTTAAAAATCCAAAGCCAGCACTAATTAAAACTTTGAATTTTCTTTAACGCATTTCGTGCAACACTGAAGATACATTTAATGACAGCTCTCACTCATTCAAATCTTTAATTCTTTTTGTCATATTTTTTTCAACAATCAATAAGTCATTGCCACCAAAATCTCTTCATACTGTGTAAACAAGTGTGGTCAAAATGTTAATATATACTGTCCGTGGACTATTAGAGGTGTCTGCTCATGTCATAAATCTAATACACATTTTTACTAAAACATAGAACATCACAACCAAAAATCATGTGCTGTGGAAACCAAACATAGTGCAATAGTATTCTGTAGGTTACTGGACTTCCTGTCACTCCTGCCCCTTGAGAAATGCCTCATAGCAAATGCTCTTTCCTGCAATGTATGCTGCATCCCCTGCATTCGTTGGCATCTTTTCCATATCCTGTTTTCCTTATCCTTGCTACACTGCCACACTTCCTTATTCTTCCTCCGCGTCTTCTTCCACTGACAGGTTGTTTCCCCGATACAATTTCTGTCTAAACAGATTTCTGTGATACACTCTAGTACATTAAACATGTTTTAAAATGTTCATGATTTTTTTTTACTTTATTTTGTGTTAACACTACAAAAAAATGTATACTTTGAAATGAAAACTATTCAGCAAAAATGGAAAGGGTTTCATTAAATTCTGTATAGAATCAGAGCAATCTAATCTGTCTAAAAAGTGTCTGTCTCACACTGTGACAGAATTATAGTTGTTTCAGTGTTTAAGGTCTAGATATGTGTTGATTAAATGTTGAAAGATTAATAGAAACATTTCCTTGTTTTTAAAAACCAGAAAAAGCTATTTACATTAAAAAATAGGAGCTTGAATTGCAAATTTATTTACATCTCAATAACACACACATACATAAACACTATACCTCCTCTTCGGGGCTGTCAATAACCACCAGATCTGCTTCTCTGCCTCTGCAGTCCCTTCTGGCTGCATCCCAGGAACCAAAGCTTTCAGAGAGGAGATAGCAGCTATGGTTGAAGCTGCTCCATCCTACAGGACATGTTTTATCTGGAAGAAATTACAAACAAGTAATATTTGAGTTATTGAATTTTTTTTTTCTGAACTGTATAACAATTCTTATTTGATTTCTGTTTAATTAATTAAAGTCCTCCAAAGACTTGATCACAAAGATCTAAGCATAGTTTAATCGCTTGAGACTCAATAGTAAGAATAATAATCATAACCATAATATAACACAAAAAACCTTACAATCTAGTAATAAAAACATTTAACAAATACAACAATGACAACATTAAACACTAGCATAAAAAGCAATCAGAAACCCCAAACAAAACCACTTATATACTTATATACTTATATATATGTACTGTACCAGTGTACCTCCACATGTGATGTGACAATAAAAGTGATTTGATTTGATATTTAGCCATGCTGGTGTTTTTATGTTAGCCACAACAAAGCACATCATATTATAAAATAAAACAGGGCAAGGACAATTAATATCTAGAATTACAATCAGAGATAAAACTTCAAAACATTTATGAATAAATCATCTTAAAGAAACTGTACTTGGGTTTGGTGTTTTTTCGCAGATCCATTGGCGATATTGTATCAAACACCAATCATCATCCCAAGACCTTCTCTCATCCTTTGTGACATAAGCACAGTTCTGTCTTCCACCATTATCAGGTTGTGTTGGGTCCCAGTACCTAGCAGGTCAGTGACAACAACATTATTTTTTATTATTATTGAAGGGAAAATGAGCCTTTGTCTTTGGTTTTTGTGTGAGGAGTTTTCTCAGACTGATTTTCCATCAGCAGCTTTGAGTTTTTATAAACACACTGTACATTAAGATCACCAAATTACAGATAAAACTAAATATATATTTTATTTTACTTTTACTACACAAAGTATACAGAGAAACACACACGCACAGACTGCACAAACATCTTGACTGATATAATAACTACTGCCTTGGCCCAGTGTGGAAAAAAAGTTTGGAAATCTTTTGGAAATATAATAGTAATGAATGAACTAGTAAAGTAATAAACTGAACCAAAGTGAAGACTTACGTAAGAGTCAGTGGAGTTCCATCTACCCATTTCCATGTTCCCTCCTGTTCTTTGTCATTTAAACCAATCCAAGCGTTTTTTTGTGGTGATTGTAGAGAGAAAGGTCTATTTAATATGAAAAGAAAACATTTTACTTTTAAACCCCAATTTCATCTGCATATTTTATCTATAAACTATAGAATTATTTTATGTCATAAGTTGCACCTGGGAAGAAACATAATCATAGCAAATAATTTCATTTCACAGGCGTGTTAAATTCCTTGCTCCTAAATTCATGCTAGAGCATGCAAAAAGAAGCCTTTGCACACAAAGATTGTCTGTTTTGCATACACTGCTATTTGTTTACAATTTGAACAAAATGTTTGCCAAATAATTATCAACAGTTATTCTTTTCCTGCGTAGTGGAAATACAGATAACTATCACTGGATTACTTTACTGCTGAACAAATACTTCAAACTGTCCGCTTAATCTGGTGTACAACATAGCTTTTATGATTTAAAAAAATAATTATAATGAGGATAATGCATGATTCTCAAGAAAAAGAAAAAACTGCATAAACTTATTATTATAAAATGTGAATGAATGTAAACTGTGCCTATGATGCTGCCTTTGAATGCTCTTTGATCAGTCAAACACAGCTGTACACATCTGGCTGCAGAGCTTCACTGACTGTGGTTCAGGCGCCACTGTAATTCATCTAAATAATGTTACATATTCTCCGAACAGTCAATCTGTGGAGTGGACAGGAGAGGAGGATGTTACAGGCTGTCTTTAGTAAGTAGCTTATTTGTCTGATCTGAACTAGTGTGTAATAAAACTGTTATCATTGATGCTATCACTTTGTGTAAATCTAAAGGGTCTTATAGCTACATTATGCACCATCCTTGAAGCTGCTGCACGCTAGGTGTTTTAAGTTTTTATTAGTGGTGTCAATAGATTAAAAAAGATTAACTAATCAATATCACAATTTTCTGTTATTAATCGTGATTAATTGCAATTAATCGCAATTATTTGATCAATAGTCTGGCATTTTTTCAGCTTTATATTTTAAGGTTGTAACAGACATTTATGCAATACAATGAAGTAAATGCAGAATAAACACAAAGAATATATGCTGAAATTCAAAGTGAATTTTAATAGTTTTCATCAATCTTTAACACAGTGAAAACTTAAAAAACCTTCAAGGTCATCAACAGTTACTGAACCCCGGCCTAAAGGTTAAAGTGAATACCATAACAGAATACCATAACAATAAAGGGTGCACAAAGCTCAGTATTTAAAACAGAAAAAGACACAGCTGAAAACCCAGAATGTTGAACATTTTTCACTCCAAAGGAGCAATTTGGCTTAGTCCTTCTTTGCACTAAGCCAGTTACTGAGACAGACTATTCTGTTTACATTATCTGATGACAAAGAAGCACGCTTCTTTTGAATGATGTGACCTGAGAGTGAGAATAAGCTCTCACAAGGCACTGTGGTTGCAGGGGTTGGCAGGTACTTGTGTGCAATAGGTGCCAGCCTGGCATGTGCTCCTTCTCTCTTTAACAACCACTGTAGTGGACACTCTCCTACGTCAATTTTGGGCTCTGCTTTGTACTGATTCAGACAGCAGTCTATAGCATTTCCTCTTCCTCTGTATCTGAATCAGAAGAACCCAGCAAGCAGATGGATATCTTGCTCTTCTTTGGTGATGGTTCCTCTGTTGTCTGAGCAAATGGTTGGTGTGCATGCGTCTCTGCCATCAGAAGGTCATGTACTGAAGCCTGCACCTCTCTTCTTTCATCTTTGGAAAGGCACTTAAGGTCTTTAAACCTGGGATCAAGGGCAGTAGAGATCTTCAGCCATGTGAGATTGCTACTGTCCCTCCACTGAGCTAGGTTTGTGGTAAAAACCTTCTTAAACCCCAAAACAGAAACTGGGTCATCATCTGAGGGCTCCATAATCCTGAACAAATGACTCAAGGCTGACAACATGACGGAACAGGAGACATACCACTCTCCCCCCAGCAGTTCGGTCACATATCTGCAATTGAAAAATCAATTGCTGGACTCCTGACCCATCTGGTCCTCATACAAAGCATGTGGTCTCGACACAATGGTTCCTCTCAAGGGCGGATTGTGACACACATCTCCTGATGCAGCGCGAATGACTTCTCTCAGTCCGTCATCTTCTACTATGCTAACTGGTCAGCAGTTTTTAGCTATCCAAATTTCCAAGGAATTGGTTAATTTTTCTCTCACATTTTTTGTTATTCATCCATGAGCACCATACTCCTGAAGCGTAGACTGGCAAGGTCCCATAGAGGCGGATTCAGTTGGGTGTTTTGCTCTCAGGTGATACACCAGTGATAAACTGCTTCTGTGGTACTTGAAATCAGCTTTGCAAATTGTGCTCTTTACTCTCGTTTTGTCCATCAGGCCGTCAGGCAACTTCTTAAAGAGAAACTCTCCACCCAAAAGTCCATCCTCGTCCATGCTTGCATGTTTTAGCTATAGTAGCGTGGTATCACTTCTTCTTCTAACCATTTCTGTCAAGCTAAACGCCAGCATAGCACAATGTTGCCCCTTCCTGCAGAGCTGTTCATGAGTTTAAAGGTCTTAGATTACAGGAAATGTAAAAAAAAAAAAAAAAAAACCTGCCCTATTTGTGTTACATTTTTCACGTTGATCTCAACAATTAACGCGTTCATTTTGACAGCACTAGTTTTTATGATTTGTGATTATACTGTATCTGTGCAGCTGTTGTAGATCCATCACTCTGGTCTGATCCATCAACATCTATTTGCTGTCTGTTGTCATTCTGTTGTCACTGCATAAATATTTGTTGTACAATTTTCTTTAAATTATTTACATTTTAGTTTGATCAGTTTTTTTATTCAGTAAAAATATTTTTTTATTACAGTAAAATGTACATATATTCTGCATTAAAATATTCTTCAAACTCTATACAATTGTTTAGTCTTTAAATTGTACACCACAGCTGAAGCTAATTCACTGTAGCTAAATCATACCACAATTTGTTAGTTGATTCAAATGAATTTAATGCTACGTTCTGTGCACCAGTGAATGTCCTGCTTTATCACTGGCTTCACTTTAATACTGAAAAACATTTTAATTTTAAACGTGTCCTAATTCTAGGACACGTTTTGAAGCTCTTCCATCCAGTTATGGTATGTGCAGTTAAATGTGTTTGATGCAGACTGATCAACGTTTTGTTCAAAGGTTTAAATGTCTGTATTTTGGCCAAAGTAAAAATTTGGCCATCACAGGCTTCTTTTCCTGATCCTTTTTATGTGTTTTTTAAGTCATAAAAGCTTTGTAATACTGTACAACAGATTAATGGGACAGCAGTGACATGGCTTCACAACTTCAGAACTTGCCTTAGATTACTCTGGTTTAAAGGATTTGTTCAGCAGTAAAGTAATACAGTGGTAGCTGTTTGTATTTATACTGCTCTACATCAAACAACAACTCATACAGTAAATCACTCTAGTTAACCTGCAGCATGCTGTAAATCACTCAAACCTTTCATTCATTTGTCATGTTTTTTTTCCCCAAAAATCAATAAATCATTGTCATCAAAAACTTGTTGATGCTGTCTAAACAAGGTGATCAAGATGTTAATATATTCTCTCAGTGGTGTTACGGCCCTGGCCATATACAGGATCAGTGTGTGTCAGTATGTCTGTATTGTTTTTCATATGTGTGTACTGTGCCTTTAAAAGTCTCAGCAGGCCCCTCCTTGGGTGAGCTGTTTTGGGTTGGCTTTGACCTGGCAGCTTCTGATTGGCCCCACTATCAACAGGCTGTTTTTTTTTTTTTCAGTATAACCTTTTTCTGAAGGAAAAAGGTTCATAAAAGATTTGAAGAGATTTTGCTGATGCACTTTAATTCAGCAAATATAATTTAAAATAACCATATTCATCATTGTTTTTTAACTTTATTCTGATTGTGTTAACATTAAGAAAAATGTTCATTTTTTAATATTAAAACTAATAGTAAAAAAATAAGAACCACCAAATAAGAAAAAAACAAAACAGAAAATGTATTTTAGTTATAGGGTTTTTCCCCTCAATGAAGCAAAACTATCAATTTTGTTACCTGGTTTAATGTCTAGATATGTGCTGATTAAATTCTAAAAGTTAATTTTTTTTTTCAAAACTGAACAAAGTTTTTAACTTCTATGTTAATTTACACCACAATAATACAACCATACATGAGGCCAGGAGGTAACAAAATGAACGAATTAAAGACACCAGTAAATATATAATTAAATGTTTCATTAATTAATAAAAAATTGAATCAATTAGTCAAATAAATATGTAAATAATTAATAAATGCCAATTCATTTCATTTAAAACATTTAATCAATTATTTATTCATTTCAAATAGCATTTAATTAATTAATTTACAATCTGAAATAAATAAATAAATATTTATCTATAATTATTTATTTATAAATAAATAATTAATAAATAATTAATAATTTTCACACTAAATTAATTAATTAATTAAGTATGAAAAAAATTTAATAAATACATCATGACATAATTAATTAAATATGTCAATAATTAATTACTCAAACATGTCATTAATTGAATACAATTTGAAATAAATGAATAATTTAGTAAATGTTTTTAAATAAAATGAATATGCATTTAATTATTAATGAAATATTTATTTATTTAATTAATTCAAATTGTAATTAATTAATGAAATATTTAATTAATGAAATAATTAATTATTTAATTAATTATTTCATGGTAGGTTCATTTTGTCACTCCTGGACCTTCATATCCATAAACACAGTACCTGTTCTTCAGCGCTGTCAATAACCACCAGATCTGTTCCTCTGTCTCTGCAGTCCTTTCTGGCTGCATCCCAGGAACCAAAGCTTTCCGAGAGGAGATAGCAGCTATGGTTGAAGCTGCTCCATCCTACAGGACATGCTTTTTCTGGAAGAAATTACCAACAAGTACCAGTTCAGCACATCGGCGGGTGGGGGGGTGGCTTACTTGGCTTAAGCCCAGGTTGTTGTTTCAGAAGCCCAGGGTCTTTTGGGAGTGTAATTTGTTTCATAGTTAAATGCCTGACTGACAACTGTATAAAACAAAAGCTACACACAATAGAGCACTTTTGCAAATATGTGATGTCTTGATGAATCGAGCAGGTATTTGAAGTTCACACAGCACCATTCTTGCATGAAAATATCTTAGAAGTTTATTTTGTGACCCAGAAAGAGTAATATTTCAAACTCCGCCACTCTGTGTTCCTCCGCCACTGCCTCGTTTGAGCTGTAGACAAAATGGATTCTGGGATATTGCATTTCGTCATTTCGAGCTGATTGGAGACCAGAACAGCCAATAAGGTATTTTTGCATCCAAGTCTGTGATTGGCTGGTTTTTTGGCACAAATATAACGGTGTACACAGTTGAGCACGCACGGCAGAAATAGCAACACATTATGAGCCAGTGCAAATACAAAAACTGAGGGGCTGCTATTGTGTGTGTGTATGGATAATAGCAAACACTGAAATACATTTTTTGCACGCAGCAATGAATTTTGTTCACTCAAATTCAGCTTTTCTTCGCTCAAAATAAATTTCTCCTCAAAATGCAACACTTGCACCTGCAAACTCTTTTTTACTTGTGCTCAAAATTTATTTTACGTGTGCTCAGAATAGTGGCACAAAAATAACGCCATAGTTGCAGGCTGCTGAGTTTGCATCTTTTGCTGTGAAGTACAGCCAGACTTTGACCACTTCGCCTTGGGCACTTTTAATTGACCCTGTGCACGAGAAAATGCTAACTTCCTGGTTTAAGACCGGATGTGGGGTTGTACATTTCCGGTAGCTTTACTTTGCGGTCAATCGCTACTGCAAAGATATACTCCAAAATTGATGTCCAAAACTCGAAAACGGAAAGATCGCGTTAAGTTACAAAGAGGAGAAGGTGGGAACACTCACCTCACTTGTGTCATAAAAATCTAATGATCAATTTTGACGTTTAAAGAGTTTAAATCGATCAGTTGTTTACATCACTCAACACAAGCAGAACTGCATTACTGCATGCAGAAGACACATCATCCACATTCAGAAGCACATCTCTGTATAGTGACTGGTCTTATGATTTAAACAGGCAAATGTTCAGCATTCAAACTACAGGTGAAGAATAGAATAGAAAAGAATAACCAGATGTGTCGATATCAGCTAGTCAGGTACACACCCACACAGCATGTTAACAAACCATGAAAAAAGCCACACAAAAAATGAATGATTGCTGGTAAGGGTTTCTATACATTAGTTTTTACGAAGGGTATGTTGTGACTTACCTTCAAAATTACAGCGGTCCCTGCTATAACACGGTTCACCTTTCACCTCGCTGTTTCGCAGATTTTTTAGTGCAAGTTTTTTGTTGCATGCTTTTTTTTATGTCCTGATCGCTGCAGACGATCTCCTCAGTGACGTCTCTCCTGTACAGTACAGAATCGCTGCATCGATCGCTAGCAGTGTGACTCTGAAGTGCAGTACTGTATGTCCACGATGTCCACAAAACGTTTTGCACCGTCAAAAAATAAAATTGGCTACTTGATTTCACCTATCGCTGGTTATTTTTTAGAACATAACACCCGAGATAAATGAGGGACAGCTGAGAAATATAACATTTGAATCCATTTTCTCTTTTGCTCTGAGGCGCAGGGGAAAAATATCAACAAGTCGATGAACATCATTTACAGATATATTGGGTAAATGCCCGAGACATCTATAGAAATGTAAATCGCCGCTTTATTTATTCATTTGCTTAACTTGTTTTGGACCGTAAACAGGGCACGAATAGGACACCGGAAACAAAGCTCCCCACAGGAGTTTCCGCACCGGAAGTAGCATATGCTAACGTGCACATTTGTAGCTCTGCTCTAAAAGAACGTACGTACCTGGGCCCGCCTACTATCCTTGGAAACTGTAGGTTTGCTTATAATAATCAGTCCGCTGTAATTGTATGCCAGGCGTTTTATTAGCAGCCAACATGAACGTCTGTACACTCGTAACCGGAAGTACACATAACCCCCAGAGAGAACCACAGCGACACCTGCTGGAACTCTCCGTAACAGCAGCAACAGGAGGCAGTATGGACAAACATAACATTGCTGTTATCTACATCCCCCTTTTCAGTTTTTTTTTTCTTATTGGTTTTGCACTTTTCAGGCAAACCCAAATCAAACAACACCACCGTAATGGAAGAACTTATCAGGTTATGGATTACACAACAAAATGAAGGTTCAAATATCAAATGAAATTCACAGTAATCATTGTCATAACTGCGACAAGTATGCAATAACATAACACGAGATAAAACACATTTCAAAACAGAAGATACAGCACCAGTGTGCTTTTAATCCACGTATTTACTATTCGGTTTAGACACTCTACCAGATCTGGTTCGGTACAAGTTGTCATCAGAGCGTACTTGGCATTGTGTAGGTGTTATCACCTGTTCTGACTGTTTTGTGCCATGTTGTGGTGGGTCGAGTTGAACTTGAATTGTTTCATGTTTGTTGGTTTGTGTTTTATTAGGTTCACTTTCATCCGCTCGTCGAGATGTGTCCAGTTCATCTGGTGTTGTAGCGAGCTTTTCGGGTTGAGGCTCGCTCACAGGCAGAAGATGTTGTCTGTTGCGCCTGTATTCTTTTCCACCCGACTCAACGACATAAGAGCGAGGTTCAGCACATACCTTACTTACAACTCCAATCTTGTCATGTCCTCTCTGTGTTTGTAATCTCACCACCTCGTTTGGTGTTAATGGACTGAGCAGCTTGCTGGACTTGTCGTAGTGCTGTTTTTGAGTTTTACGCTTTTTTGTGAGTTGAGTTTTGATAGTGGTTGTCACTTTTGCTGTTGGTGTTAGCAGTTTTTTGCACACAGGAAGGGTTGACCGCGTTCGTCTTGATAGCCGCCTCTGTGCTGGTGAGCCAAGAATGTTGTCTCGTGGCGTGTTGCGTAGATGTAACAGGTTCAAATAGAAATCAGTTCCATCTCTTTTTGATGTTTCAAGGAGTCTTTTAGCACTCCGGACAGCTCTTTCACTGAGTCCATTTGACTGAGGGAACTCAGGGCTGCTTGTGACATGTATGAACTCCCAGTGTGTGGCAAACTCACGAAAGGTCTGGATGGTAAACTGGGTGCCATTGTCTGAGTACAGTTTCTGTGGTATCCCATGTACTGAGAAGTGGTGTTTGAGTTTGTTAATGACTGAGGCAGATGTTAGGTTTTCAAGTTTATCTATTTCAAACCATCCAGAATACGAATCCACGAGCACGAGGTAGTGGCGGTTGTCCCATTCGAATATGTCTGTGGCTGTGATGGACCAGGGAAGATCAGGAATTTGGTGTAGTTTCAGGGGTTGTTTTTGTTGGTGAGGCTTTAGACTGTTGCAAATGCTGCATGATTTGACTTTGTTCTCAATGTCAGAGTTTATTGTCAGCCAGAATACGCTGTCCCTTGCTCTTCTTTTTGTAGACTCCATGCCTGGATGTCCCTTGTGTAGTTCCTGCAGATAGGTTTCATGTAGTGATGCTGGAACGATGGCTCTGTTGCCTTTCATAATGACATTGTTGTCGATGATTAGTTCATCGTGGTAGCTGAAGAATGGTTTTATTTCTATAGGCACACTACTTGCTTGTTTTGGCCACCCCTGCTGGATGTAGCGGGCAAGTGTCTGTAGGGTAGCGTCCTTCGAGGTGTGTTCGGTGAGCTCTTGTAGGCGTTTTGGTGAGATGAGCTGAAGTGACATTACCTCGAAGTCGCGCCCCTCTTCCTTTAGAGGTTGCTCATCCAGCGTTGGTGTGCGAGAGAGTGTGTCTGCGATGTAAAGGTGTTTGCCTTTCTTGTACACCAGAGTCAAGTTGAACTTTTGTAATCGTAACATCATGCGCTGTAGCCGTGCCGGGACTGCGTGGAAAGGTTTGTTTTGGATTGTGACCAAAGGCTGGTGGTCAGTTTCAATCACCACTGGCTTTCCGTAGATGTAGTCGTAAAACCTGTAACATGCGAACACTACAGCTAGTAACTCCTTCTCTATCTGAGCGTACCTTCTCTCCGTTGGAGTTAAAGTTCTTGATGCATATGCCACAGGTTTGTCGTCCTGAAGGCATGCAGGCCCTAGACCATGCTGGGAAGCGTCACATGTGAGAGTCACTGGCTTGTGCATGTCATAGTATTGAAGTACTGGTGGGCTAGTGAGGCATGTTTTAAGTTTGTTGAAAGCATCCTGCTGATGTTGAGTCCAGCTCCACACCACATCCTTGTGAAGCAACTGACGAAGTGGTGCTGACAGTTCACTTAAGTTTGGGATGAACTTGCCCAGGTAGTTGATCACTCCCAGGAAACGTTGGAGAGACGTCTTGTCCTCTGGTGGTGGCATTTCATTGATCGCGGAGATTTTAGTTGGATCTGCTTTTAGTCCTTCGTCAGTGAATATGTGTCCCACGTAGCTCACTTCTTTAAGTCTGAACTTGCACTTTTTTGGATTCAGTTTGAGTTTTACTTGTCTTGCCCGCTCCAGAACCTTTTTTAAATTTTTGTCATGCTCCTCTATTCCTTTGCCTCCCACTATGATGTCGTCCACAATCACTGCGCATGGATATCCCATGAATATTTGTTCCATGGCTCTCTGGAAGACTTCAGAAGCGGTGTTGATGCCAAAGGGCATCCTCAGGAATTTGAATCTGCCGAAAGGTGTTGCAAAGGTAGTGAGAAGAGATGAGGCAGGATCTAGTTTGATTTGCCAGAAGGAGCTCTTTGCATCCAGAACTGAGAAGATGGTTGCTCCCGACATCTGAGCAGCTACTTCCTCCACAGTTCGCATGGGATGGTGAGGTCGCATTAGTGCCTTGTTCAGATCCCTTGGATCAATGCAGATACGAACATCATCTGTATTCTTTTTGTGTGTTGCGACCATGTTAGATACCCATTCCGTGGGCTCCTCCACTGGTTCAATTACTCCCAGGGCCTGCATTCTTTGGAGTTCCTCTTTAACTCTTTTCTGCATAGGAACAGGAACGCGTCTTGGAGGGTTGACGACAGGTGACACGTTTGGAGTGAGTTTCATTGAGTAAGTTACAGGTAAGTCACCGACTTCATCTTTAAACAGGTCTGTGTATTCATGCAAGGCAAGGCAAGGCAAGTTTATTTGTATAGCACAATTCAACAACAAGGTGATTCAAAGTGCTTTACAGAGACATTAGAAACAAAAACAAATAAAAAGCGTGATTTAAAATTAATTAAAACAAGCAAACAAACTAATTAATTAACAAACAAACAAACAAACAAACAAAACAGTATATAAAATCAAAACAGATAAAATCAGAACAGTAGATAAAATCAGTAGTTAAAGTGTAAGTTTTGAGTGCGGATTTAGTGCTTTATTCAAATGCAGCTGAGAACAGGTGAGTCTTCAACCTGGATTTAAATAAACTGAGTGTTTCAGCTGATCGGAGGCTTTCTGGGAGTTTGTTCCAGATATAAGGAGCATAAAAGCTGAATGCGGCTTCTCCGTGTCTGGTTCTGACTCTGGGAACTGATAAAAGACCAGATCCAGATGACCTGAGGGATCTGGAAGGTTCATACTGGGTCAGGAGGTCACTGATGTATTTTGGTCCTAAACCATTCAGAGCTTTATAGACCAGCATCAGAACTTTAAAGTCTATCCTCTGACGGACAGGCAGCCAGTGTAAAGACCTCAGAGCTGGACTGATGTGGTCCACTTTTTTGGTCTTAGTGAGGACTCGAGCAGCAGAGTTCTGAATGAGCTGTAGTTGTCTGACTGATTTTTTAGGTAGACCTGTAAAGATGCTGTTACAGTAATCAAGCCTACTAAAGATGAATGCATGGACTAGTTTTTCCAGGTCCTGTTGGGACATCAGATCTTTTATCCTTGATATATTCTTGAGGTGATAGTAAGCTGATTTTGTTATTGTCTTAATGTGTTTTTCTAAGTTTAGGTCTGCATCCATCACTACACCCAAATTTCTCGCCTGGTTTGTGGTTTTTAGGTGTATAGACTGAAGTTCTCTGGTGACCTGTAATCGTTTTTCTTTGGCGCCAAAGACTATTACTTCAGTTTTGTTTTTGTTTAGCTGGAGAAAATTGTGACACAACCAGTCATTAATTTCCTCAATGCATTTACCAAGAGTCTGTACAGGGCCTCGGTCTCCTGGTGACATTGTGATATATATTTGTGTGTCATCTGCATAGCTGTGATAGTTTATTTTGTTGTTGTTTATAATCTGTGCCAGTGGGAGCATGTAAATGTTAAACAGAAGAGGTCCCAAGATGGAACCTTGGGGAACTCCACATGTGATACTTGTCTGCTCAGATGTGAAGTTACCTATTGATACAAAGTATTTCCTGTTTTCTAAGTATGTTTTGAACCAGTTTAGTACAGTTCCTGAAAGACCTGTCCAGTTCTCCAGTCGTTTGAGTAATATGTTGTGGTCAACTGTATCAAATGCTGCACTGAGATCCAGTAAAACTAAGACTGACATTTTTCCACTGTCTGTATTCAGACATATGTCATTAAACACTTTGGTCAGAGCGGTTTCAGTGCTGTGGTTCTGTCTAAAACCTGACTGGAAGGCATCATAGCAGTTATTCTGTTTTAAGAAGTAATTGAGCTGTTGAGAAACTGCTTTTTCAATGATCTTACTTAAAAATGGGAGATTTGAGATCGGCCTGTAGTTGTTCATTTGTGTCTTGTCAAGATTGTCCTTTTTTAGTATAGGTTTTATTACAGCCGTTTTTAGTGATTCTGGAAACACACCTGATAATAAAGAAAAATTGACGATCTGTAACAGGTCTGACTCTAAAGTCTTTGAGACCTTTTTGAAAAAACTTGTTGGCAGGACATCTAAACAGCAAGAGGAGGAGTTCAGTTGACCTAAGATGTCCTCCAGGTCTTTGCTGTTAATCGGGTGAAACTGTTTCATGGTGTTTAAACAGTTTTTCGGTGGACACAGTACATATTCTGGATCTGCTGTTGATGTACCAATTGCTTGTCTAATCTTTTGGATTTTTTCTGTGAAGAATTTGGCAAAGTCATTGCAGGCCATGGTCGAATGAAGTTCAGCTGCCACTGACACAGGAGGGTTTGTTAGCCTGTCAACTGTAGAAAATAAGACCCGAGCATTATGACTATTTTTAGTGATGATGTCAGAGAAGTAGGACCTCCTTGCATTCCTCAGTTGTAAATTATAATTGTGAAGTTTCTCTTTATAGATGTCATAATGAACCTGGAGGTTTGTTTTTCTCCATCTGCGCTCAGCTTTCCTACACTCTCTTTTTTCATTTTTCACTAGTGTGGAGTTTCTCCATGGAGACTTTTTCCTTCCAGAGATAACCTTCACCTTAATGGGAGCAATTGTATCCATTACATTTAACATTTTAGCATTGAAGCTATTGACGAGTTCATTGACTGAACCTCTGGACAGATCAGGTGTTAATGGGAAGACCTGGTTAAATATCTCACTACTGTATTCAGTTATACACCGTTTTGTGATCACTGCTGTTGATATATTTGTGTGGGCTGAGATTTTACTTTCAAAGAAAACACAGTAATGATCAGACAGGCCCACATCAGACACAGTAACCTTTGAAATGCTCAGGCCCTTGGAGATCAGCAGGTCAAGAGTGTGTCCTCTATTATGTGTGGGCTCTGTTACATGCTGAGTCAGCCCAAAGTTGCCCAGAGTGTTACTCAGGTCTTTAGTCCCTTTATCCTGAGGGTTGTCTACATGGATGTTAAAATCCCCAACAATAATTACACAGTCGAAATCAACACAGATCACAGACAGCAGTTCACTGAGATCATTAAAAAAGTCTGTGCAGTATTTGGGAGACCTGTAAACATTAAGAAACACAACTTTGGATGGGGCCTTCAGCTGTAAAGCAACATATTCAAAAGACTGAAAACTTCCAGGAGATAGCTGCTTACATTGAAATGATTCATTAAATAAGACAGCAACCCCTCCTCCTCTCCTGCTCACCCTGGCCTCACTGATAAAACTGTAGTTAGGAGGGGTCGTCTCGATGAGAACAGCTCCACTGTTACTTTGGTCCAACCAAGTTTCAGTTGAAAACATAAAATCAAGGCTGTGCTCAGTGATTAAATCATTAATTGTGTGGATGCTTTGAGGCATCCACACTATTGTTTTCCTGTTTCTCTTTATTCTTTATTATTGTGTGGATGCTTTAAGGCATCCACACTATTGAGTTCCTGTTTCTCTTTATTCTTTATTGTGTGGATGCTTTAAGGCATCCACACTATTGTTTTCCTGTTTCTCTTTATTCTTTATTATTATTATTGTGTGGATGCTTTAAGGCATCCACACTATTGTTTTCCTGTTTCTCTTTATTCTTTATTATTATTGTGTGGATGCTTTAAGGCATCCACACTATTGAGTTCCTGTTTCTCTTTATTCTTTATTATTATTGTGTGGATGCTTTAAGGCATCCACACTATTGTTTTCCTGTTTCTCTTTATTCTTTATTATTCTTAGGACTTCCGTACGTTTTTCGCCGTTGAACTACTTCCACAATTTTTGTGCTATTTTCACCGTTCAAATTTTAAACTATTCTGCTATTTCTGCTAATGTGTGCTATATCTTTTGGTATTTATAACTATTATACTTTTTAAAATATTAAGCTTTTTTCCTTTAATTTGTCCCATTGAAATGAATGGGAAACTTCCGCAATTCTGCTAAAATTTGCTTGTTTTTGAAACTTAACTACTTCCTCATACTTTCGCCTAGAACAACCATTCAAATTTTAAAATGTTCACAAAATATTGGGCTATTTGTGGATGATTCAGCTTTTTCATATCTGTTACCGTTTTCATCTTATCCCTCTTTAAGTTTTCAGTTGCAAAATTGTGATTTTTCACAAAATACATGCGTTGTTATGGTTGCTATGCACTTGGTTCTAAGTGAGCCATTGTAAGTTTCGCAGTCTTCTCTTCATGTCCGAACAACTTCTTACTACTTGCTCAATTTTCACTCAACTCCCACAAATTATACATCAAAACGTAGGTATTTTTGCTGGCTTTCAGAAAATGTCACTATCATTGTTGTGGAATTTATAGAATTCTGGCAAATCTCCTCAGACCAACACAAAGTCTGAAAACTCTCCATAGAAAGTCAATGGAGAATTTGTTCAAAATCGCCGCTTGATTTCTGTAATGAGAGGCATATTCGAATCGTCATATCTCCTTAACGAAGCAAAGTTAAGACATGAGGCTTGTCCCTATATATCTTCAGACACTTCTGACGCTCACAATTCAAGAATTTTTTTCTCACCTATTACCATTTGGCCATGAATTACGTTTGTTTGAGGGTAGGAAATTCGTCCTTCGCTCAGATTTCTTCAGATTTCAAACTCTGGAAATGAACCACTTTTTTCTCTCGTCATATCTTTTTGATGGATTTCTATAGAGACCTGAAAATTTCCATGACTGTTCACTAAAGCCTTCTGTCTCTTACGGTGAAAGAATGACATCGATACTCCAAATAGATTTAGAGTTACAAAGCGTTGTTTGAGGGCAAGTCAAGGCAGTTTTCGCTTAGCCTCTACTCAGTTATGGTGCATTACAAGTCAAATATCTTTAATAATTCATATTTTAATGATAAATTGTCAACACTTGAAGATTCCCCCATCTCTTCTGAACAAAACGGTGTAAGAATGACCGTTCTAGCCCCTACGGTTAGGAAATTATGGCCATTTGTTTGGAGGGTAGTCCTCACTATGAGAAATAGACTGCAAAAATCCTGTCTCTCTGCTGCCTGTGTAAAAACAGCTGCACCTGTTTTGGCGGGAAAAAGTACACAGCCTCTCTGATTGGTGGATTCAAATTCAGCAGCTCCCAGGCTGCTTGACTGACCTACAAAGTTGCTTCTCTCTCCCTCTGTGTGTGTGTGTGTGCGTGTGTGTATTTCTGCTTTTTATAGTATTTCTACTTTTTATAGGATTTCTGCTTAATATAGTATTTCTGCTTTTTATAGTATGTCTGCTAAATTATAGTATTTCTACTTTTTATAGTATTTCTGCTTTTTATAGTATTTCTGCTTAATATAGTATTTCTGCTAAATTATAGTATTTCTGCTTTTTATACTATTTCTGCAAAATTATAGTTTTTCTTCTAAATTATAGTACTTCTGCTTTTCATAGTATTTCTGCTTAATATATTATTTCTGCTAAATTATAGTATTTCTGCTTTTTATAGTATTTGTGCTTAATATAGTATTTCTGCTAAATTATAGTATTTCTGCTTTTTACTTTATTTCTGCTTAATATAGTATTTGTGCTTAATATAGCATTTCTGCTAAATTATAGTATTTCTGCTTTTTATATTATTTCTGCAAAATTATAGTATTTCTGCTAAATTATAGTACTTCTGCTTTTCATAGTATTTCTGCTTAATATATTATTTCTGCTTAATATAGTATTTCTGCTTTTTATAGTATTTCTGCTTAATATAGTATTTCTGCTAAATTATAGTATTTCTGCTTTTTACAGTATTTCTGCTTAATATAGTATTTGTGCTTAATATAGCATTTCTGCTAAATTATAGTATTTCTGCTTTTTATAGTATTTCTGCTAAATTATAGTATTTCTGCTTTTTATAGTATTTCTGCTTAATATAGCATTTCTGCTAAATTATAGTATTTCTGCTTTTTATAGTATTTCTGCTAAATTATAGTATTTCTGCTTTTTATAGTATTTGTGCTTAATATAGTATTTCTACTAAATCATAGTATTTCTGCTTTTTATAGTATTTCTGCTTTTTATAATATTTGTGCTTAATATAGTATTTCTGCTTAATACAGTATTTCTGCTAAATTATAGTATTTGTTCTTAATATAATATTTCTGCTAAATTATAGTATTTCTGCTTTTTATAATATTTCTGCTAAATTATAGTATTTCTGCTTTTTATAGGATTTGTGCTTAATATAGTATTTGTGCTTAATTATAGTATTTCTGCTTTTTATAGTATTTCTGCTAAATTATAGTAATTCTGCTAAATTATATTATTTCTGCTTTTTATAGTATTTCTGCTTTTTATAGTATTTGTGTTTAATATAGTATTTCTGCTCTTTATAGTATTTGTGCTAAAACATAGTATTTCTACTAAATGTAGTATTTATGCTTAATCATACTATTTCTATATATTACTGCCAGGTCCCCAGGCAGCCAATCCTCTGTGAGGACTGAGACACTTAGCCCTGAAATTTACATATCAGGGCCTGCACGGCTTCCCAGCCAGCCAATCATATCTGAGGTCTGCCGTTTCTTCTCTCGTCATATCTCAGCGACGGTTGTACAAAGAGCAATGAAAATCGCAGTCAAAGTACACCAAAGTCCGCTGATTAACCCAGTACAAGAATCATGTTTCTAGTCCACCTAGTTTTTGAGTTACACGATGTTTTGCAAATCATGGTTTTTGTGCCAAATCATAACATTTGTGTTATGTTATAGTATTACTACTAAGTGGAGGAATTTCTGTCATGATACAGTATATGTGCTGATTACAGTATTTCTGCTAAATTATAGTATTTCTGCTTAATCATACTATTTCTATATATTACTGCCAGGTCCCCAGGCAGCCAATCCTCTGTGAGGACTCAGACACTTAGCCCTGAAATTTACAAATCAGGGCCTGCACGGCTTCCCAGCCAGACAATCATATCTGAGGTCTGCCGTTTCTTCTCTCGTCATATCTCAGCGACGGATGTACAAAGAGCAATGAAAATCGCAGTCAAAGTACTCCAAAGTCCGCTGATTCACCCAGTACAAGAATTATGCTTCTAGTCCACCTAGTTTTTGAGTTACACGACGTTTTGTAACTCCAAAAAACGGCGTTTTTCGCCTCTTACCGCGATCTAATTCTGACTGCTCATCACCCTGTTTTCCAGGCACCTGCTCTCTTCCCCAGTGGCGCAGTTGGTAGTGACACGGGTCTTCACCCCAAAGGTCGTGGGTTCAATCCTACCTTGGTCAACATGTTTTTTTCCCTACAAATTAATACACTATCACAGACCAGTGATTCATATTCATCATTTATTACAATTCTGCAAACTTTTATCATTTTACCAGCTTTTCTAATATGGACCTCAGATTCTTGTTTACACTCCATGGCACAAATACTGTTCCCTTTAGGCTCTGTGTATGTGTGTGTGTATCAATATTTCTCCCATTTTAAAGTATTACTCCTCCATAATTGTATTTCTGTTAAATCAAAGTACTTTTACTACATCTTAGTACTTCTGCTCAATCATAGTATTTATGCTAAATCATAGTATTTTTGCCAAATCATGGTTTTTGTGCCAAATCATAACATTTGTGTTATGTTATAGTATTACTACTAAGTGGAGGAATTTCTGTCATGTTACAGTATATGTGCTGATTACAGTATTTCTGCTAAATCATACTATTTCTACTATATTATATTTTTCTTTCTAAATATAGCATTTCTGCTATGTTATAATATTTGTGCTAAACCAGAGTATTTGCGCTGAAACATAGTATTTCTGCCAAATGATAGTATTTCTGTCAAATTATAGTATTTGTGCTAAAACATAGTATTAATTTAAAATTACAATATTCATAGTTCATCACAGTGTCTCTGGTAAATCACAGTATTTCTGCTATGTTGTACAATTTTTCTAAATCATAGTGTTTCTGTAATGTTTAAGTATTTTTGGCTAAATATATTCTTTCTGTCATCTTATACTATTTCTCCTAAATTCTTGTATATTTGAGAAGTTATCATGTTTCTGGTAAGTTACAATATTTCTGCCAAGTTCTGCTATGCTATTGTATTTCTGCCAAGTATTATGTTTCCTCTAAGATATTGCAGTTCTGCTAAGTTATTACTTTTTAGCAAAGTTCCTTTGCTTCTGCAAAGTTTTTACAATTTCTGCAACTTTTCAGCTTTTTCAGCTAGTTTTTGCAGATAGCTTCAGCTTTAAAGCATCCACACTGCATTTTCGCAGGAAATGTAAATTTTTCTAGTTATTGTGTGGATGCTTTAAGGCATCCACACTATTGTTTTCCTGTTTCTCTTTATTCTTTATTATTGTGTGGATGCTTTAAGGCATCCACACTATTGTTTTCCTGTTTCTCTTTATTCTTTATTATTATTCTTCCGTTTCCGTACGTTTTTCGCCGTTGAACTACTTCCACAATTTTTGTGCTATTTTCACCATTCAAATTTTAAACTATTCTGCTATTTCTGCTAATGTGTGCTATATCTTTTGGTATTTTTCACTATTATACTTTTTAAAATATTAAGCTTTTTTCCTTTAATTTGTCCCATTGAAATGAATGGGAAACTTCCGCAATTCTGCTAAATTTTGCTTGTTTTTGAAACTTAACTACTTCCTCATATTTTCACTTAGAACAACCATTCAAACTTTAAAATGTTCTCAAATTATTGGGCTATTCAGCTATAAATCAGCTTTTTCAAATCTTTTACCGTTTTATTTTTATCCCTCTTAAAGTTTTGAGTTGCAAAATTGTGATTTTTCACAAAATACATGCGTTGTTATGGTTGCTATGCACTTGGTTCTAAGTGAGACACTGTAGGTTTCGCAGTCTTCTCTTCATGTCCGAACAACTTCTTGCTACTTGCTCAATTTTCACTCAACTTCCACAAATTATACATCAAAACGCAGGTATTTTTGCTGGCTTTCAGAAAATGTCACTATCATTGTTGTGGGATTTATAGAATTTTGGCAAATCTCCTCAGACCAACACAAAGTCTCAAAACTCTCCATAGAAAGTCAATGGAGAGTTTGTTCAAAATCACCGCTTGATTTCTGTAATGAGAGGCATATTCGAATCGTCATATCTCCCCAACGAAGCGAAGTTAAAACATGAGGCTTGTCCCAGTATATCTTCAGACATTCCTGATGCTCACAATTCAAGAATTATTTTCTCACCTATTACCGTTCTGAGATGAGTTAGACTTGTTTGAGGGTAGGAAATTCGTCCTTCGCTCAGATTTCTTCAGCTTTCAAACTCTGGAAATGAACCACTTTTTTCTCTCGTCATATCTTTTTGATAGATTTCCACAGAGACCTGAAAATTTCCATGCCTGTTCACCAAAGCCTGCTGTCTCTTACGGTGAAAGAATGATATCGATACTCCAAATAGATTTAGAGTTAGAAAGCGTTGTTTGAGGGCAAGTCAAGGCAGTTTTCGCTTCGCCTCTACTCAGTTATGGTGCATTACAAGTCAAATATCTTTAATAATTCATATTTTAATGATAAATTGTCAACACTTGAAGATTCCCCCATCTCTTCTGAACAAAACGGTGTAAGAATGACCGTTCTAGCCCCTACGGTTAGGAAATTATGGCCATTTGTTTGGAGGGTAGTCCTCACTATGAGAAATAGACTGCAAAAATCCTGTCTCTCTGCTGTGTGTGTAAAAACGGCTGCACCTTTTTTGGCGGGAAAATGTACACAGCATCTCTGATTGGTTGATTCAAATCCAGCAGCTCCCAGGCTGCTTGACTGATCTATAAAGTTGCTTCTCTCTCTTTCTGTGTGTGTTATAGTATTTCTAAATTATAGTATTTCTGCTTTTTATAGTATTCCTGCTAAATTATAGTATTTCTGCTTTTAATAGGATTTGTGCTTAATATAGTAGTTCTGCTTTTTATAAGATTTGTGCTTAATATAGTATTTCTGCTTTTTATAGGATTTGTGCTTAATATAGTATTTTTGCTTTTTATAGTATTTCTGCTAAATTATAGTATTTCTGCTACATTATAGTATTTCTGCTTTTTATAGTATTTCTGCTTAATATAGTGTTTCTGCTAAATTACAGTATTTCTGCTTTTTATAGTATTTCTGCTAAATTATAGTATTTCTGCTAAATTATAGTATTTCTGCTTTTTATAGTATTTCTGCTTTTTGTACGATTTGTGCTTATTATAGGATTTGTGCTTAATATAGTATTTGTGCTAAATTATAGTATTTCTGCTAAATTATAGTATTTCTGCTTTTTATAGGATTTGTGCTTAATATATTATTTCTGCTAAATTAGAGTATTTCTGCTTTTTATAGTATTACTGCTTTTTGTACTATTTCTGCTTAATATAGTATTTCTGCTAAATTAAAGTATTTCTGCTTTTTATAGTATTTCTGCTAAATTATAGTATTTCTGCTTTTTATAGTATTACTGCTTTTTGTACTATTTCTGCTTAATATAGTATTTCTGCTAAATTATAGTATTTCTGCTTTTTATAGTATTTCTGCTAAATTATAGTATTTCTGCTTTTTATAGTATTACTGCTTTTTGTACTATTTCTGCTTAATATAGTATTTCTGCTAAATCATAGTATTTCTGCTTTTTATAGTATTCCTGCTAAATTATAGTATTTCTGCGACTACCGCCCAGTAGCACTCACCCCCATCATCACTAAGTGCTTAGAGTAGCTGGTCCTAGCACACTTCAAATCCTGTCTCCCCCCCACCCTGGACCCCAACCAATTCGCATACCGCCAGAACAGGAGCACAGAGGATGCAGTCTCCATCGCGTTGCACTCTGTCCTCTCACACCTGGACAACAACAACACATACGCCAGAATGCTGTTTATAGACTTCAGTTCAGCATTCAATACAATCCACCCCTCACAACTCATCAGAAAATTGACAGACCTGGGCATCAGTTCCCTCATCTGCAAATGGTTACTGGACTTCCTGACCAACCGCCCCCAACATGTCCGGCTGGATAACCACTGCTCATCTACAATCACAATGAACACCGGTGTACCACAAGGCTGTGTGATGAGCCCTTTCCTCTACTCCCTCTTCACCCACGACTGCAGACCTGCTGATGGTTCCAACACCATCATTAAGTTTGCAGATAGATGGTATGATTCATATCTCAGCGCGCCTCTCACCGCGATCTAATTCTGACTGATCATGACCCGGTCTTCCAGGCGCCCGCTCTCTTTCCCAGTGGCGCAGTTGGTAATGACACGGGTCTTTAACCAAAAGGTCGTGGGATCAATCCCACATTGGTCAACATGTTTTTTTCCCTACAAATTAATACACTATCACAGACCAGTAATTCATATTCATCATTTATTACAATTCTGCAAACTTTTTTATGATTTTACCAGCTTTTCTAATATGGACCTCACATTCTTGTTAACACTCCATGGCACAAATACTGTTCCCTTTAGGCTCTGTGTATGTGTGTGTGTATCAATATTTCTCCCATTTTAAAGTATTACTCCTCCATAATTGTATTTCTGTTAAATCAAAGTACTTTTACTACATCTTAGTACTTAGTACTGGTAGTAGTACTGCTCAATCATAGTATTTCTGCTAAATCATAGTATTTTTGCCAAATCATGGTTTTTGTGCCAAATCATAACATTTGTGTTATGTTATAGTATTACTACTAAGTGGAGGAATTTCTGTCATGTTACAGTATATGTGCTGATTACAGTATTTCTGCTAAATCATATTATTTCTACTATATTATATTTCTCTTTCTAAATATAGCATTTCTGCTATATAATTGTATTTCTGCTATGTTATAATATTTGTGCTAAACCAGAGTATTTGTGCTGAAACATAGTATTTCTGCCAAATGATAGTATTTCTGTCAAATTATAGTATTTGTGCTAAAACATAGTATTAATTTAAAATTACAATATTCAAATTTGATCACAGTTTCTCTGGTAAATCACAGTATTTCTGCTATGTTGTACTATTTTTCTAAATCATAGTGTTTCTGTAATGTTTAAGTATTTTTGGCTAAATATATTCTTTCTGTTATCTTATACTATTTCTCCTAAATTCTTGTATATTTGAGAAGTTATCATGTTTCTGCTAAGTTACAATATTTCTGCCAAGTTCTGCTATGCTATTGTATTTCTGCCAAGTATTATGTTTCCTCTAAGATATTGCAGTTCTGCTAAGTTATTACTTTTTAGCAAAGTTCCTTTGCTTCTGCAAAGTTTTTACAATTTCTGCAACTTTTCAGCTTTTTCAGCTAGTTTTTGCAGACAGCTTCAGCTTTAAAGCATCCACACTGCATTTTCGCAGGAAATGCAAATTTTTCTAGTTGTGTGGATGCTTTAAGGCATTGTGACAAAGTGGCTAGGAGAGAAGTCATTTGCCATTTGTCACTTGTGTATGTTGTTATTCTGTGTTCTGTTATCTTATAGTTTATCATAATGCTTTAATGTAAACACAGCACATGTAGCCTTGGCTCTACATACTATCCCGGGTCTGTTTGTGGTAGCATTGGTTATATTCATTTCATCTGTGCAAATGTACTTAAAGCTAAATGTCACTTCGTCATTAATTGATTTGAATCTTTCATTTGTTTATGTAGTTTGCTTATACTTACCATTGTGTGTTCCTCTGGACAGGTCCTATGTGTAAAACGGGTATGTGGGAATGGCCGCCCCAGTACTTCCTGATTTTATAGGATATGTCACTGATCATGTCAATTGGGTGTAACCAAATGAAGGGGTGTTTCTTTTGTGTAAAATTGTTTATTTCATTTAAAACAACCTCATGAGTCAGTAAGTGGAGAGATTGACTTTTCAAACTGTTTAGTTGGGTGAATGAGTTTGTTGGGTGGAAGGGTTATTTTATTTCTGTTTCTTTGGACTAGACTGTGTTATTTAGTCTACCCTGTTTTCCCAATGGTGGAGGTTAATGAGATCCAGGTGTGAGCAGAATTTTATATAAAGCAGGTGAGATTTTGACTGAGAGGGTCTTATGTTTTGTGAAATAATTGTTGAAAGGCGACGCCAGAAAATAAAGAATACTTAAAAAGAAACTTGAACAGTCTGCAGATGCTGTCTTCCTATCACCTTCCATGCTGCTTATGTCACGCTACTTCACAAATGGTGGCAGCAGTGGCTCCAGGCCAATAGGTGATAACAATGCAGAAATCTACCAAGTCAAGGAAACCTCAAGGGCCAACAGATTTTCCCCCAGAGGAGGCCCAAGATGATGGCCACCTGCCAGAAGCTACGGGTGAGCACAGCACGGAAGTACAAAGTCTCTCAGAGCTCTCAACTTTATTAAAAGGCCTGATGCAACAGCATGCTGACCGTGAGACAAAATGGGACCAGGACAGACAACGCCAGGATGAACGGTGGCGTAGAATGCAACACCAGTTCAGCCAACTGCAACAGGAGGTCCAGTCGGAGCGCCGGGAGCATCAGATGCTGTTGGAAGGTGCAGTAGCTGATTCCGGCACGCCTCTGAGCCCCTCAGTGCGGCAAAAGGTGCAGCAACCTGTTCAACAGAGAGGAAACCACCCTGAGTCTTCCACAGCACCACAGTCATCCAATCTGGGCAGAGTAAGCGGCTGGAAAGGCCCGAAGATGCAGCCCTATGGTGAGGATGAAGATATTGAACATTATTTAACCACTTTTGAGAGGATTGCAACAGGATGTCAGTGGCCACAAGAAGAATGGGCACTGCATCTGGCTCCACTTCTTAGTGGTAAAGCACGTGCGGCATATGTTGCTATGGACACTGAAGAGACAATGGACTATGATAAAGTAAAAACCGCCGTTCTTGAAAAATTTGAAATAAGCGCTGAGACTTACCGAATCAGGTTCCGCAACATGACTGTGAAGGACGATGAGACACCCAAAGAGCTGCGAACGCGCCTTAAAGACCTATATGAAAAGTGGATGCTTCCAAAGGAGAAGACAAAGGACCAAATAGGAGATGTCATAGTGATGGAGCAGTTTCTCAGAGTTCTTAACCCAGAGCTGAGGACCTGGGTGAAAGAGCGCAACCCCACCACTTCAAAAGAAGCTGCAGAGATGGCAGAGGCTTTTCTTGCAGCCCGACGATCACAAAAAGGGTACATGGTAGGAAAACCCAGTTCAGCCCCTGTATTTGTGGGTAAGTCAGGGGGTGGGAATGGGTACAGAGCTAAAAGCCCTAAACAAAGTTTCCCAATCACTAGCAGTAGCCGTGCTAGAGAAGTAAGGCAGAGAGGCACGTTAGTGTGTCATGCCTGTGGTCAAGCAGGTCACTTTAAGGCAGATTGCCCAGGTCAGCAAGTCAGTAAGACTTACATGTGTCTTTCACCACAGTGTTTTGACTTGCTAGAGGAAGAAACTGAGTCTCTCATACCCTCCAGTGATCAGGAGCACACTATCTGTGTTTTCATTGAGGGAAAACCGTGTGTTGCCCTCTTGGATTCAGGCAGTAGCCGCACACTTGTCAGACAAGATTGTCTCCCTAGCGACACCACATTTTGTGGTAAAGTGAAAGTCTGGTGTGTTCATGGTGATAATGTTGATTATCCTATTGCCAACGTTTGCCTTCAAGTTAATGAAAAGGAGTATGTACTTACAGTTGGAGTAATTGATAAACTTCCCTACCAGATTGTGTTGGGCCGGGACATGCCAATTCTTGGGGAGTTATTGGCAAAGACAGAGAAGGACAGAGAAGAGAAGAATCTGCATGTTCCATGTGAAGGTCTGCTAGTAGTCACTAGGTCTGGTAATAAAGCTTCTCATTCTGAGCTAGGTTTGAGTGAGTTGCCCTATGCAGACAGTGAAATTCCAGATATTGACAGACTCTGTAGGCCGCATATAAAGAAAAGTAAAATGCAGAGAAGACAGGAAAAAGTGAGGGGGACAGAAATTGCTGAGTCGCTTCCTGAACCAGAGATTGATGAGCTCTTGGTTGTCCCGAGCAATATTGTCCAACTCCAAAGGGAGGACCCCTCTCTAGCACCCCTGTTTGCTAAGAGCACCCAAGAATCAGCACAGATTACAGACAGAGTACGGGAAGTATTCATTGTTAAGAACGAACGACTATATCGTCGTAGCAAAGTTGGTGACCAGTTGGTTGTTCCCAAAAGCTTAAGGCCTGTAGTCTTGCAGTTGGCTCATTCAGTTCCTTGGGCAGGCCATTTAGGACATCTTAAAACCTTTTCCAGAATGGTAACTCGTTTTTTTTGGCCACAGCAATTTTCAGACACTGTCCAATTTTGCAAATCATGTCCACAGTGTCAGTTGACAGCCCCGAGTAGGAAAGGTGACAGAGCCCCACTCATTCCTATGCCTGTGATAGACATCCCCTTTTCTCGTGTTGCCATGGATATTGTTGGCCCATTGGAGAGAAGTAGTTCAGGGCATAGGTACATTCTAGTGATCTGTGATTATGCAACAAGGTATCCAGAAGCTTTCCCATTGAGAAGGGTCAAAGCCCGCCAAATAGCTAATTGTCTGATACAGATGTTTTCAAGGGTGGGTATTCCCAAAGAAATCTTGACAGACCAAGGCTCAAACTTCACTTCCAACCTGTTGAAGGAAGTCTACAAACTTCTGGGAATTACCGGAATCAAAACGAGCCCTTATCATCCACAAACTGATGGACTTGTTGAGAGGTTTAATAAAACCCTGAAATCAATGCTGAGGAGGTTCGTAAGAGAATCAGGAAAAGACTGGGACCAATGGCTTCCATTTTTGCTTTTCGCCTATAGAGAGGTACCACAAGCATCAACTGGATTTTCTCCATTTCAGCTCTTGTATGGCCATAATGTCAGAGGGCCACTGGATGTACTTAGGGAAGCTTGGGAGGAAGCTAGCCCTGAAAAACAGTGCTCTTCCCTCTCTTATGTGTTGAAAATGAGGGACAAGCTTGAACAGTTTCAGGAACTGGCTCATTTTCACCTAGTAAGTGCCCAGCAACGTCAAAAACAGAACTATGATAAGACTGCTCGCAGGAGGGCCTTTAAAGAAGGACAAAAAGTGTTGCTGCTTTTGCCAACCACTGAAAGCAGTCTCTTAGCCAAATGGCAGGGGCCATTTGTGATAAACAGGAGGGTTGGCCCTGTCACTTATGAGCTCAATATGCCAGATCGTCGTAAAAAACACCAGGTGTTTCATGTCAACATGTTGAGGGAGTGGATTGAGAAGCCAGAACAATCACTTCAGTTGTGGGCTCGTGTTGTACTGCAGGAAGAAGAGCCTCAAGAGCAATTCTTTCCCACCAGTGCTGAAGAAGAGCTATTTCCGGATTTGAGCCATCTATCACCAGAACTGCAGGAGGAGCTCGCGGCCATAATGCCACAGGAGCTTTTCAGCACAAAGCCAGGCTACACCCATCTTATTCAGCATGACATACGCCTGCGTTGTCCGAATCAACCACCCATCAGGGATACCACCTCCAGAGTTCCAGCAAAGCTAATGCCAGCATTGAAACAGGAGGTGGAAGAAATGCTTGCAACGGGGATTATAGAGCCATCTAGAGGTGAGTGGTGTAGCCCTGTGGTACTCGTCCCCAAGAAAAATGATGCAAGACAGAGATTTTGTGTTGACTTCTCAAAACTTAATGCTGTCTCTGTTTTTGATGCATATCCTATGCCAAGAGTGGATGAATTGATTGAGCGCTTGGGTAATGCTAAGTACCTCACAACACTCGACCTTTGTAAAGGTTATTGGCAAGTCCCCCTAACAGAGTCCTCAAGGGATTTAACTACATTCAGGGTTCCCAGCGGACTTTATCGTTTCAGAACTATGCCTTTCGGACTACATGGAGCTCCAGCCACGTTCCAGAGGCTGGTGGACTTGGTTCTGAAAGGAGCTGATGGCTATGCGGCAGCGTATATTGACGACATTGTGGTATTCAGCGAGACATGGGAGGACCATGTGAAACATCTGGCTGATGTCCTGCAACGCATCAGAACAGCTGGACTAGTCATCAACCCTGGAAAGTGTCACATTGCACAGACCGAGGTGGAGTACCTGGGATACGTCATTGGGGGTGGGGTCATCCGCCCTCAGGTGAGTAAGGTCGAGAACCTTGCCTCTTGTCCTCCTCCAACTACAAAGAAAAAGTTGAGATCCTTCCTGGGTTTAGCTGGCTGGTATCGTCGTTTCATCCCCAATTTCTCTACCAGATCAGCTATTCTTAGTGATTTAACTCGTAAATCGTGCCCCAACAAAATTAAATGGACTCCAGAGTGTGAGGCTGCATTCATGGATTTGAAAAACTGTTTGTGTAATGAGCCTGTGTTGCAGTGTCCGGACTTTACGTGCCCATTTATTGTGCAGACTGATGCTTCAGGAGTTGGGCTGGGAGCTGTGTTGCTGCAAGGTGATGGAGAGGACCAAAGACCTGTGCAGTACATAAGCCGTAAGCTCTTCCCCAGAGAAATGAAGTATTCCACAATTGAAAAAGAAGCTTTGGCAATAAAATGGGCTCTGGACACTCTGAAATGCTATCTACTGGGAGGTGAATTTGTGCTTGAAACCGATCATCGAGCTTTGCAGTGGATGAGCAGAATGAGAGACACCAACGCAAGAATCACGAGGTGGTATCTTTCACTGCAGCCATATTGTTTTAAGATTCAGTATAGAGCAGGTAAAAAGAATGTTGTGGCAGACTTCCTTTCCCGTTCCTATGAGGAGTAACAGACTTAAGGGGGGGGGAATGTGACAAAGTGGCTAGGAGAGAAGTCATTTGCCATTTGTCACTTGTGTATGTTGTTATTCTGTGTTCTGTTATCTTATAGTTTATCATAATGCTTTAATGTAAACACAGCACATGTAGCCTTGGCTCTACATACTATCCCGGGTCTGTTTGTGGTAGCATTGGTTATATTCATTTCATCTGTGCAAATGTACTTAAAGCTAAATGTCACTTCGTCATTAATTGATTTGAATCTTTCATTTGTTTATGTAGTTTGCTTATACTTACCATTGTGTGTTCCTCTGGACAGGTCCTATGTGTAAAACGGGTATGTGGGAATGGCCGCCCCAGTACTTCCTGATTTTATAGGATATGTCACTGATCATGTCAATTGGGTGTAACCAAATGAAGGGGTGTTTCTTTTGTGTAAAATTGTTTATTTCATTTAAAACAACCTCATGAGTCAGTAAGTGGAGAGATTGACTTTTCAAACTGTTTAGTTGGGTGAATGAGTTTGTTGGGTGGAAGGGTTATTTTATTTCTGTTTCTTTGGACTAGACTGTGTTATTTAGTCTACCCTGTTTTCCCAATGGTGGAGGTTAATGAGATCCAGGTGTGAGCAGAATTTTATATAAAGCAGGTGAGATTTTGACTGAGAGGGTCTTATGTTTTGTGAAATAATTGTTGAAAGGCGACGCCAGAAAATAAAGAATACTTAAAAAGAAACTTGAACAGTCTGCAGATGCTGTCTTCCTATCACCTTCCATGCTGCTTATGTCACGCTACTTCACAGGCATCCACACTATTGTTTTCCTGTTTCTCTTTATTCTTTATTATTATTGTGTGGATGCTTTAAGGCATCCACACTATTGTTTTCCTGTTTCTCTTTATTCTTTATTATTGTGTGGATGCTTTAAGGCATCCACACTATTGTTTTCCTATTTCTCTTTATTCTTTATTGTGTGGATGCTTTAAGGCATCCACACTATTGAGTTCCTGTTTCTCTTTATTCTTTATTATTATTCTTCAAGTTGCTTCCGTACGTTTTTTGCCGTAGAACTACTTCCACAATTTTTATGCTATTTTCACCGTTCAAATTTTAAAATATTCTGCTATTTCTGCTAATTTGCGCAATATCTTTTGGTATTTTTTGCTATTATACTTTTTAAAATATTACGCTTTTTTCCTTTAATTTGTCCCATTGAAATGAATGGGAAACTTCCGCAATTCTGCTAAAACTTGCTTGTTTTTGAAACTTAACTACTTCCTCATACTTTCACCTAGAACAACCATTCAAACTTTAAAATGTTCTCAAATTATTGGGCTATTCAGGTATAAATCAGCTTTTTCAAATCTTTTACAGTTTTATTTTTATCCCTCTTAAAGATTTGAGTTGCAAAATTGTGATTTTTCAGAAAATACATGCGTTGTTATGGTTGCTATGCAGTTGGTTCTAAGTGTGACACTGTAAGTTTCGCAGTCTTCTCTTCATGTCCGAACAACTTCTTGCTACTTGCTCAATTTTCACTCAACTTCCACAAATTATACATCAAAACGTAGGTATTTTTGCTGGCTTTCAGAAAATGTCACTATCATTGTTGTGGGATTTATAGAATTTTGGCAAACCTCCTCAGACCAACACAAAGTCTGAAAACTCTCCATAGAAAGTCAATGGAGAGTTTGTTCAAAATCACTGCTGGATTTCTGTAATAAGTGGCATATTCGAATCGTCATATCTCCTTAACGAAGCGAAGTTAAGACATGAGGCTTGTGCCAATATATCTTCAGACACTCCTGACACTCACAATTCAAGAATTTTTTTCTCACCTATTACCATTTGGCCATGAATTATGTTTGTTTGAGGGTAGGAAATTCGTCCTTCGCTCAGATTTCTTCAGATTTCAAACTCTGGAAATGAACCACTTTTTTCTCTCGTCATATCTTTTTGATGGATTTCCATAGAGACCTGAAAATTTCCATGACTGTTCACTAAAGCCTGCTGTCTCTTACGGTGAAAGAATGATATCGATACTCCAAATAGATTTAGAGTTAGAAAGCGTTGTTTGAGGGCAGGTCAAGGCAGTTTTTGCTTCGCCTCTACTCAGTTATGGTGCATTACAAGTCAAATATCTTTAATAATTCATATTTTAATGATAAATTGTCAACACTTTAAGATTCCCCCATCTCTTCTGAACAAAACGGTGTAAGAATGACCGTTCTAGCCCCTACGGTTAGGAAATTATGGTCATTTGTTTGAGTTTAGTCCTCACTATGAGAAATAGACTGCAAAAATCCTGTCTCTCTGCTGCGTGTGTAAAAACGGCTGCACCTGTTTTGGCGGGAAAAAGTACACAGCCTCTCTGATTGGTGGATTAAAATTTAGCAGCTCCCAGGCTGCTTGACTGACCTAAAAACTTGCTTCTCTCTCTTTCTGTGTTGTGTTATAGTATTTCTAAATTATAGTATTTCTGCTTTTTATAGTATTTCTGCTAAATTATAGTATTTCTGCTTTTTATAGGATTTGTGCTTAATATAGTATTTCTGCTAAATTATAGTATTTCTGCTTTTTATAGGATTTCTGCTTTTTATAGGATTTCTGCTTTTTATAGTATTTGAGCTTAATATAGGATTTCTGCTTTTTATAGTATTTGTGCTTAATATAGTATTTTTGCTTTTTATAGTATTTGTGCTTAATATAGTATTTCTGCTTAATATAGTATTTCTGCTAAATTATAGTATTTTTGCTTTTTATAGTATTTCTGCTTAATATAGTATTTCTGCTAAATTATAGTATTTCTGCTTTTTATAGTATTTGTGCTAAAACATAGTATTTCTACTAAATGTAGTATTTATGCTTAATCATACTATTTCTATATATTACTGCCAGGTCCCCAGGCAGCCAATCCTCTGTGAGGACTGGGACATTCAAATTTACAAATCAGAGCCTGCACGGCTTCCCAGCCAGCCAATCATATCTGAGGGCTGAGGCATTCAAATTTGCATAAATTTGCCTGCAAAAATCCTGTCTCTGTGCTGCGTGTGTAAAAACGGCTGCACCTGTTTTGGTGGGAAAAAGTACACAGCCTCTCTGATTGGTGGATTCAAATTTAGCAGCTCCCAGGCTGCTTGACTGACCTAAAAACTTGCTTCTCTCTCTTTCTGTGTTGTGTTATAGTATTTCTAAATTATAGTATTTCTGCTAAATTATAGTATTTCTGCTTTTTATAGTATTTCTGCTTTTTATAGGATTTGTGCTTAGTATAGTATTTTTGCTAAATTATAGTATTTCTGCTTTTTATAGTATTTCTGCTTTTTATAGGATTTGTGCTAAAACATAGTATTTCTACTAAATGTAGTATTTATGCTTAATCATACTATTTCTGTATATTACTGCCAGGTCCCCAGGCAGCCAATCCTCTCTGAGGACAGACATTCAAATTTACAAATCAGAGCCTTCACGGCTTCCCAGCCAGCCAATCATATCTGAGGGCTCAGGCATTCAAATTTGCATATTGGGGCCTTCACGGCTTGTAAGCCAGCCAATCCTATCTGAGGTCTGCCGTTTCTTCTCTCCTCATATCTCAGCGACGGTTGTACAAAGAGCAATGAAAATCGCAGTCAAAGTACACCAAAGTCCGCTGATTCACCCAGTACAAAAATTATGTTTCTAGTCCACCTAGTTTTTGAGTTACACAAAGTTTTGTAACTCCAAAAAACGGAGTTTTTTGCCTCTCACCGCGAGCTAATTCTGACTGCTCATCACCCTGTTTTCCAGTCGCCTGCTCTCTTTCCCAGTGGCGCAGTTGGTAATGACACGGGTCTGCAACCAAAAGGTCGTGGGTTCGATTCAACCTTGGTCAACATTTTTTTTGCCCTACAAATTAATACACTATCACAGACAAGTAATTCATATTCATCATTTATTATAATTCAGCAAACTTTTATGATTTTAGCAGCTTTTTTGCCAAATCATGGTTTTTGTGCCAAATCATAACAGTTGTTTTATGTTATAGTATTACTACTAAGTGGAGGAATTTCTGTCATGTTACAGTATATGTGCTGATTACAGTATTTCTATATTATATTTCTCTTTCTAAATATAGCATTTCTGCTATATAATTGTATTTCTGCTATGTTATAATATTTGTGTTAAACCAGAGTATTTGTGCTGAAACATAGTATTTCTGCCAAATGATAGTATTTCTGTCAAATTATAGTATTTGTGCTAAAACATAGTATTAATTTAAAATTACAATATTCATAGTTCATCACAGTGTCTCTGGTAAATCACAGTATTTCTGCTATGTTGTACTATTTTTCTAAATCATAGTGTTTCCGTAATGTTTAAGTATTTTTGGCCAAATATATTCTTTCTGTTATCTTATACTATTTCTCCTAAATTCTTGTATATTTGAGAAGTTATCATGTTTCTGGTAAGTTACAATATTTCTGCCAAGTTCTGCTATGCTATTGTATTTCTGCCAAGTATTATGTTTCCTCTAAGATATTGCAGTTCTGCTAAGTTATTACATTTTAGCAAAGTTCCTTTGCTTCTGCAAAGTTTTTACAATTTCTGCAACTTTTTAGCTTTTTCAGCTAGTTTTAGCAGACAGCTTCAGCTTTAAAGCAATTCAGAATTCATATGATTACAACCAATATGTATTAGAATAAAAGAAACAAATGTGCAATGAACATGTCAGGAGTCGCTGTTAAAAAGTCTCATGGCAGTGGGGTTAAGGGACTTCCTGAACCTCTTGAGTCCTGCAGTGGAGTAAGATGAGCCTCTGCAGCTCCTACTGTGAGGATGCTTAGGCGATCACCAACACCAGCTCCTTGGTGTTGGTGTTCAGATTGTTCTTATTACTGCAGTCAGTTAAATAAATCTATCATAATAAAGTACATTTTAACATAATGACCTTATGTTTATTTATGTCTTTTAACCATTATTTCAAATTCAAAGAATCCTGTTTGAAACATTTATTAAACTTATAGAATTAAATTTCTGCTAGTTGTTTTTTGTTGCAAAAAAATCTAGTATAATAATATTTAAATTTACATATATTTTTCATGTTTTCAATGCCAATTTTGTGTAATTGCGGAGTTTCCCACTACCTGTGAATGCCTCTTTTTTTACGTCTCTGGCTGACTCCTGAATCTCCGCCCACTCTCTGGTCGATCCCTGCAGGTAAGCGCTGCTTCTCTGTCTCTCTTCTCTTAAGTGAAATGTCTATAAGCTGTTTGAGTGATTTAGCCAGTTGTTGTTAGTGACTTATAAAGCCAGTCGAAGTATAAGTCATGTTAAAGTAACACAATGACTGCTTTTTTAGTGAAACGTTGTAATTTTAGTATTTAAAAGGAGTGTTTGGTATGCTAGCCCTAACAACCTAAGCGCTAACGCCTAGCCTTGCTGCTATAGGCCCAGTGTGAAATTAATATGGTTCATTTGATTGTTTGATACAGTTATTGTGTTGTATTTGGTTCATTCGGTGTGTTAGTGTTTCTGAGTCTCTTAGTGAAGCTGAAGTTAGTTCTCCTCTTCACAAATCAGTCAGTTAAAACGGCCTCATTCTTTAGGTTGTAAGGTAATGAGCCGCCATTTTAGAACCACTGATTAGCTGCTGAAGCAGCAGGGTCGGTAACTTCAAAGGAGCCATTTTACCGCCATTAGCTGTGTCCCAAAACGTCGGCTGCATCCTTCGGAGGACCCGGCCTTCGCGGTCTACGGGCCGGGTCCTTCAAAGACCGAGAAGGCCGGAAGTGCGAGGCTGTGAAATGGGACGTCTAGCCTTCAGATTTGCGTCACCGCTGTCTCGCTGGAGTTTAATATCTCGGCCGTCTGCTCCTTGCTATTTAAAATATGACAGGACAGTGGCGTAAATTCTCGACCGTTTAACGTTTATTCAGCTGTGTGAAAATCCCGGAGGAACTCACCCGATGGATTAATAAAGTTTTATTTAATCCAATAATCTAATAACTTTGATCTCAGCCAAACCGATTTACTCCGGAACAAATAAAACACAGAAAAAAGGCAAACAATTACATTTTTAAGTTATCCGAGTGACTTATATATCATGTTTAACCTGAGTAGCGAAAGAGCGGGGGTCTGAAAACGATGAAGCCGGGAGTCCGCTGCTCTCGCCGGCTGGAGTGACTATTGCACCCCCCCGGGACGTTTTGGGACACAGCTTGCCGGGAGAAAAAGAGTCACGTGCCTGTACCGTTTGTGTTGTGGGTTAATTAACAGAAGGGAGAGAGAGGGAGGATAAAACACATAATATAAGAATAATAACATCTCTTAACAAGAAGGTTTTTTAAATTAATTAATTTTAGTTTTTTAGTTAATTTTTAAGAACTGTTTAACAAACACTTGTTTGTGCAGGTTGGTTTTTAAATATATCCTACACCTGCAGCTCTGTTTAACTTCTCACTTTGTGAAAAATTAATGAAATATAAAAAAGGCCACCTTCAAATAAATAAAATGCAGCAGTGCACCATTAATATTATAAATATGATATGTAAATATTTAAAACAACAGCATATTAAATGATACTAAATGATACTGTGTGCAGGTGATAATATTTTTAGGAAGCATAATTTGAATGCAGACCAACTCAAATGTTGAAGCCTACAAAGATATCATCCAAGCTTTCATTTATGATTGTTCATGCTTTGAAATTGTGATGTCAGAATTTGATAAAGTGTGCAGTGCTAGGTGTAGCAAATCATTGCTTATTAAATCTGCTGTGTTATCTAATAGCATGAGAAACTTGTGTGGCCTATTACAAATGGATGAAACCACATTTTACCTTAATGAAGACAGTAATCTTTAATAAGGTGTAGAAAAAAGAGGTGAGTTGTTTGTTGCTGTGGTAAACAAAGAAGTGTACTGAATCTTTTGGACAACACAGAGTGATGCAGTATTGACTGTGATGCTGATTTGAGTTGTCTCATTCTGTGTTTTTGTGCTTTGTCTTTTGTTACACAGAGTGAAAGAGATCTTTGGTTTTGCCTTTGCTGGTAAGTAAACAGTGATTGTAACTGAAGCAGTATGAACCTGGCATTGCGTAGCACATTGACGACTTGCACACGGTAGTGACTTTTGTGATATGTTTCCATTTACTGATTGGCAAAAACACAGGATTTGTGACCTGTAGTAGCAAAGCCCCCACACAGGGCCTCTGACTGTCCCTGAAAATGTCCCTGAAGTTTAATAGTCCATTTATGTATGATTTAAATTTTTTATGGCTTATTGAATCCAAACATAGTTAAATGTCAGATGTGTTTATACAGTTGTTCATTTTCTCCTTATGTTTGTGGATTTAAGTAGCAGACAAAACAATGAAAGTGTTTTAGGGGAGTCAGTATAAGTGGTTGCTCAAACACTTAAGAGCTGCACAGGTATTGATCTATATTGTCTCTCAAATTCTGCTGATGTATTACATTAAAGTCAGAACATTGTAGAAGCATTTTGCCTGACTCGGTATAAGTAATAGCTTTAACAGTTAAGCAATAATAAAAACAAAGAGAACCAGAGGTGTGAGTGGACATTGTTAGGTACATTACAGCCATTGTGTCGAATTAGTTTATTACTTATTTAGTGAATATAATGTGTTTTAAAATTAAATAGAAATGTTGCCAAAAAGGGACATTGCAACATACATAAATATTCCTAGCAACTGGTACAATGAAAGGACTTTTTAGTGTAATATTTTAAGACATTTAATTTTAATCACAAAACATTCTGCACCTCTGTTATTGTAACATGTCAGTATTTACATGTATTTTAAGATTTGCATATTCATATCAGACTAACCAAAACATGATGAGGTTTTCTGTTGCTTCTGATTTCAAGAATTACTTTGTATTTAATGTTTTTAACCTGAAAGGACATTAAAAGTTTTGGTTTTCCACACTTTATTAGCTCTGACCTGTTGTAGAAAATGTTGGAGCCACAAGGCTTCTGTGTAGGAAATATTTGGTGTGTCCTGCACTTGTGCCAACAAATATTGGTGCCTGTTCTTTGCATTTCTGTAGTAATAATGCTTTTATTACACTTGCTGTAGCCATGTGAGACCCTGCAGTTCAATTATCTCCTCTTTAGACTACAGTAAACTTAAAAAAGCTTAAAGTAATTGAGGATTTTACTAGTTAATTTGTGTCACAGTAAGTTGGATTGTGTGTGAAGAGGCTCAACAGTCTGACTCATCAAACAGTGATCTGATGAATTGTTTCCTTTCTCTAGACTGCTGATGTGATCGTCTCAAGTCTGGTAAGTAAAGGTTTGTCTGAGGTGCAGTGCTGGGAAATGTTTCTCATTATAGGAGATTCAGTGTAGTGCAGTGAGTGAGCACAGCTATTGGTGATCATTGAAAGTCATCAAATCCTAGAAAAATCTGTGTAAACATTTCCAGACCTACAGAGGTCGGTAGGTTATTGTAGCAGCGCATATTATTTCACATTAGAGCAGCTCATGAACAGCAGTTTAGGTACAATTAAGTCTTCAAGTAGGGCCTTGTGGATTTCAAAAGCTTCTTTCCCTTCATTAAATTAAGTCACTGTCTGAAAACTGCTCTTTGAATTAGTCTTTTAATTAAAGATTTTGTTGATGACTGGAAAAAATCAAAAGCACAGATACAGCACTCATTTCTGTATTTTATGATTAAATGATCTACAAAGAAATTATCACCATACTACATTTTTAATTAGGCCTTTAAATCCGCCATTATAAGTACGTCCTAGATTTAGTGGAGTGCTTATGGCTGTGTATTAAACATACCCCAAATGTGACTGAAATATAGAAACTGCTTTGTAGGAACCATCCATCTCCAAATTTCTCACTTTGCCAAAAGTCATACTGAATAAAGTATTGTTTACTTTTATGTTAACGGATCTCAAATCCCTGTTTCTGTGTGCCCAGATATTATGATGTACTGTTGTCCCAGGTAAGTACACACAGAAACAGTGATTTGAGAACTTTGGGGATTAAGGAACCTGTGATGTAGCATAAATTTTAAGTAGGTGGCCTGAAAGTGTCTGCTCTAACCTCAGTGTGTTGGTTTTGTTGGACCATATAATATTTACAGTAAGTTATTGTAGCAGCACATCTTGGTGTAAGTTTATAGACTCTGTTTGTTTTTATTGTGTTAATAGAATTTGAATGCAGGCCACCTCAAATGTTAAAACCTACAAACATTCCATACAAGCTATCATTTGTGATTGTTGCCTACTTTTAAATTGTGACATCACCATTTGATAAAGTGTGCAGTGCTAGGTGTTGCAAATCATTGGTCTACTCTCTTAAGTAATCGAACCTAAATTTTGGAGCATTACATGAATCAGAAACTTGTGTGGCTTATTGCAAATGAATAAAACTACATATTACCTTTATCAAGATGATAATCTTTAAAGAAAAACAGAGGAGAGTTGTTGTTTGTATTCCAGCTGTGGTAAACAAAGTCAGTTTCCGGAATCTTTTTGACTACAGAGAGTGATGCAGTATTGACTCTAATGCTGATTGGAGTTGTCTGATCCTGTATTTTTGTTCTTTGTCTTTTGTTACACAGAGTGAACAGATCTTTGGTTTTGCCTTTGCTGGTAAGTAGACAGTAATGGTAATGTTTAGTAATTTACCTGTGTCATCTTGCCATTCACTCATGGGCAAAAACAAATAGTCAGGATTTAGAATCTGTAGCAGCAAAGCCCCCACACAGGACCACTGACTGCCCCTGAAATTGTCAATGAAGTTTAATAGCCCATTTTTCTCTGATTTTAATTTTTGATGGCTTATCAAGTCCAAACATAGTTAAATGTCAGAGATATCTTTATGCAGTTGTTTGATTTCTCCTTATGTTTGTGGATTTAAGTATCAAACAAAACTATGAAAGTGCTTTAGGTAAGTATAGGTGGTACCTTGAACACTTAAGAGCACCACAGCTATCGATTTTTATTGTCTCTTTCGTTCCACTTATGAATTAGCATGAAGTCGAAACACTAGAAGTATTTTGCCTGAGTGACTGTAAGTGATAGCTTAAACGCTTAAGCAATAATAAAATGCAAGACAAGTACAGTTGTGAGTAGGTATATTAAAGCCAATGTTTTAAAATTAAATATAAATGTTGCCAAAAAGGGATATACTGCAAAACATAAATATTGTTAGCAACAAGTACAATGGAATGACTTTTTAGCGTAATATTTTAAGAAATTTTCATTAGAAAAATGGTGTGCCACTGTTGTTGTTGTGGTTTTCTGTTGCTTCTGATTTAAATAATTAATTTGTATTCAACATTTTTAATCTGAAATGAGATTAAAAGTTGTCGTTCTTCACATGTTAGTGATAGAAAATGTTGGAGCCACAAAGCTTCTGTGTACGAAAATATTTGGTATATCCTGCATTTGTGCCAACAAATATTGGTGCCTATTCTTTGCAATTCTGTAGTATGAATGTTTTTATTAAACATGTTAATTAACATGTTAACATGTTATTAAACATGCCATCTGAGACTCTGCAATTAAATTCAGCTCATAAAGCCTTAAATAAATTGAGAATTTTACTAGTTAATTTGTGTCACAGTAAGTTGGATTGTGTGTGAAGAGGCTCAACAGTCTGAATCATCAAACAGTGATCTGATGAATTGTTTCCTTTCTCTAGACTGCTGATCTGATCGTCTCAAGTCTGGTAAGTAAAGGTTTGTCTGAGGTGCAATGCGGGGAAATGTTTCTCATTATAGGAGATTCAGTGTAGTGCAGTGAGTCAGCACAGCTCTTGGCAATCATCAAATCCTAGAAAAGTCTATGTAAACATTTCCAGACTTACAGATCTCTCTTATCATCATGCTACATTTTTAATTAGGCCCTAATATTGGCCATGCTAAGTTTATTGTTTGTTTGTTTATTGTAGATTTAGCGGAGTGTGTATTAAACATGCCCCATATTTGACTGAAAAATGTAGAAACTGCTGTATAGGAGTCATCTGTCTCCAAATTTTTCATTTTGCCAAACGTCATACTGAGTAAATTATTTGTTACTTTTATGTTAACGGCTCCCCAGACATTATGATATACTGTTGTACCAGGTAAGTACACACAGAAACGGGAATTTGAGACCTTTGGGCATTTAGGAACATGTGAGTTGAGTGCATGTGAAGTGTTTAAAGCAGGTGGTCTGAAACTGTCTGCTCTAACTTCATTGTGTGGGTTTAGCTTGACCATATAATGTTTATAGTAAGTTACTGTAGCACCACATCTTGGTTTACAGACTCTGTTTGTTTTTATTGTGTTAATAGAATGCAAAAATGTCCTTAGAAATGTTCCACCACCATATGTTAAACATTTTCATTCAGTTGAATCTAATAATGTACTGTACAACTCTTCAGTGTGTAATGATATATATGTTCTGTATTTTTCGGACTGTAAGGCGCACTAAATTCTAAGGCACATTAAGCCAAACAAAACAGATAAGTCAAACTTTATTCAACTCATTTACAATAACTCTCAACAGCAGCACATCTCAGCACATCTTGGTTTAAGTTTATAGACACTGTTTGTTTTTATTGTGTTGATAGAATGTAAAAGTTTCTTTAGAATAATTCCACCACCATTTTTGAGCATTTTCAATCAGTTCAGTCCAATAATGTACTGTGGAACTCTTCAATATGTAAAGCCCTGTGTGTACTGTATTTTTCGGATTATAAGGCATATGCAGCTAACCAAATATTCAGATAACTCAAACTATTCAACTCATTCACAGTAACTCTCAACATTTTTCAGTGGTAACACATAACAATACACTTTTTATATGTGTACAATACACAATACACTTTTTATATGTATAAAGTACTTACAATAAAAGATTGTACACTTACAATCTTTTTCTGTTCAGTCCTCTTCCACAAATCTATCAAATTCTTCATTGATTGATCGGCTTGAAATCTGCTTCGTACGCATGTCTGTAAACAGATGCCAGGTCCTCATACACACACCATAATATTATGTTTAAGCACAATACGAATTACTCGGCGAGGCTGCTGACTACTGTAGCTGTAATGCTCAACAATCCATCAAGCGCTGCAGCTTTGTAGCTTTCCAAAGTCATACTAAAACATTTTGACAGAGGTTTGAGAGCTGTGTAGCACATAAAATTGGGTTGAGGTCAGTAAGCACAGCCAGAATTAATACATAAGGTAAACTGTTGATTTTTGAGAAAACTAAAGGATTTTAAGTGTGACTTATAGTCCGAAAAATACTGGAAAGCCATGTTTATTGGAAATATGCCTAATTCCAGTCCCTTTTTGTCTTACAGGTGACCGGCTGCAGAAAACCCTCTCCCTCTATCGTTGACAAGCAATTCAGTCTGTCCTATCACTCTCCCTCTCCCTGCTCCATCTTTGTTGACAAGCCATTCTATCTTCTATCATTCTCCGCCATGAGCTCTATCTAATTTTGACAAGCTTGAACCTGAGTTGACAAATAATCGAAGTTTGACAAGAAATCTAAGGTTGACAAGAAATCGAAGTTTGACAAGAAACCAAGTTTTTGGAAATTGAAGTTACCACAACTTCGTCGATCTGTTTTCAGAAATCTGAGAGATCTCTGCTCTCACTGCTCCTTCTTTCCTGTCGTTAAACTCTCTCATATCCACTCATTTTGCTGGAAATTACAAGTAAAAAGTTGAATATACAGTACAGTAGAACTCACTGTAGAAACTACTTACAGAGCCCTACATTTGTCATTTTAATTTTGCATTACACTTTGAAATAAACAGTGATAGTTTGGCTTACAAGTGCAATTACTTGGATAAATTATATAAAATATACACCTTTGTTGAGATTTATTTGTAGTAAGATAATCTGGTTATTTTGTAATACATACATTCAGACTGCTGTATTCAGATAAATATTAAATTTGATTCATATACATTTTTCAAGTCTGTTTCATTGGCTATAACATTTGACTACAAGTTTATACTATTATTATTTAAGGACAAACCCATTTTTGTCACTCAGTGTAAGTATTCAGTTACAATTGTCATCTAGAGGCTGACCTGAGAACCCAGACTTCCTGTTTCCTGACTGCTGCAGAACATCCAGCTGAAGAATCCCCATCGCCTGTCATCTGATCACCGCACCATCACAGCTCCTTATATTTGCTTTAAATTTTAGATATCTGAAAGATTTACACAAAGTCTGCTTAAAAGTTTTATTATAGCCTGTTGATTAATTGTTGAGATTTATTCTGCATATTACATTACAGAAGTATAGACCTATTTGTTATCCATTCTGGTTTAAAAAAATATAAGAAGTAATAATATACAGGTTTTGAAAAAGCTACAATAAAACAGACCAAAGTGTTTTCAGAGAACTTTAAATAACTTTTATATTGAGTTTGTATTTAAGTCAGCCTTTTACATCAATTCTGATAAATCTCTGATTTAATAGAAACTTGAGGTGTCATTAGTTTTTCAGTGTTTACAGGTTGAGTTTTGTTTACATTTGTGTATAAATACATATAAGGTCCAGTTTGTACTTCAATAAAATGCCAAGAAAAGGTCAAAGGTCGCAGTCCCAGAAGCTTAGACGTCAGAAGGAGAAAGAACAGGTGAATGTTTCTCAGAGCGGTGAGGAGGTAAATGTGTCTGTTACAAGTATTCCCAGTCCAGAAGTGCAGAGCAGCGTTCAGACAGCCGCAGTGTCTTATGCAGATGTGGTAAAGAGAGGTGTTTGCTCATCATCTGTGCCAAATGCTAAAGTACAGCAGGTAATCCAGACTGGACCCCAGGTAACTCTGCAAACGCAGCATGATGGAGAAGCTCCAGGACCGTCTCATGTACAGGTTACAAACAGTGAAAGTCGTCCACGAGTGAGTAGTATCTGTGCATCCCGAAGCCAGGCCTCTGCTAAGTATGGAAAGTACCGGAATCAGCAATGCATGGCTAACAGTTTGGTTTTCCTGTCATTCTTACACGAGGATGAATTCATTACCAGAGCAGATCTTAACCGTGTGTTGGACAAAGGCCATGCCGTGTATTCAGATGCCAGAAAGAGGTTTGTGAACAGCGTATTTCTAGCCTGCGATGAGCTTCCCACAGTGGTCACCAGCCGCAGACAGGAGTATCAAGTGGACATTTCTCAGTTTGCTCGTTACGGCACATTTGATGGTACAGATCACCTGCCTAGCCTTGAACATGGACTACAGTGTTTGGCTTCAGAGGTTCGCTACGCTTTGCTAGTCATGGGAGGAACCGCCATTGCAGTTTGCAGGCTGATTTCAGGTGAATATGCATATTTTGATCCTCACCCACGTAAGTCTACAGGGATGCCGTTGTTGCCAGGTGTAAGTGGTGGAACTGCAGTAATGTTAAAATTCACACGTCTTAACGACATGATTGACAGGATCAAATGTTTGTACCGAATGTTTAGCATCGCACCAACCTGCACTTATGAGCTACAGCCTGTCGAGTTTCACATTGAAAACGCTGCTGACCAAAGAGATGCTAATCAAACCACCGAAAACAGACAAACTGCTACAAGTGTTTCAGCTGCAGCTTTAAATGAACCTGTCCATGAATTAAATTCCCAAACATCCACTGAGCAGACAAGGAAAACTGTTATGGAGACTGTAATCACTGAAGTGACATCATCCAGAGTGGATTATTCAGATGAGACAGCTGCTACTGAAAACAAGAATTGTCCTTCTGATTATTTACAGAAAGAAACCTCTGCATCTTCTGTGAGAGAAACTCAGGTAGTATCAGATGCTGTTCCTCAGAATGATTCGAACACTGCCTCCTGTTCAACTAAGGCAACACAGGAACTGCCACATAAAATTTTGAAACGTAATAAACAGCAAGCACAAAAAATGAGGAGAAGGTCACTGGCCCAACAGAAATTACCACAAAGAAAGGAAAATCAGAAAAGGAAGGAAAGGGAGATGTACACTTTTGATGAAAGCTTTAAGGCAAAGAAAAGAAATTCCAGTAGAAAGTCTAATGATCCAGATCACAGAGAGAAGAAGAGAGTGTACAAAAATAATCTGTATAAACTAAATGCTACATATAGAGAGAAACAGACAGAACATTTGAGAAAGATCTACAAAGAAAGAGATGATTTTAAGGAAAAACAGAAGGAGCAAATGAAAAGGCTGTATAGAGAAAGTGCTAAAATTAGAGAGAGAAAAAGGGAACGTGTCATAAGGACATACAAAGACAGTCCTATATTCCGAGAAAAGCAGAAAGAACGCATAAGAAGAACATATAGAGAGTCTTCTATATTCCGAGAAAAGCAGAAAGAACATATAAGAAGAACATATAGAAGTTCTGTTGAATTCAGAGAGAAACATAAAGCCTGCATGAGGTCACATGTATATAAACTATATAGAGAAAGTGAAGAATTTAAAAAGAAAAAACTATCTTACATGACTAAGCGTTATGGAGAAGAGAGACAATTTCAGCAACAACACAAAGAGAATATGAGAGAACGAATGAGAGTAAAATATTGGAACAGTTTTTCTTTCAGACAGATGCATAATATCAGATGTGCAATGAACATAAAAAGAAAATATCGTCAGATGCATCGACCAGCTGAAAGTTTACAGTGTCATCCAGATAACAGTTTAATGAATGAGGCCATATCTCGTTTCAGATCAAACATTAAGTCAGCACCATCGTATGTTTGTACTGTTTGTCTAAAAGCTTCTTTTCCTAATCAGGTGAAAATCTGCAAAAGAGAAAATTACTCAAAACACCAAACTGTAGCTCAACAGTGTCTAACTGGTAAATTTGTTCATGTGTGTGATGAAGCATGTAATGATCACTGCAGCTTTCCTGTTGAGAGAAAAAAGGAGTATATCTGTCACACGTGTCACAGTTCCCTCAAAAGTGGACGCATGCCAAGGCTTGCTGCTGTCAATGGTTTAGAACTGCAGGATATTCCAGCTGAACTTCGTGATCTCAACATTCTGGAGAGACATCTGATTGCCAAATGCATCCCATTTGCAAAGATTATTCCACTTCCAAAGGGCAGACAAAGACTCATACGTGGTAATGTGGTGTGTGTACCATCTGAAGTCCAACAAACAGTTGACTGTTTACCGAGGCTCAGAAGCCAATCACAGATAATGAGGATCAAGCTGAAAAGACGACTGTGCTACAAAGGCCATCAGCTGTTCCAGACTGTCACCTGGTCTAAACTCATTGAAGCTCTGCGTAAACTCAAACAGATTCACCCACAGTACACAGATGTTGTTATCAGAGATGATGCATTGCTTTGTGATCCAACGTTACCTGATGATGACAGCAGTGATGAAGCCAGCATGGGAAGTGATGATTATAATGAAGCAGATTTAATGGAAATTGACAACTATGAAAAAGATGCCCTTTTGAGTGAAACTGAGTCTGAAAGTGAACAAGCTATTAATATGCAATCCTGTGATGAACAACCAGAGGAACAAAACCCAGAGGAACCAGAAAGTGATTTGAACAATGGAGGTTTTGCTCTAGAAAGTTGTCTGCAGCCTGTAGACATTTCTGAAGAGATTCTCTGTTTCACTGATAACACATATTGTGTGGCTCCTGCAGAAAGAAACAATCCTGTTAGCTTCTTCAGAACTCCTCATTTGGAAGCCATGGCATTTCCTGTGCAGTTTCCTACTGGTCAGAATACACTGGATGAAAAGAGACGTCTCAAGCTCACACCGAGTGCTTACTTCAAGTCAAGGCTTTTCAACATTGATGCAAGATTTGCTAGAGATACAAATTACCTGTTTTTCTCACAGTTTGTCACTGAAATACACTTGGCTAATTCCAGCATGACAATACAGCTAAGGAAAGGTAAAACTATGACCAAAGATGGACGCAAAATCACATCAGGAATGTTACAAAGTAAGACAGAAGTAGAGAAGCTGGTAAGAAATAAAGATGCAATCAGATTTATGCAGCCACTCAGAGGAACTCCAGCTTACTGGCAGAAAACTACCAAAGATTTATTCAGTATGCTTCGTCAAATAGGACAACCTCAGTTCTTTGTCACTTTCTCTGCTGCTGAGATGAGATGGCCTGAAGTGATTCAAGCAATAAAGAGACAGCAAGGTGAAGAGGTTGATTTTGAAGCCCTGGACTGGTCAGAAAAGTGTGAAATCCTAAGATCAAATCCAGTAACCACCATGCGAATGTTTGATAAACGTGTTGAGGCTTTGTTCAGAGATTTGCTTTTTTCTCCTGCACAGCCCCTTGGTGAAATCATTGATTACTTTTACAGAGTTGAGTTCCAGCACAGAGGTAGTCCGCATATACACATGTTGCTGTGGATTCGAGAAAAGGTAGAAGTAGATGTGGATGACGACCAAACTGTCTGTGACTTTGTGGCCAGATACATCTCGGCTCAACTCCCTGATCCAGAAAAACAACCTGAACTGCACAAAAAAGTCACTGAACTACAAAAGCACAGCAAAAACCACACAAAAACATGTTTTAAGAGTGTGAACTCTGGTTGTAGATTTGGGTTTCCAAAACCACCAGCCACAAGAACAATGATTGTGAGACAGGATGAGGATTCAGACACTGAAGCTGCAAAAGCCAAACTCAGACCTTTGATGAACCTGCTGAAGGAACCTGAAGCTGCTTCGCTCACCATAGAGCAGATTCTGTCACGATGCAACTTGACAATGAATGAGTATGAACAATGCCTCCAGGACATAAACAAGAAAACAGCGCTGATTCTGAAACGTGACCCAAAGGACTGTTGGATCAACAATTACAACCCACACCTGCTTGAAGCCTGGAACGCAAATATAGATGTCTCATTAATTTTGAATGCCTATTCATGTATAGAATACCTCTGTAAATATATAACGAAGAAAGAATCTGGCCTCTCTGAATACCTGAAGACAGTTATTGATAACTCTGCAAAGAACACGGTCAATGAATGTGATGAAATGAGAGCTGTGATGCAGGCTTACTCAAAAAAGAGAGAAATCAGCGCACAGGAGTGTGTGACTCGAGTCTGTGGCCTAAAAATGAAAAAATGTTCCCGCAGTGTTGTATTTGTACCAACAGATGATAACCCGGTAAAAATGAGTCGCCCCATGAGCTATCTGGAAACCACAACACATGACAGTTGTAATATTTGGATGACAAGTTTGAGTGATAAATACAAATGCAGACCTGAGACACCAGAATATGAGGAAATGTCGCTGGCTGATTTTGCTGCGCTGTGCAGGTTGGTGAGTGGCCCAAATGAAGGAAAAGATGTGCTTCCTCTTCTAAACCAGCTTGGATTTGTACAAAGGCGAAAGAATGATAAACCAGCTATAATCAGGTATTACCACTGCTCACAAGAAAAAGAGCCTGAGCAATATTATGGACGACTGTTGAGACTTTACCTTCCACACAGATCAGAGCAGGAACTGAAACCACAAGGGTTCCAAACCTATCAGTCCTTCTACAACTCAGGTTGTGTACGACTTCCATGTTCAGACCACAGTGAGTCTGTGAAAAGGATTGTAAAGAGAAATAAAGACAAGTATGAGAAGAACTCTGAGGATATTGAGAGTGCACTGGAAGAGTTTGAACAAAATAGGGATGTTGTGATCGATGAATGGTGTAATCTTGCTCCTGAATCTGAAGTTGTGAGGTTGCAATGTGATGAGAATCTTCCTGAGAGACATGATGATGATGAGAACGAACAGGAGAATGTTCCCGACTACAGTCGTCAGTCTGATGCTGTAACAGAGATCAGAGCCATCAGAGAACAACCTGCAGTAGATCCAGCTGTGGTACGTGTCATGTATCAGAATCTGAACCAGAAGCAGGCCTGTGTGTTCTATGCTATAAGAGACTGGTGTATTCAGCGAGTTTGTGGTTTGAACCCAGATCCATTTTTCTTCTATATCAACGGTGGTGCAGGAACTGGAAAGTCACATCTGATTAAATGTATTCACTCTGAAGCATCAAAGATCCTGAGCAGACTGCCTGCTAATGCAGAAGAAGCTGACATATCAAATCCAACTGTTTTACTGACGTCATTTACCGGTACAGCAGCTTTTTCTATCAATGGCTCTACATTACATTCTCTACTGAAACTACCCAGGAGTCTGAAACCACCCATTCAAGGACTTGGTAATCAACTGGATGAAGTCAGATCTGAGCTGATGAATGCAGAAATTATTGTCATTGATGAGATTTCGATGGTTTCAAAACCCCTTTTTGCTTATGTGGATGCAAGACTGAAACAAATCAAAGGTACTCAAAGACCTTTTGGTGGAATGTCAGTTTTAGCTGTTGGAGATTTTTACCAGCTGCCACCAGTGCGACAGTCTAAACCTCTCTGTGTTTATGATCCAGAACAGATTGACCTATGGCAGGAACATTTTCAGATGATCACTCTAACCGAGATCATGCGTCAGAAAGATGATGTGGCCTTTGCAGAGATGTTGAACAGGATTAGAGTAAAAGAAAAGACAGATGAGCTTTCTCAGTGCGACAAAGATTTGTTGTCACAGGCTGTGACTGCACCAGAAGAATGTCCAACTGAGGTCTTACACATTTATGCCACCAACAAGAATGTGGAATCCCATAACACAGATACCCTGAAGAAGCTTCATTCAAACATCATAATCATCACTGCAGACGATTTCCAGAAGGATAAACGTACAGGCAGAATGGCACGAAGAGACAAACCATTTACAGGTGGGCGAAATGATTTACCCGACACCCTGAACGTCGCTGAAGGAGCTCGAGTCATGCTGACCAGAAATTTGGACACACTAAACGGTTTGGTCAACGGTGCTTTTGGTATACTGATAAAGGTGGTGAGATCTGAAAATGATGGACAAATAATTAAATTGGGGCTCAGAATGGACAACCGGCAGCCTATGAGACACAACCGCAGTGCTAATGCAGCATCTGATGATCTGGTTTACATTGAGAGAGCAGAGGAGAGTCTGAAGTTTAAAGGAGCGGTACGCAGACAGTTTCCTGTAAAGCTAGCATTCGCCTGCACAATTCACAAAACCCAGGGTCTTACAACACAGACAGCTGTAGTTTCAATGAAGAACATTTTTGAACCGGGTATGGCTTATGTTGCTCTCAGCAGGGTGACGTCTCTCAGTGGACTGTATTTACAGGACTTGGATGAGAAAAAGATTTACGCCAATCCCGAGGTAACTGCAGCGCTCCAAACCATGAGACAAGCCAGTGTTGAGGAAATGATGCCTCTTCTTCAGGTCAGAGAAACAGCCAGCAGACCTGACACTCTTACACTGATCCATCACAATACAGAGGGTTTGCCATCTCACATCAGTGACATCAAGAGTCATCATGAAATGTGTTTAGCAGATGTTTTGTGTCTCACAGAGTCTCACCTCCAAGGCTCCTTTGTTGCAGACAGTCTTCATTTGGACGGCTACACCATGTTCAAACGCAACAGACATGTGTCCTACACAAACTTTCCTCACATGGCCAGCAGAAGTGGTGGTGGAGTTGTTGTGTATTTGAGGAATCATTTTCAGGTTCAGGTAAAACAGTATCTGCATAATGTCACTGATCTTGAGTTTTTAGTGTTGAAGGTTCAGGCTCCATTCCCTGCGCTCATTGCGGTTGTGTACAGACCCCCTGACTACAGTTTGACACCGTTCATGCAAAACCTGGTAAGTCTTTTAGATTCACTTGAAATAATGGACTGTCACCCAATAATTGTGTGTGGAGATTTTAATGAAAACCAGTTGCAGAGTGGAAGAAAACAGATTCTGGAGCAGTTTCAATCTAGAGGGTATTCACAGCTGATCACTTCTGCCACTACAGACAAGAACACCCTGCTTGACCTCATTTTTCTTTCTCGGCCACAGCAACGTCTACATTCAGGTGTCCTGAGATCATATTACAGTTACCACAACCCTGTGTTTTGTGTCCTGTCCTCGAGCCAATCATGAAGTCGTCTGGTGAGTTTTGAAACAATTACAGATCATGTTTTTTTTTTTTACAGTTTACTGATTGTAGAGTATGAAAAAGACTTTTCATTGAAAAAATTGTCTGCCTTCTGTTATCATCAAGAGTTTTTGTTGATCATGTTTTACAGGTACAAAAAAATGTAAAAAGTTTTAAACTATCCTTAGGCTACCAGAGATTTCTGTATTAATACATTTAGTGGAGAAAAATATTTTTTACAGGTAACAGAATGTTTATAAAAACTGATTTAGATGTAAATGGAAAGTTTCTGCATCAATTTTCTGACTTGGCCTTTATCCGGGTGGGTTTGGGTTTGGGTGGATAAAGGCCAAGTCAGAATTCTCTGAGCAGCTGGAAATAGCTGCAAAGACATCAGAAAGCATGGGCTTTAGGTGTAGCCCATACTTTCTGATGCACTAAGTAGATTTACTAACTGACACCCCATACCAGCATTATATTGACACTTGGGGGCTGAGATGGGTGGGTGGGGAGGGTGGGTAGTGTTAAAAGCACTTTATGTTTTGTAGGTTTATTTTCTTCAGACAGGGCACACACAGTCATGTCTCCTTTGTGGCAAAACCTTCAAACGTCACCTCAGCTAAAACAACAACATCGTAACATCATCTTCATGAACTGCCGATCTGAACCTGATCCATCAGTGCTGGACTGCACAGATAACTACATGTCACACAGACACTGCTGTTTTATGAACTGCCATACCAGTGTGTCTTCAATGGAGAAGATCACATCACCTGACCTCCTGCCTAATCTAGAGACCATCACTATGCTGCCACAGTCGACACCTCTGAAACCATCAAGGATGACTCATACTGAGGAAACTGTACTTCCTGTCAGAGTCCAGTGATCTACAGAGCAGAGAGAGGTATGATTCTTTATCTTTGATAAAAACAAAATACAAGTCAGAGCTTTTAATTTAATTAATTGATTCATTTAAACCCTGTTTATTTCATAAATAATTCCACACTCAAATAATTAAACTAGTTGGCACTTTATGACTTTTAATTCACATTATGGATGAAAAATCTATGTTTTTTTTTCCTACCTCTTCTCTCTGTGCAGGTATTGCTGTCTTCTGAGTTTTTCAGTTTCCAAACTGAGACATTCAAACCTCATCACTTGAACTTGTGTCTATCTTCACCAATCTCACACTCACATGGTGTGAGATTGCTCTGGATTCTGGTTATTGGCCTGCAGCACGTATGAGGTATTTTAAAATTTTCTCATTGTATAACTTGTTTGTAGTTTTTATGCCTTAATACTAATGAAATGTTGTTGTTTTTTTCTGTATTTTTTTAGAACAAGCTTGTACAGTGTGCCTGCATTCCAGCTTCTTAGACTCTACACAAGTGGACAGAGTGTCAGTGTTTGACCGCTCTTTTAGACACCAACTTCTGTCACCTCACTGCTACTAATCAGGCACCTCACTCCAGGAAGACAGGGCTGCAAGCCTGTCATCGTTTCCAGTGTGACTTTGCATTCTTGTGGTAGCATCAGATTTTTCCCACAAATATTCAACGGTAACACTTTTTTCAGCTTATTTATTAAATCAAAAGTCTTCCATTGTGTAAATTATATTTGATATGTTTTTGTGTTCTTTTAGATTCAGATGCAGTGATCGGATGTGCTGGAGCTTTGTTAACTGCGTGGAAAACATCTGTTTGTGATGGTATTTAAAATGAGGCTTTAAGGTGACAGTTTCCTTGTGATTTCAGTCCTTTTACTAAACAAAAACATTTTTAATTAACATATTATTTTTTTAGCAGCACATCATTGTTCAAAGGTAAATAGAGCCACATGTCATACCAACAATGAATTTTTGACTCTGTTTGTGTCACCAGATTTTACAAACAATATCGGACATATAAAACTAAACTTTGGATTAATGTGCACATATATTGTTTTGTATTTTTGATTGTTGAATAATTATGTTGTAGAAAAATCCCAATCTATTTACCCAAACAACGTAACTTGTTTGGGTAAATAGTGGATTAGTGTAATTTTAGTCTATAAGTATAGCAACCTGCATTTGTACAAACACACAGCTCTAAATCTTAAATTGTAGGATGCACAATAAAGATCATTTGGTTATTATGAACATTTAAATCAGAATCTATATTCTTTATAGAGATTACACAATCTCAAAAAAAGAAAGTGTTTAAGAGGATAAGTAAAGAAATCTCAATGTGTGTTTGTATGAATATTGTCTTAGTATGGGGTGTCAGTAAGTACATGAGTATAGAATAGGTGTAACAGTGGTTTTCCACATCTGTGCTTAGACTGCTCTAATACAGCGGTCCCCAACCCCCGGGCCTTGGACTGGTACCGGTCCGTGAGTCGTTTGGTACCGGGCCGCAAGAGTTAAGGCTCAGGTGTGAAATGTATGGTTTTCAGGGTTTTTATTGGTTTTTAGCGTTATTTTGTTAACGTTTTTATCGTTAACTCGGTTTTCCTGGGTCTTTTCATGTGTGTTAGGAATAAATTTTGTTTTTTTCGGTACCGGTACTAGTTTTATTTTGTTGTATTTATTCGCGACACCTTAAAGGCCGGTCCGTGAAAATATTGTCGGGCATAAACCGGTCCATGGCGCAAAAAAGGTTGGGGACCGCTGCTCTAATATATATATAGATAATGGGTCAGACATATAGTTTGACCCATTAAGTCTGTTTGAAAAGTTCATGAAGGTCTCATCCAGTGCTGTGTGTTTCTGTTTATTATTTTATGAGGTCACACAGCTGACATGAGTCAGACTAGAACCATAATATTCATGTTAATGAGTCTACTGTTTACAGCTACTTCATGATGACTTTCATCCTGGTCACAGTACTATGTGAAAAGCTGTAACAGTTAAAGTTAACCCAAATATTATCTAATCATAAGTCACTCTCTAACATTGATTATTTTTCAATATAATTTATTCCACAACAATGTTCTTTATTTTATCCCTGTTTCTTTAAATATGCACATCAATTGTTCAGCTGTGTGACTCTCCATACGTGAAATATATCACAATGTGAACTTCATTTCAACAGTATTCCTTAGTTTGGTACCATATTTATCATCAAATCAGGAAACTGTAAACGAATTGAAAAAAGAAGCTTTTGAAAATTTTAAAGTGGCATTTGAATATGTTGTTTATCCTTGCCACACGGTATGTGCAAAAAACTCCAACAAATCAGAGAACATATTTTGCTTCTCACTTCCCATGTATAAATATATATATGTATATGTATAATTTTTTTAATTAATAGCCTGTGAACATAAACATGGCAAACAAGGATATATTCACAATTCCAATGGATGCTTCAATTGTTTGTATAGATTTTAGATTAATTTGGTCAGTTCATGACGGTCACATTCAGTGATATGTGTTTCTGTTTATCATTACTTTTGAGTGACACAGCTGACTTGAGTTTTCAGACAAGAACCATAAAGCTGTTAGTAGTAAAGTTAAACCAAGCAATAACTTATCATAAGTCACTCTCTAACACGGGGCAGTTTTTCAATTATTTATTAATTATTATTCAATTAATTTTCAATGTTATTTATTCCACAACTTTAACGTTCTTTATTTTTTTTCCCGTTTCTTTAAATATGCACATGTGAATGTCTGTTTTAATTCACTGCCTGTGAATGCCTTTAAAAAAAGCTTCAGGCGCCACTCCGAGCTGGCAGCCAGTATCAGCAGCTCCAGCCTGACAGAGTCCTTTTTTCCCTTTAATATTTGTTTCATTGTTGTTCTTGTGAATCTTGTTTTTGTTTTTCTATTGTGGACTGTGGACTGAGCTCCCACTTAGGACTGTGGACTGAGCTTTTCTTTTGTGGACTGATCTCCCACAATGGAGCTCAGACTTTTATGGACAATTGTTTTTCTTATTGCATTTTTCACGGCATCTGTGTCCGGAGAGCGCATGGAGATCCAACCTCACATTCTTTACAGCAGGGATCTGTTGTTAGCCAGCAGCTGTTAGCCCTCGGCGCTTCCGCTGTTCTGCCTAGAGCGCAGTACTCAGGCCGGGATCAGGCCTCGCAGCAAGGTTAAGAGGTACCGGCCAGCAATTTCATCTGTTATTATGGGGAACGTGAGATCTCTCCCCTACAAAGTGGATGAATTGGCAGCTATGACCCAACATTAGCTGCACACTGTAACCAGCATACTCCAAACACAGCACCCTCTGGCCCTTTTCATGAACTCTGGCAATTTTAATCACATCTCCCTGTCCTCCCTGACATCACATCTGATGAAGACCCTCGGGAGGTTGGTTCTAAACCATCTGCGCCCCTTGGTGAGGTCTTCACTGGATCCGCTGCAGTTTGCTTACCAGCCTGGCTTTGGGGTGGAGGATGACATCATCTACCTCGTGCACCGAGCTCTGACTCACCCGGAGAAGCCTGGATGTACTGTGAGGATCATGTTCTTTGATTTCTCCAGTGCTTTCAAAAACATTCAGCCACGACTTCTGAGGGACAAGCTGGAGCTATCAGGAGTGGACCACCACATGTCCCAGTGGATACTGGACTACCTCACAGAACGCCCACAGTATGTGATGACACAGGGCTGTGTCTCTGATACACTGTCTACTGTACAGCGGCCTCACAAGGAACTGTGCTGGATCTGTTCCTCTTCACCTCCTAGACTGCAGACTTCTCCATCACCTCCCCACGTTGCCACCAACAGAAGTTCTCTGACAATTCTGCCATAGTTGTCATCACCACAGGTCTGTACTGAGTCCACTGGTTTCAGGAGAACCACCTGCTGATCTACACCTATGTACATTACTTTTCTCAGTTTATATATACACCCACTTATTGGGAGTTACATGTCTACTTTTTAATGCAAAAGTACGATACACAATCTGCAGTTTTCTAATTATTCTAAATATTCCTAACTATTTAAACATTTTTCAGTATCCTGCTCTGTTTGCACCCGATCTGTATCAAATTTTAACAACTGTACTGTACTCTGCTTTGGTAACTATTGTCCATGATGTAAATATGTAACAATTGTGTTTCTGTTCTGTGTCCTGTTCTGTTTGTATATGTGGGGGTTTTTTTGTGCTGCTGATACAACCACATTTCCCCTTGTGGGACAATTAAATGATTATTCTAATCTATTCTATTCTAATTGATATCATATCCACCCAGAAATCTCGAGTTCATCATTTTGCCCTTCCACAATTATTTGAATTAAAAATTAAAAGAGCAGGAATGTTAAAATCAATAATGAAAGGAATTTGTTGGCTTTTTCAAAAGGTACAAATCAAATATTGTTTATAGACCTGCCCCCTTTATTATCTACAAAATTCAACATTAAGCCTTGATCTGTTCTGTTATTCTTCTTTTTTTTAAAAACAACATTTTATAGCCTTCCAGTGTTCTAAAAATTAAAAACAAACACAAATATAAGATTATTATGTAGAATTTTTAATATATAAATACTTAACACTGTAAAATACTAATACTGTTAACTATAGTAGAGAACTTAACAAAATGTCATTACAAATTATAAATACTGATAGGAAAAAAAATTCATTCTTTTTAAGTTATAAAATACAATACACATTTTTGAACAAAGTGAACAAAAGTGAACTGTACATTTTGTTTAAATTATTCACATTGATATTTTTGAATATGTACAATTTGGTTTCCCTTTGTTTTAATAGTAGCTTTGATTGCTGCCTCCTCCAGCTCCTTATCAAAAGGACTCCACAGGTCACTTTTGATGTAAAGGGTCTTTCCATCCTCCAGCAACACCTCCAACTGGTTTGGCATTTCTGCCGTGGCCACACCAATGATAAGGATGTCAGCCCTCTCCTCGACTTTTGTCTGTTGACACAGCATAGGCACACATTTAGCCCAGAAAACGTTGGGTTTTTTTATCCAACAAGAAAAAAAGAAAACCTATGGTCATCACGTGGTTTCACTAAGTCACCAAGACACATACATACACACATTATGTCTTGATGCATGCTCAATCATCCAGGTAAGTAAATTCCAAAATGGTTAATTATGTTCACCTGGAGAAAAAATACCCCGCTCGCCCCTGCGGGTGGTCAAACCTTCAAGCTCGGGTCCTCTACCAGAGGCCTGGGAGCTTGAGGGTTCTGCGCAGTATCTTAGCTGTTCCCAGGACTGCGCACCAATATATCCGGTTGGCTAACCAACCGGACATAGTGGTGCGGGATCTCTGTCCAGAAAAGTGCAGTTCTAGGAACAGCTAAGATACTGCGCAGGACCCACAAGCTCCCAGGTCTCTGGTAGAGGACCCGAGCTTGAAGGATTGACCGCCCGCAGGGGCGAGTGGTGAATTTATCTATCTATCTATCTAGTGTGTGTGTGTGTGTGTGTGTGTGTGTGTGTGTGTGTGCGCGCGCGCGCGTGTGTGTAAGATAATATAATATATATAATGTTATGTCAAATTTGAAAACATAGTTTTAAACATTTGTTGATAAGACAAACAAAGGTTTAGCTTCTTCATACCTCAATCTTTGTAAATGCGGTACTATGAAGATGTACACCATAAGAGGACTGTTTCTGCTTAACGTGAGAGACGCTGATGTGGTCTCCCACGTTGAAGTTGTTAGCAGCTGCCTCCCTCCAGAGGCAGATTGTCATCGTAAAACCATCCTGAAATCACAAACATGACAGAATTAAAGATTCATTAATTAATTAAATAATAACAAGTCCAGTAACTAGAAAAAAAGGCTCACAGCCTCATACATTCTGTACCAGCAATGTCAAATTTGTCACATTAGTTTAACCATTTTCAATATAAAACTTAAATTCCACCATTACCTCCTTCAGCTGCAGATTTTTAAGGGGAATGTGTTGTTTTCCCGACAGCACCTTCTTTACAGCAGAAAACTGAAAAGTAAATTGAAATTTAATGTCAGTAATAGTCAGTGTAGTTATCTGTGATGTGTTTTTATTTCTTCAGTAATCTGTTTAGATTATGTTATGGTTGTTGTTAAGTATTCTGCACATGCCATTTATCTTATCAGAAGCAGTTTTATCTGTATCGGTTATTAGGATGTTTTTCATATACTGTGATTATGAAACAGGTTGTAGGAAATCCTTCTATAAACAATACATTTTGCAACTTAGTTTAAGTGACAGCAACATAAATGAAAAGTTTGCCAGTTTCAGGTATACAAAATCTATTTGTTTTCCATTATGCCCAATTCAGGGTACTTTCTGACCATTTCTGTTGTATCTGCTTTTATTTTTATTATAAAGGATATATTTAGATGAAGACTTTTGTGCGAATTTGTATACAGAAGTGTATAAAATAATTATTTTGTTTGTTTTTATTATCAAGTAGAGACTGTTCATTAAAATCTAGCCCTTACAACACAAATGTACGTAGGCACAATGCAAATTGGCTGCAAAAATACCAGAAATGGTCTGAGGAAAATATTTTTTAAAAATTGTGCTTAACAATCTTAACAGAATTTAGTCTCTGCTTGACAGCAAAAATTTTAACTGTAAAAAATACCGGCAATAATGGGTTATTTGGAAACCTAAATCCATATAAATTCTTATGGAACCACAAATACTTACCTCCACCACCTCCCCTTGAACTGTCATGAGTCCCTCTTTTGTGGAGCTCATCTTGAGTGCGGTGAGAGGAGCAAGAGGATCCAGAAGATCCTCTGCTTCTTTTACAAGACCTTCCCTCACACTTAGGGTCGGTGCCTTAAAAAATTGTGTCCTGGCTGTGACAGTGATGATGTAAGGGGGGCCTGTGCCCCTGAGTTCGTGGCCTCTCATAACGTATGACCCCCCCACCTGGACCTTAGAGGCATATTCTTCAAACATTGTGATCTTTGTCAGAGTCTGGCCATCGGTGATTGCCGCAATGGTGTTCTTCTTTGTTATCAGGGGTGTTGGCGTTCCATCTTTGAACTCCCAGCTAATGACTTTTAGCTGGTCACAGGACTTTAAAATTTTCATGTGCAGTGGGGGCGGCCGGAAATACGGCGTGTCAGGGCGGTTGTTCAGAAGCTTTGTCAAAGCCATTCTGAAAAAAAAGCAACACAAAAAATATTAAGGGGTTAATACATTTCTGTTATAGCAAGGGTCATATAATATGGTAACACGTGTAGCTTTTGTCTTTTTACTTTCTGATGTCAAACAAAACTCATAAATACCTTTCTGAGGTTCCTGCTTAAAAGTGACAGGCCAAAAACACAGGCCTGTCTAAAAGTATTTTTTTGATATTATACAATGTTGGTTTTAAAATAAAGCTAACAGTTCTAAGACTTCTATGAATTAATCTGAATATTACAGCAGAGACAAGTTGGTGAAAGTAACTTAGGACTGAACTCAAACTCAATGTTTTTTTCTCACCAAATTGTTATTCATTTATTTTTTGTATTTTCTAGCATATAATCTCCTTTGAAAATACTGACAATAAACAAGAAATCATCATATGAAGATTATCTATGCAAAGATTGATGCTGCTGAAGTGAAACAGTGAAATTACAGTTCTATTCACAATTCATAATTTGGTCTGTGGCTTTGAATTTCTAAAGAGCAGAGATGATTTAACTTTATTGAAATGCCTAAATTGTTTGTTGTTTCAGTATACTTTAACCCCCCCACACACACACATACACACACACACACACACACATAAACATAATGCACTTGCATAGTCTCTGTGGCTCTCTTTCTATTGGTCCCCTGTGTTAATCATTTGAGCCAATAGAACGACAGTAATGTACCCTGTTTTCACTTCAGTCTCACCCCTTGTAACTGTGCAGAAAATGGCTTTTTTTTGATGAGAAATGTCTCTGAGGCATTGTGGGAGATGAAGTTATTCAGAATATGGTTTCCATTAGGTTTTTGTTTAACTCTTTTAGCTTAATTCCTATTGGTTATTCAGTTTTTGTATAGCTTAATTGAGAAAGTGCTAGAAAGTGTTGTTGCCAGGGGAGAGTGCCAGCCTTAAGCAATTTTAGATACTCACAGCTCAAACTTAACATCTTAAAGTTTATAAAACTGTTATAGATCTTGAAGATTTGTCAAATTCGTTAAGATCTTAATATTTCATACAAAAAATTAGGACTGAAATTATTTTTCATTAATACATTTAGATCTTTTTTCAATTAAATACCCATGAGACAATAAGTTCATCAACTATGACACCCACGAATACATTACTGTCAATAGTAAATGTGAATTTATCGATAATGAATTTCTCTGCAATAGAAACGTAACATAGGAAAAAGAAAGAAAAGTCAGATTAAATTTTGGTACTTTGACAGTCTTTATATTGACAGCAAGTTAAATGGCAAGATCTTGTGTCTTGCCCTATATTGTATTATACATATTATAAAGGTAGTAAAAGAAAAAAACCCTCAAAATCCAATACTTACGTTATCCGAAGTTGTTAAGAACAGTATAGTCCCTCGAAGTCTCTTAGAAAAATCAAGAAACATCAAATAAGGTTCCCGCCGGTCTTTAAATTGCAACTTGTGACGTAATCTGTTGTCACCCGCCCTGATTGGCTAACTACGATTGTGTTTCATGATTGGACTGCCTTGTGTTGATTTTATGTTATCACTGTTTTGTTTTTTTTTGTTTGTTATTGTTTAACTCGTCTAATTTTAATCATGGAATTATCATTACTATTTTATAAATCTCAAACGTAAAATTTGAGATTTATAAAATCAGTTATAGGGCTTTGGAGTTGACGTCACGCCGCAATGCATTGTGGGAGCATGCCACCATTTTATCAGGCCATGAATCAAAACAAACACACTCGTTTGGAAGGAAGATACAAACCGTACTTAAAAGCAGCTCAAAACAAAAAGAACTTTATAGACTCAGATTGTGTCGGATGCGAAGAGACGGTACCTGCAAAAAATAGCGTGCATTGGAAACGTGGACCCGTATGAAAAAACGGCAGTGGAGCAGAAACCCCGAAGCCTGATATATTTCCGTACCTGTGGAGTCAGCGCATACACAGCGAACCAGTTTTGCAATTATAAATGTCTGGAGGCGCATATCCGATTAACCAATGGTTGGTTACAAGATTTGGCTATTTTTAGACTCCACGTTGTGAATACGTCGTCATTCAAACAAAGGTAAGTCAGCTTGAGTACTGCCAGTAAAATGTGTTTGATTTCCCTCCGAACATTCAGATTAGTGCAGCATAAATTCATTCATGAGGGGAAATTACAGTGAGAACATGTTGAGGCTCTGTTAGAATAGAATAGAATAATCCTTTAATTGTCCCACAAATTTGGAAATTTGGTTGTAACAGCAGCCAAAAAGACAAATATACAAACAAACAGTACACAGGACACGGAACAGAAACATACACAATTTTTCTTACATATTTACATTAAGGACAATGGTTACTATAAACAGAGAGTACTGTACAGTTATTAAATTAAATAAAAATAATTACAGGTAAGAGGCAAACCAGGTTGTAGTGCGAATTGGTTAATTAACTAACTTATTGCAGTTACAGCATCGATGTAAACATCTATGTTTGTTGGGAGTTTGAGTGCCATCATCTAGCCCTCTTTGTACCTGGTGGATGTCATAGGCCTCTGCCTCTGAATTATTGTATAGCCATTGTGTGTAAGACTGCCTCTCTATGTGCTTTAGTGCAGACAGAGCAGAGGTTCGGGACCCTGTTGTCTTTATTTCTGATCAGTGTTGGTGTGTAGCTGGCAATGTGTTGTCTGGGCTTACACTGTGCGATTTTTTTTTTATTATTATTATTATTTTTTGCCCATTTTGAGCCGATTTTTGAGTCGTGCGACCGTTTTGGCGATGGCCCGATTTTGGCCTTCATCGTGCGTCGTGTAGTATACGTGGGGTAACGAGAAGCGATTAACACCTCACGACCAGCTCCCGATCATCCATCGCTTGGTCCTGAGGATTTCAAACCTGTTTGTAAAACTTTGGAAAGCTCATCCGAGCCTTTTCGATGTGGCCTCACAAAATTATCACGACCACAACAACCGTGAAAATAGTTGGATAGACATTGCTGCTCAATCACAGCTGCCTGATCAGTGTTTTTCATTAGCAATTTAGCAAAGTTGATGGCGGTGGTGTGCGTGTCTGTGTGCGTGAAAGACAGAGAGGGAGAGCGAGCGACAGAATTTCTGTTATAACCTTCATTTTATGGACGCACAGTGTGAGCACTCGGGTCGCATCAGAGCATCGGGTCGTATAGTGTGAGACCTGCATCGTGACCTACGAACTTCTAACCCCTGCGAGTCAATCGTACAGTTTGAGCAGGAGCTGAATCGCGCGACTGACAAAATCGCAGTGTGAGCCTTGCTCTTTCAATCAGAAATGAAGCTGCAGGTTGTCTCTTGACACCTACACCGAGACAGAGCAACAGTGGGACAAACCCAAACAGCACTGAGATTCATATTCAGGCCTGACCCTTTAATGTTCTTTTCTAACCTGCAATAAATAATATGTTATATGCTTGTTTGAGAAGTATTTTAAAAAAAAAATGTTATTGCTTTTTTTCAGGGGTTGGAACCAGGGCCAGATATTAAAATAGTCATCACCAGACCAAGGCTCAATCGAGTCATGGAAGGAGGAATCAGGTGAGATAGTAAGCTGCTGTTATATACAATATTAGTGTACAACAGTCAGGTAACATGCTCCAAGCACAATAGAAAGTGCAATGTTTAAATATAATTAATATAATTATATATACATCCTATAGCAGCTATTCACAAAAGTAAAGACAAACAAACATAAACAGTAAAACTTGTAAACAGACCAAAAACTGTCAGACGTTGACAATCCAGTTAAAAGTGATGAATAAAGTGCTCTAACTTTAAGTGCTCAGGTGAAAAACTATTGTGTGTGGGGTAGTTTTTAAGTGTATATATTGTTGTTGTTGTTATTATTGATATTATTATTATTGTCATTATTGCACAGATGACTTTAACAGTGCCTCATTTTACCCTCATATTATTATGTGCTATGTGAAATTTCAGCTAACAGAAATAAACTGTACAACAACTTGGCTGGTGACCCACTTCACATCTCCTTGCTAAACACTGGAGAATCATGCAAAGACTTTGATGTAACAGATTGACCTCTAACAGCAACCATGGGCATCAGTGATGAGAAAACCTGTGTTGAGACAGCATTGGTGAGTGTGCTTTCTTACCAGCAGCCCAAATTAGCCACAACATCTGTAAACATTTACCAAGATCCTCCTCTTTACCTGCCACTGCTACTCTACACTGTGAGTACAGGCTGGACCCCACAGAGTGTGTGCATGTCTGCAGTGAGGATGAACTCTTCCACCTTGAAAGCACAGACGACAAGGCAAATAAGATTGAGACAGCAACAGGAGAACAGGCAGCTGACCAGGAGTGGCATTAGCTCCACAGGCCAAGATTACATCTTCATGTTTAAGAGGTTTGTTATATGAGGGGTGAAACTGTGCAGAGAGAATCCTCAAAGGAACGAGACAGACTGCAGACGTGAGCACATGGACAGACATGGAGTTTAACGCAGCTGGAGAAAACTGCAAATTGAAAAACTTTAACTATAGGCCTCATGGCCTCGTTGTCCACCCTGACACTCCCTGGCTTGGTTCCTCACCAGATGGGTTGATCTTTGATCCATCTGCACAGCCACCGTTTGGACTGCTTGAGATAAAGTGTCTTTATGTGAGGAATTATGTTCACTTCAGATACCTTCAACTAAGAATGGCACCTTGTCTCTCTGTAAAAGTCACTTGTATCGACTATGTTGACACAAAGTTAACAGCAGCATCAGAGAGAGCAGGGACTGGTGTTACTTTCATGTTCACACACTGATGCACTTCTCTCTTAAAAATAATTTGATTTCTATTGTGTGGTCTTAAAAGAGTACAGGTGATTTAAAGATGCCAAGTTAAATGTTCAGTATGTTGGTCACACCACACACATGCACTCTACAGTTTCTTCTTCTCATCTAATGCAATCTTAATGGTAAATCAACAGGGTGCTTGGTTGCATAATTAGCTGTGCATATGTTGAAATAAATGTAGGTTTTCTTTATTCTTGGCAGGAAAAACATATATCCAAGTGTAAATCAGTGCAATTCATAAATGTGATTATGTAAACATTACTAAAATAGCCAAAGCATAGTTCCAATATTTACATTTGAGGGGCTACAATCACTAAAATCTGAATTTTATTAAAACCATTTTTTACATTTACTTGTTAAATATTGTTGTTTGTTATCAATAATTAGAGCTCTAATCATTTACATCATATATATAATCTACCTGAACCAATATAAAAAAAAATAGTGCAGTTACAAGCACTGGTCTGAGCGGTGCAGCTTTTTAAAACATTTTGTTGAATTCAATCAGTGGAATGAATACAAGACTACAGCTGCTGCAGAGGTCTCGTAGCTTTAGTATATGAGGTGCCCTATCTACCAGATGAGCAATCTAAATGCCAAGTGAACTGTGCAACTTCACTGACAGTGACATCTTTAGCCAAAGTTTTAACCAGGGGTTTGTTTTGATAATACTTAGGAAGCAGACGTGTGCACTGCCAGCACCGTTCAGAGGGATAATGGTGTCAAATATTTTGATCGCCTTGATGCTTCTAATTGCTCTCTCCACATGTATCATTAGACGTGAAATCTTCTAAGTGAATAGTGTGTGGTAATAAATCCTATCATTCGATTCAGGGTAGTGTGGGATTTGTACTGATGAAAACATTTTATCCCGGTAATTAAGACATGGGTGTCAGAACACTGAAAATACACTTGGAATCATGGTTCCAATCATCTCAGGAGAAATGCATATCCCAATTGCATTGAGTAAGGTGCACCAATTTCATTATGATTTTTTTTTTAAGAAAATGTGTTGACATGGTTTTTCTGCCAATTTTTAGTAATGTAGTATTTATGCTTAATCATACTATTTCTATATATTACTGCCAGGTCCCCAGGCAGCCAATCCTCTGTGAGGACTGAGACATTCAAATTTACAAATCAGAGCCTGCACGGCTTCCCAGCCAGCCAATCATATCTGAGGTCTGCCGTTTCTTCTCTCGTCATATCTCCGCGACAGTTGTACAAAGAGCAATGAAAATCGCAGTCAAAGTACACCAAAGTCCGCTGATTCACCCAGTACAAGAATTATGCTTCTAGTCCACCTAGTTTTTGAGTTACACGACGTTTTGTAACTCCAAAAAACTGTGTTTTTTGCCTCTCACCGCGATCTAATTCTGACTGCTCATCACCCTGTTTTTCCAGGCGTTTGCTCTCTTTCCCAGTGGCGCAGGTGGTAGTGACACGGGTCTGCAAGCCAAAGGTCGTTGTTTTTTTCCCTACAAATTAATACACTATCACAGACCAGTAATTCATATTCATCATTTATTACAATTCTGCAAACTTTTATCATTTTACCAGCTTTTCTAATATGGACCTCACATTCTTGTTAACACTCCATGGCACAAATACTGTTCCCTTTAGGCTCTGTGTATGAGTGTGTGTATCAATATTTCTCCCATTTTAAAGTATTACTCCTCCATAATTGTATTTCTGTTAAATCAAAATACTTCTACTATATCTTAGTACTTCTGCTCAATCATAGTATTTTTGCCAAATCATGGTTTTTGTGCCAAATCATATAATTTGTGTTATGTTATAGTATTACTACTAAGTGGAGGAATTTCTGTCATGTTACAGTATATGTGCTGATTACAGTATTTCTGCTAAATCATATTATTTCTACTATATTATATTTCTCTTTCTAAATATATCATTTCTGCTATATAATTGTATTTCTGCTATGTTATAATATTTGTGCTAAACCAGAGTATTTGTGCTGAAACATAGTATTTCTGCGAAATGATAGTATTTCTGTCAAATTATAGTATTTGTGCTAAAACATAGTATTAATTTAAAATTACAATATTCATAGTTCATCACAGTGTCTCTGGTAAATCACAGTATTTCTGCTATGTTGTACTATTTTTCTAAATCATAGTGTTTCTGTAATGTTTAGATATTTTTGGCTAAATATATTCTTTCTGTTATCTTATACTATTTCTCCTAAATTCTTGTATATTTGATAAGTTATCATGTTTCTGCTAAGTTACAATATTTCTGCCAAGTTCTGCTATGCTATTGTATTTCTGCCAAGTATTATGTTTCCTCTAAGATATTGCAGTTCTCCTAAGTTATTACTTTTTAGAAAAGTTCCTTTGCTTCTGCAAAGTTTTTACAATTTCTGCAACTTTTCAGCTTTTTCAGCTAGTTTTTGCAGACAGCTTCAGCTTTAAAGCATCCACACTGCATTTTCGCAGGAAATGCAAATTTTTCTAGTTATTCTTCAAGTTGCTTCCGTACGTTTTTCGCCGTAGAACTACTTCCACAATTTTTATGCTATTTTCACCGTTCAAATTTTAAAATATTCTGCTATTTCTGCTAATTTGCGCAATATCTTTTGGTATTTTTTGCTATTATACTTTTTAAAATATTACGCTTTTTTCCTTTAATTTGTCCCATTGAAATGAATGGGAAACTTCCGCAATTCTGCTAAAACTTGCTTGTTTTTGAAACTAAACTACTTTCTCATACTTTCACCTAGAACAACCATTCAAACTTTAAAATGTTCTCAAATTATTGGGCTATTCAGGTATAAATCAGCTTTTTCAAATCTTTTACAGTTTTATTTTTATCCCTCTTAAAGTTTTGAGTTGCAAAATTGTGATTTTTCACAAAATACATACGTTGTTATGGTTGCTATGCACTTGGTTCTAAGTGAGGCACTGTAAGTTTCGCAGTCTTCTCTTCATGTCCGAACAACTTCTTGCTACTTGCTCAATTTTCACTCAACTTCCACAAATTATACATCAAAACGTAGGTATTTTTGCTGGCTTTCAGAAAATGTCACTATCATTGTTGTGGAATTTATAGAATTTTGGCAAATCTCCTCAGACCAACACAAAGTCAGAAAACTCTCCATGGAAAATCAATGGAGAGTTTGTTCAAAATCACCGCTTGATTTCTGTAATGAGAGGCATATTCGAATCGTCATATCTCCTTAACGAAGCGAAGTTAAGACATGAGGCTTGTGCCAATATATCTTCAGACTCTCCTGACGCTCACAATTCAAGAATTTTTTTCTCACCTATTACCATTTGGCCATGAATTACGTTTGTTTGAGGGTAGGAAATTCGTCCTTCGCTCAGATTTCTTCAGATTTCAAACTCTGGAAATGAGCCACTTTTTTCTCTCGTCATATCTTTTTGATAGATTTCCACAAAGACCTGAAAATTTCCATGGTTGTTCACCAAAGCCTGCTGTCTCTTACGGTGAAAGAATGATATCGATACTCCAAATAGATTTAGAGTTAGAAAGCGTTGTTTGAGGGCAAGTCAAGGAAGTTTTCGCTTAGCCTCTACTCAGTTATGGTGCATTACAAGTCAAATATCTTTAATAATTCATATTTTAATGATAAATTGTGAACACTTTAAGATTCCCCCATCTCTTCTGAACAAAACGGTGTAAGAATGACCGTTCTAGCCCCTACGGTTAGGAAATTATGGTCATTTGTTTGAGTTTAGTCCTCACTATGAGAAATAGACTGCAAAAATCCTGTCTCTCTGCTGCGTGTGTAAAAACGGCTGCACCTGTTTTGGCGGGAAAAAGTACACAGCCTCTCTGATTGGTGGATTAAAATTTAGCAGCTCCCAGGCTGCTTGACTGACCTAAAAACTTGCTTCTCTCTCTTTCTGTGTTGTGTTATAGTATTTCTAAATTATAGTATTTCTGCTTTTTATAGTTTTTCCGCTAAATTATAGTATTTCTGCTTTTTATAGTATTTCTGCTTTTTATAGGATTTGTGCTTAATATAGTATTTTTGCTAAATTATAGTATTTCTGCTTTTTATAGTATTTCTGCTTTTTATAGGATTTGTGCTTAATATAGTATTTGTGCTTAATATAGTATTTCTGCTTTTTATAGTATTTGTGCTTTTTATAGTATTTGTGCTTAATATGGTATTTTCTGCTAAATATAGTATTTTTTGCTAAATTATAGTATTTCTGCTTTTTATAGTATTTGTGCTAAAACATAGTATTTCTACTAAATGCAGTATTTATGCTTAATCATACTATTTCTATATATTACTGCCAGGTCCCCAGGCAGCCAATCCTCTGTGAGGACTCAGACATTCAAATTCACAAATCAGAGCCTGCACGGCTTCCCAGCCAGCCAATCATATCTGAGGGCTCAGGCATTCAAATTTGCATATTGGGGCCTTCACGGCTTGTAAGCCAGCCAATCCTATCTGAGGTCTGCCGTTTCTTCTCTCGTCATATCTCAGCGACGGTTGTACAAAGAGCAATGAAAATCGCAGTCAAAGTACACCAAAGTCCGCTGATTCACCCAGTGCAAAAGTTATGTTTCTAGTCCACCTAGTTTTTGAGTTACACGACATTTTGTAACTCCAAAAAACTGCGTTTTTCGCCTCTCACCGCGATCTAATTCTGACTGCTCATCACCCTGTTTTCCAGGCGCCCGCTCTCTTTCCCAGTGGCGCAGTTGGTAATGACACGGGTCTGCAACCAAAAGGTCGTGGGTTCAATTCCACCTTGATCAACATGTTTTTCTACCTACAAATTAATACACTATCACACACCAGTAATTCATATTCATCATTTATTACAATTCTGCAAACTTTTATCATTTTACCAGCTTTTCTAATATGGACCTCACATTCTTGTTAACACTCCATGGCACAAATACTCTTCCCTTTAGGCTCTGTGTATGTGTGTGTGTATCAATATTTCTCTCATTTTAAAGTATTACTCCTCCATAATTGTATTTCTGTTAAATCAAAGTACTTTTACTACATCTTAGTACTTCTGCTCAATCATAGTATTTCTGCTCAATCATAGTATTTCTGCTCAATCATAGTATTTTTGCCAAATCATGGTTTTTGTGCCAAATCATAACATTTGTGTTATGTTATGGTATTACTACTAAGTGGAGGAATTTCTGTCATGTTACAGTATATGTGCTGATTACAGTATTTCTGCTAAATCATATTATTTCTACTATATTATATTTTTCTTTCTAAATATAGCATTTCTGCTATATAATTGTATTTCCGCTATGTTATAATATTTGTGCTAAACCAGAGTATTTGTGCTGAAACATACTATTTATTTAAAATTACAATATACATAGTTCATCACAGTGTCTCTGGTAAATCACAGTATTTCTGCTATGTTGTACTATTTTTCTAAATCATAGTGTTTCTGTAATGTTTAAGTATTTTTGGCTAAATATATTCTTTCTATTATCTTATACTATTTCTCCTAAATTCTTGTATATTTGAGAATTTATCATGTTTCTGGTAAGTTACAATATTTCTGCCAAGTTCTGCTATGCTATTGTATTTCTGCCAAGTATTATGTTTCCTCTAAGATATTGCAGTTCTGCTAAGTTATTACTTTTTAGCAAAGTTCCTTTGCTTCTGCAAAGTTTTTACAATTTCTGCAACTTTTCAGCTTTTTCAGCTAGTTTTTGCAGACAGCTTCAGCTTTAAAGCATCCACACTGCATTTTCGCAGGAAATGCAAATTTTTCTAGTTGTGTGGATGCTTTAAGGCATCCACACTATTGTTTTCCTGTTTCTCTTTATTCTTTATTATTATTGTGTGGATGCTTTAAGGCATCCACACTATTGTTTTCCTGTTTCTCTTTATTCTTTATTATTGTGTGGATGCTTTAAGGCATCCACACTATTGTTCAAGTTGTTCAAGTTGCTTCCGTACGTTTTTCGCCGTAGAACTACTTCCACAATTTTTATGCTATTTTCACCATTCAAATTTTAAACTATTCTGCTATTTCTGCTAATTTGCGCAATATCTTTTGCTATTCTTTGCTATTATACTTTTTAAAATATTAAGCTTTTTATGCAATTTTTTGTCCCATTGAAATTAATGTAAAACTTCCAAAATTCTGCTAAATTTTGCTTGTTTTTGAAACTTAACTACTTCCTCATACTTTCACGTAGAACAACCATTCAAATTTTAAAATGTTCACAAATTATTGGGCTATTCATGTATATTTCAACTTTTTCATATCTGTTACCGTTTTCATCTTATCCCTCTTTAAGTTTTGAGTTTCATCTTTGTGATTTTTCACAAAATACATGGGTTGTTATGGTTGCTATGCTGTTGGTTCTAAGTGAGCCACTGAAGGTTTCGCAGTCTTCTCTTCATGTCCGAACAACTTCTTGCTACTTGCTCAATTTTCACTCAACTCCCACAAATTATACATCAAAATGTAGGTATTTTTGCTGGCTTTCAGAAAATGTCACTATCATTGTTGTGGGATTTATAGGATTTTGGCAAATCTCCTCAGACCAAGACAAAGTCTGAAAACTCTCCATAGAAAGTCAATGGAGAGTTTGTTCAAAATCACCGCTGGATTTCTGTAATGAGAGGCATATTCGAATCGCCATATCTCCTTAACGAAGCGAAGTCAAGACATGAGGCTTGTGCCAATATATCTTCAGACTCTCCTGACGCTCACAATTCAAGAATTTTTTTCTAACCTATTACTATTTGGCCATGAATTACATTTGTTTGAGGGTAGGAAATTCGTCCTTCGCTCAGATTTCTTCAGCTTTCAAACTCTGGAAATGAACCACTTTTTTCTCTCGTCATATCTTTTTGATAGATTTCCACAAAGACCTGAAAATTTCCATGGTTGTTCGCCAAAGCCTGCTGTCTCCTACGGTGAAAGAATGATATCGATACTCCAAATAGATTTAGAGTTAGAAAGCGTTGTCTGAGGGCAAGTCAAGGCAGTTTTCGCTTCGCCTCTACTCAGTTATGGTGCATTACAAGTCAAATATCTTTAATAATTCATATTTTAATGATAAATTGTCAACACTTGAAGATTCCCCCATCTCTTCTGAACAAAACGGTGTAAGAATGACCGTTCTAGCCCTTACGGTTAGGAAATTATGGCCATTTGTTGCAGGGTAGTCGTCACTATGAGAAATAGACTGCAAAAATCCTGTCTCTCTGCTGCGTGTGTTAAAACGGCGTCACCTGTTTTGGCGGGAAAAAGTACACAGCCTCTCTGATTGGTGGATTCAAATTCAGCAGCTCCCAGGCTGCTTGACTGATCTACAAAGTTGCTTCTCTCTCCCTTTGTGTGTGTGTGTGTATGTGTATTTCTGCTTTTTATAATATTTCTGCTAAATTATAGTATTTCTGCTTTTTATAGTATTTCTGCTTTTAATAGTCTTTGTGCTTAATATAGTATTTCTGCTAAATTATAGTATTTCTGCTAAATTATAGTATTTCTGCTAAATTGTAGTATTTCTGCTTTTTATAGTATTTGAGCTTAATATAGTATTTCTGCTTTTAATAGTATTTGTGCTTAATATAGTATTTCTGCTTTATATAGTATTTCTGCTTTTAATAGTATTTGTGCTTAATATAGTATTTCTGCTTTTTATAGTATTTGTGCTTAATATAGTATTTCTGCTTTTTATAGTATTTCTGCTTTTTGTAGTATTTCTGCTTAATATAGTATTTCTGCTTTTTATAGTATTTCTGCTTTTTGTAGTATTTCTGCTTAATATAGTATTTCTGCTAAATTATAGTATTTCTGCTTTTTATACTATTTCTGCTTTTTATAGGATTTGTGCTTAATATAGTATTTGTGCTTAATATAGTATTTCTGCTAAATTATAGTATTTCTGCTTTTATATTATTTCTGCTTTTTGTACTATTTCTGCTTAATATAGTATTTCTGCTAAATTATAGTATTTCTGCTTTTTATAGTATTTCTGCTTAATATAGTATTTCTGCTAAATGATAGTATTTCTGCTTTTTATAGTATTTGTGCTAAATTATAGTATTTCTGCTTTTTATAGTATTTCTTCTTTTTATAGTATTTCTGCTTAATTACAGTATTTCTGCTTTTTATAGTATTTTTGCTTTTTATAGTATTTGTGCTTAATATAGTGTTTCTGCTAAATTATAGTATTTCTGCTTTTTATAGTATTTCTTCTTTTTATAGTATTTCTGCTTAATTATAGTATTTCTGCTTTTTATAGTATTTTTGCTTTTTATAGTATTTGTGCTTAATATAGTGTTTCTGCTAAATTATAGTATTTCTGCTTTTTATAGTATTTGTGCTAAAACATAGTATTTCTTCTAAATGTAGTATTTATGCTTAATCATACTATTTCTATATATTACTGCCAGGTCCCCATGCAGCCAATCCTCTGTGAGGACTGTGACATTCAAATTTACAAATCAGAGCCTGCACGGCTTCCCAGCCAGCCAATCATATCTGAGGGCTCAGGCATTCAAATTTGCATATTGGGGCCTTCACGGCTTGTAAGCCAGCCAATCATATCTGAGGGCTCAGGCATTCAAATTTGCATATTGGGGCCTGCACGGCTTCCCAGCCAGCAATCATATCTGAGGTCTGCTGTTACTTCTCTCGTCATATCTCAGCGACGGATGTACAAAGAGCAATGAAAATCGCAGTCAAAGTACACCAAAGTCCGCTGATTCACCCAGTACAAGAATTATGCTTCTAGTCCACCTAGTTTTTGAGTTACACGATGTTTTGTAACTCCAAAAAACGGCGTTTTTCGCCTCTTACCGCGATCTAATTCTGACTGCTCACCACCCTGTTTTCCAGGCGCCCACTCTCTTTGCCAGTGGCGCAGTTGGTAGTGACACGGGTCTGCAACCCAAAGGTCGTTGGTTCGATTCAACCTTGGTCAACATGTTTTTTTCCCTACAAATTAATTCACTATCACAGACCAGTAATTCATATTCATCATTTATTACAATTCTACAAACTTTTATCATTTTACCAGCTTTTCTAATATGGACCTCACATTCTTGTTAACACTCCATGGCACAAATACTGTTCCCTTTAGGCTCTGTGTATGTGTGTGTGTATCAATATTTCTCCCATTTTAAAGTATTACTCCTCCATAATTGTATTTATGTAAATACAATTATAAAGCCAAGACATTCAACTATTCAACTTGTATTTATCTTTTCAATATCTATTATAATTTTTCTTCAGTTCCAGTTTAAGTTTTATATATTATATATTTATAATATTTGTGCTAAACCAGAGTATTTGTGCTGAAACATAGTATTTCTGCCAAATGATAGTATTTCTGTCAAATTATAGTATTTGTGCTAAAACATAGTATTAATTTAAAATTACAATATTCATAGTTGATCACAGTGTATCTGGTAAATCATAGTATTTCAGCTATGTTGTACTATTTTTCTAAATCACAGTATTTCTGTAATGTTTAAGTATTTTTGGCTAAATATATTCTTTCTGTTATCTTATACTATTTCTCCTAAATTCTTGTATATTTGAGAAGTTATCATGTTTCTGGTAAGTTACAATATTTCTGCCAAGTTCTGCTATGCTATTGTATTTCTGCCAAGTATTATGTTTCCTCTAAGATATTGCAGTTCTGCTAAGTTATTACTTTTTAGCAAAGTTCCTTTGCTTCTGCAAAGTTTTTTTCAGCTAGTTTTAGCAGACAGCTTCAGCTTTAAAGCAATTCAGAATTCATATGATTACAACCAATATGTATTAGAATAAAAGAAACAAATGTGCAATGAACATGTCAGGAGTCGCTGTTAAAAAGTCTCATGGCAGTGGGGTTAAGGGACTTCCTGAACCTCTTGAGTCCTGCAGTGGAGTGAGATGAGCCTCTGCAGCTCCTACTGTGAGGATGCTTAGGCGATCACCAACACCAGCTCCTTGGTGTTGGTGTTCAGAAGAAGACTGTTCTTATTACTGCAGTCAGTTAAATAAATCTATCATAATAAAGTACATTTTAACATAATGACCTTGTGTTTATTTATGTCTTTTAACCATTATTTCAAATTCAAAGAATCCAGTTTGAAACATTTATTAAACTTATAGAATTAAATTTCTGCTAGTTGTTTTTTGTTGTAAAAAGATCTAGTATAATAATATTTAAATTTACATATATTTTTCACGTTTTCAATGCCAATTTTGTGTAATTGCGGAGTTTCCCACTACCCGTGAATGCCTCTTTTTTTACGTCTCCGGCTGACTCCTGAATCTCCGCCCACTCTCTGGTCGATCCCTGCGGTAAGCTGCTTCTCTGTCTCTCTTCTCTGAAATGAAATGTCTATAAGCTGTTTGAGTGATTTACCCAGTTGTTGTTAGTGACTTATAAAGCCAGTCAAAGTATTAGTCATGTTAAAGTAACACAATGACTGCTTTTTTAGTGAAACGTTGTAATTTTAGTATTTAAAAGGAGTGTTTGGTATGCTAGCCCTAACAACCTAAGCGCTAACGCCTAGCCTAGCTGCTATAGGCCCAGTGTGAAATTAATATGGTTCATTTGATTGTTTAATACAGTTATTGTGTTGTATTTGGTTCATTCGGTGTGTTAGTGTTTCTGAGTCTCTTAGGGAAGTGAAGTTACAGTAAAGTCAGTTAAAACGGCCTCATTCTTTAGGTTGTAAGGTAATGAGCCGCCATTTTAGAACCACTGATTAGCAGGGTCGGCAACTTCAAAGGAGCCATTTTACCGCCATTAGCTGTGTCCCGCAACGTCGGCTGCATCCTTCGGAGGACCCGGCCTTCGCGGTCTATGTGGGCCGGGTCCTTCAAAGGCCGAGAAGGCCGGAAGTGCGAGGCTGTGAAATGACGGTCTAGCCTTCAGATTTGCGTCACCGCTGTCTCGCTGGAATTTAATAAACTCGGCAGTCTGCTCCTTGCTATTTAAAATATAACTGGACACTGGCGTAAATTCTCGGTCGTTTAACGTTTATTCAGCTGTGTGAAAATCCTGGAGGAACCCAGCCATAATTTGTATTTGTAATTTACACCGCTACTTTCTCGCCTTAAAATATGTTAAAAATTTATTTTGTGGGCCAGAAAGATTAATAAAAGTAATTTTAAAACTTAGTAGCGGCCGCCATTGTTGGCAGCTGAAATTTGGCTGGGCCACGCTATGAATTCTGGGATATGGTGGGCCACGAAGGACACACCCGACCCATCCTTCAAATTAGGGGAAATGAAGGACGCATTTGTCAGCCGCATTTGAAGGGGTCGACGAATTGGGACAGCCTTCGTCGCCTGGCTGTGACATAATCGGCCTTCAAATGCGGCCTCCGGAGGATGCAGCCAACGTTTTGGGACACAGCCGGGGAGAAAAAGAGTCGTGCTGGTGTGTGTGTTTGTGTTGTGGGTTAATTAACAGAAGGGAGAGAGAGAGTGAGGATAAAACACATAATAGAAGAATAATAACATCTCTTAACAAGAAGTTTTTTTAATTAATTAATTTGAGTTTTTTAGTTAAATTTTAAGAACTGTTTAACAAACACTTGTTTGTGCAGGTTGGTTTTTTAAATAAAACCTACACCTGCAGCTCTGTTTAACTTCTGACTTTGTGAAAAATTAATGAAATATAAAAAAGTCCACCTTCAAATAAATAAAATGCAGCAGTGCACCATTAATATTATAAATATGATATGTAGATATTTAAAACAACAGCATATTAAATGATACTAAATGATACTGTGTGCAGGTGATAATATTTTTAGGAAGCAGAATTTGAATGCAGACCAACTCATTCAAGCCTACAAGCCTACAAATATATCACCCAAGCTTTAATTTATGATTGTTCATGCTTTGAAATTGTGATGTCAGAATTTGATAAAGTGTGCAGTGCTAGGTGTAGCAAATCATTGCTTATTAAATCTACTGTGTTATCTAATAGCACCTAACTAATAGAGCTATCACATAACTGAGAAACGTGTGTGGCTTATTACAAATGGATGAAACCACATTTTACCTTAATGAAGACAGTAATCTTTAATAAGGTGTAGAAAAAAGAGGTGAGTTGTTTGTTGCTGTGGTAAACAAAGAAGTGTACTGAATCTTTTGGACTACACAGAGTGATGTAGTATTGACTGTGATGCTGATTTGAGTTGTCTCATTCTGTGTTTTTGTGCTTTGTCTTTTGTTACACAGAGTGAAAGAGATCTTTGGTTTTGCCTTTGCTGGTAAGTAAACAGTGATTGTAACTGAAGCAGTATGAACCTGGCATTGCGTAGCACATTTGACGACTTACATACAGTAGTTTGACTTTTTGTGATATGTTTCCATTTACTGATTGACGAAAACACAGGATTTGTGACCTGTAGCAGCAAAGCCCCCACACAGGGCCTCTGACTGTCCCTGAAAATGTCCCAGAAGTTTAATAGCCCATTTATGTATGATTTAAATTTTTTATGGCTTATTGAATCCAAACATAGTTAAATGTCAGATGTCTTTATACAGTTGTTCATTTTCTCCTTATGTTTGTGGATTTAAGTAGCAGACAAAACAATGAAAGTGTTTTAGGGGAGTCAGTATAAGTGGTTGCTCAAACACTTAAGAGCTGCACAGGTATTGATTTATATTGTCTCTCAAATTCTGCTGATGTATTACATTAAAGTCAGAACATTGTAGAAGTATTTTGCCTGACTTGGTATAAGTAATAGCTTTAACAGTTAAGCAATAATAAAAACGAAGAGAACCAGAGGTGTGAGTGGACATTGTTAGGTACATTACAGCCATTGTGTCGAATTAGTTTATTACTTATTTAGTGAATATAATGTGTTTTAAAATTAAATAGAAATGTTGCCAAAAAGGGACATTGCAACATACATAAATATTCCTAGCAACTGGTACAATGAAAGGACTTTTTAGTGTAATATTTTAAGACATTTCATTTCACAAAACATTCTGCACCTCTTTTATTGTAACATGTCAGTATTTACATGTATTTTAGGATTTGCATATTCATATCAGACTAACCAAAACATGATGAGGTTTTCTGTTGCTTCTGATTTCAAGAATTACTTTGTATTTAATGTTTTTAACCTGAAAGGACATTAAAAGTTTTGGTTTTTCACACTTTATTAGCTCTGACCTGTTGTAGAAAATGTTGGAACCACAAGGCTTCTGTGTAGGAAATATTTGGTGTGTCCTGCACTTGTGCCAACAAATATTGGTGCCTGTTCTTTGCATTTCTGTAGTAATAATGCTTTTATTACACATGCTATAGCCATGTGAGACCCTGCAGTTCAATTATCTCCTCTTTAGACTACAGTAAACTTAAAAAAGCTTAAAGTAATTGAGGATTTTACTAGTTAATTTGTGTCACAGTAAATTGGATTGTGTGTGAAGAGGCTCTACAGTCTGAATCATCAAACAGTGATCTGATGAATTGTTTCCTTTCTCTAGACTGCTGATCTGATCGTCTCAAGTCTGGTAAGTAAAGGTTTTTCTGAGGTGCAGTGCTGGGAAATGTTTCTCATTATAGGAGATTCAGTGTAGTGCTGTGAGTCAGCACAGCTATTGGTGATCATCAAAAGTCATCAAATCCTAGAAAAGTCTGTGTAAACATTTCCAGACCTACAGAGGTCGGTAGGTTATTGTAGCAGCGCATATTTTTTCACATTAGAGCAGCTCATGAATAGCAGTTTAGGTACAATTAAGTCTTCAAGTAGGGCCTTGTGGATTTCTAAAGCTTCTTTCCCTTCATTAAATTAAGTCACTGTCTGAAAACTGCTCTTTGAATTAGTCTTTTAATTAAAGATTTTGTTGATGACTGGAAAAAATCTAAAGCACAGATACAGCACTCATTTCTGTATTCTATGATTAAATGATCTATAAAGAAATTATCATCATACTACATTTTTAATTAGGCCTTTAAATCGGCCATTATAAGTACATCCTAGATTTAGTGGAGTGCTTATGGCTGTGTATTAAACATACCCCAAATGTGACTGAAATATGTAGAAACTGCTTTGTAGGAACCATCCATCTCCAAATTTCTCATTTTGCCAAAAGTCATACTGAATAAAGTATTGTTTACTTTTATGTTAATGGATCTTAAATCCCTGTTTCTGTGTGCCCAGATATTATGATGTACTGTTGTCCCAGGTAAGTACACAGAAACAGGGATTTTAGTGTGATGTGGCATAAATTTTAAGCAGCTGAAATTGTCTGCTCTAACCGTGTGAACAAAACTCAGTGTGTGGGTTTTGTTGTACCATATGATATTTACAGTAGGTTATTGTAGCAGCACATCTTGGTTTAAGTTTATAGACACTGTTTGTTTTTATTGTGTTGATAGAATGTAAAAGTTTCTTTAGAATAGTTCCACCACCATTTTTGAGCATTTTCAGTTCAATAATGTACTGTGGAACTCTTCAATATGTAAAGCCCTGTATGTACTGTATTTTTCGGATTATAAGGCGAATGCAGCTAACCAAATATTCAGATAACTCAAACTATTCAACTCATTCACAGTAACTCTCAACATTTTTCAGTGGTAACACATAACAATACACTATCTTTTTCTGTTCAGTCCTCTTCCACAAATCTATCAAATTCTTCATGGATTGATCGGTTTGGAATCTGCTTCGTACGCATGTCTCTAAACAGATGACAGGTCCTCATACACACACCATAATATTATGTTTAAGGACAATACGAATTACTCCGCAAGGCTCCTGACTACTGTAGCTGTAATGCTCCAACAATCCATCAAGCGCTGCAGCTTTAAAGCTTTCCAAAGTCATACTAAAACATTTTGACAGATGTTTGAGCGCCATGTAGCACAGAAAATTGGGTTGAGGTCACTAAGCACAGCCAGAATTAATACATAAGGTAAACTGTTAATTTTTGAGAAAACTAAAGAATTTTAAGTGTGACTTATAGTCCGAAAAATACTGGAAAACCATGTTTATTGGAAATATGCCTAATTCCAGTCCCTTTTTGTCTTACAGGTGACCTGCTGCAGAAAACTCTCTCCCTCTATTGTTGACAAGCAATTCAGTCTGTCCTATCACTCTCCCTCTCCCTGCTCCATCTTTGTTGACAAGCCATTCTATCTTCTATCATTCTCCGCCATGAGCTCTATCTAATTTTGACAAGCTTGAACCTGAGTTGACAAATAATCGAAGTTTGACAAGAAATCTAAGGTTGACAAGAAATCGAAGTTTGACAAGAAACCAAGTTTGACAAGAAACCAAGTTTTTGGAAATTGAAGTTACCACAACTTCGTCGATCTGTTTTCAGAAATCTGAGAGATCTCTGCTCTCACTGCTCCTTCTTTCCTGTTGTTAAACTCTCTCATACCTACTAATTTTGCTGGAAATTGCAAGTAGAAAGTTGAATATACAGTAGTAGAATTATAGTACAGTAGATTTTACAGTACAAACTACTTACACAGCTCCACATTTATAGTTTTGACTTGGCATTACACTGATAGTTTGCCTTACAGGTGCAATTACTTTGATAAATTATATAAAATATACACATTTTTAAAGGCTTATCTGTAATGAGATAATTGGTTATTTTGTAATACATACATTCAGACTACTGTATTCACATAAATATTAAATCAGATCCGAATACATTTTTCAAGTCTGTTTCATTGACTATAACATTTGACTACAGTAAGTTATATATAAATACTATTGTTATTCAAACCCATTTCTATTACTCAGTGTAAGTGTTCAGTCACAATTGTCATCGAGAAGCTGCCCTGAGGTCCCAGACTTCCTGTTTCCTGACTGCTGCAGAACATCCAGCTGAAGAATCCTCATCGCCTCTCATCTGATCACTGCACCATCACAGCTCCATATAGTTGATTTAAGTATTAGATATCTCAAAGATTTACATAAACTCTATTTAAGAGCCAGAAGTTTTATTGATTGTTGTGATTTCTAAATATCCTGTTACAGAAGTATAGATCTAATCATTAACCAGTCTGGTTAAAAAACATACAGTTTCTGAAAAAGCTACAATAAAACTGACCCAAGTGTTTTCAGAGAACTTTGAATATCTTTAATATTGAGTTTGGATTTAAGTCAGCCATTTACATATCCATAAGAACATTTAAATAATTTTACATTTCTCAGATTTGATAGCAATTTGAAGACTTACAAGTTTTTCACTGTTTCCAGATTGAGTTTTGTTTATATTTGTGTAGAAATACACATAAGGTGTAGTTTGTACTTAACAAAATGCCAAGGAAAGGTCAAAGGTCGCAGTCTCAGAAGCTTAGACGGCAAAAGCAGAAAGAACAGGTAAACGTGTCTCAGAGTGGTGAGCAGGTAAAGGTGTCTGTCACAACTTTTTCCAGTCCAGAAGTGCAGAGTAGCGTTCAGACAGCCGCAGTATCTTATGCAGATGTGGTAAAGCGAGGTGTTCATTCAGTGTCTGTGCCAAAGGCTGAAGTGCAACAGGTAACTGTGCAAACGCAGCATGATGGAGAAACTCCAGGACCGTCTCATGTACAAGTTACAAACAGAGAAAGTCGTCCACGAGTGAGTAGTATCTGTGCATCCCGAAGCCAGGCCTCTCCTAAGTATGGAAAGTACCGGAATCAGCAATGCATGGCTAACAGTTTGGTTTTCCTGTCATTCTTGCATGAGGATGAATTCATTACGAGAGCAGATCTTAACCGTGTGTTGGACAAAGGCCATGACGTGTATTCAGATGCCAGAAAGAGGTTTGTGAACAGCGTATTTCTAGCCTGCGATGAGCTTCCCACAGTGGTCACCAGCCGCAGACAAGAGTATCAAGTGGACATTTCTCAGTTTGCTCGTTACGGCACATTTGATGGTACAGATCACCTGCCTAGCCTTGAACAGGGACTACAGTGTTTGGCTTCAGAGGTTTGCTACGCTTTGCTAGTCATGGGAGGAACCGCCATTGCAGTTTGCAGGCTGATTTCAGGTGAATATGCATATTTTGATCCTCACCCACGTAAGTCTACAGGGATGCCGTTGTTGCCAGGTGTAAGTGGTGGAACTGCAGTTATGTTAAAATTCACACGTCTTAACGACATGATTGACAGGATCAAATGCTTGTACCGAATGTTTAGCATCGCACCAACCTGCACTTATGAGCTACAGCCTGTCGAGTTTCACAGTGAAAACGCTGCTGACACAAGAGATGCTAATCAAACCACCGAAAACAGACAAACTGCTACAAGTGTTTCAGCCGCAGCTTTAAATGAACCTGTCCATGTATTAAATTCCCAAACATCCACTGAGCAGACAAGGAAAACTGTTATGGAGACTGTAATCACTGAAGTGACATCATCCAGAGTGGATTATTCAGATGAGACAGCTGCTACTGAAAACAAGAATTGTCCTTCTGATTATTTACAGAAAGAAACCTATGCATCTTCTGTGAGAGAAACTCAGGTAGTATCAGATGCTGTTCCTCAGAATGATTCGAACACTGCCTCCTGTTCAACTAAGGCAACACAGGAACTGCCACATAAAATTTTGAAACGTAATAAACAGCAAGCACAAAAAATGAGGAGAAGGTCACTGGCCCCACAGAAATTACCACAAAGAAAGGAAAATCAGAAAAGGAAGGAAAGGGAGATGTACACTTTTGATGAAAGCTTTAAGGCAAAGAAAAGAAATTCCAGTAGAAAGTCTAATGATCCAGATCACAGAGAGAAGAAGAGAGTGTACAAAAATAATCTGTATAAACTAAATGCTACATATAGAGAGAAACAGACAGAACATTTGAGAAAGATCTACAAAGAAAGAGATGATTTTAAGGAAAAACAGAAGGAGCAAATGAAAAGGCTGTATAGAGAAAGTGCTAAAATTAGAGAGAGAAAAAGGGAACGTGTCATAAGGACATACAAAGACAGTCCTATATTCCGAGAAAAGCAGAAAGAACGCATAAGAAGAACATATAGAGAGTCTTCTATATTCCGAGAAAAGCAGAAAGAACGCATAAGAAGAACATATAGAGAGTCTTCTATATTCCGAGAAAAGCAGAAAGAACGCATAAGAAGAACATATAGAAGTTCTGTTGAATTCAGAGAGAAACATAAAGCCTGCATGAGGTCACATGTATATAAACTATATAGAGAAAGTGAAGAATTTAAAAAGAAAAAACTATCTTACATGACTAAGCGTTATGGAGAAGAGAGACAATTTCAGCAACAACACAAAGAGAATATGAGAGAACGAATGAGAGTAAAATATTGGAACAGTTTTTCTTTCAGACAGATGCATAATATCAGATGTGCAGTGAACATAAAAAGAAAATATCGTCAGATGCATCGACCAGCTGAAAGTTTACAGTGTCATCCAGATAACAGTTTAATGAATGAGGCCATATCTCGTTTCAGATCAAACATTAAGTCAGCACCATCGTATGTTTGTACTGTTTGTCTAAAAGCTTCTTTTCCTAATCAGGTGAAAATCTGCAAAAGAGAAAATTACTCAAAACACCAAACTGTAGCTCAACAGTGTCTAACTGGTAAATTTGTTCATGTGTGTGATGAAGCATGTAATGATCACTGCAGCTTTCCTGTTGAGAGAAAAAAGGAGTATATCTGTCACACGTGTCACAGTTCCCTCAAAAGTGGACGCATGCCCAGGCTTGCTGCTGTTAACGGTTTAGAACTGCAGGATATTCCAGCTGAACTTCGTGATCTCAACATTCTGGAGAGACATCTGATTGCCAAATGCATCCCATTTGCAAAGATTATTCCACTTCCAAAGGGCAGACAAAGACTCATACGTGGTAATGTGGTGTGTGTACCATCTGAAGTCCAACAAACAGTTGACTGTTTACCGAGGCTCAGAAGCCAATCACAGATAATGAGGATCAAGCTGAAAAGACGACTGTGCTACAAAGGCCATCAGCTGTTCCAGACTGTCACCTGGTCTAAACTCATTGAAGCTCTGCGTAAACTCAAACAGATTCACCCACAGTACACAGATATTATTATCAGAGATGATGCATTGCTTTGTGATCCAACGTTACCTGATGATGACAGCAGTGATGAAGCCAGCATGGGAAGTGATGATTATAATGAAGCAGATTTAATGGAAATCGACAATTATGAAAAAGATGCCCTTTTGAGTGAAACTGAGTCTGAAAGTGAACAAGCTATTAATATGCAATCCTGTGATGAACAACCAGAGGAACAAAACCCAGAGGAACCAGAAAGTGATTTGAACAATGGAGGTTTTGCTCTAGAAAGTTGTCTGCAGCCTGTAGACATTTCAGAAGAGATTCTCTGTTTCACTGATAACACATATTGTGTGGCTCCTGCAGAAAGAAACAATCCTGTTAGCTTTTTCAGAACTCCTCATTTGGAAGCCATGGCATTTCCTGTGCAGTTTCCTACTGGTCAGAATACACTGGATGAAAAGAGACGTCTCAAGCTCACACCGAGTGCTTACTTCAAGTCAAGGCTTTTCAACATTGATGCAAGATTTGCTAGAGATACAAATTACCTGTTTTTCTCACAGTTTGTCACTGAAATACACTTGGCTAATTCCAGCATGACAATACAGTTAAGGAAAGGTAAAACTATGACCAAAGATGGACGCAAAATCACATCAGGAATGTTACAAAGTAAGACAGAAGTAGAGAAGCTGGTAAGAAATAAAGATGCAATCAGATTTATGCAGCCACTCAGAGGAACTCCAGCTTACTGGCAGAAAACTACCAAAGATTTATTCAGTATGCTTCGTCAAATAGGAACACCTCAGTTCTTTGTCACTTTCTCTGCTGCTGAGATGAGATGGCCTGAAGTGATTCAAGCAATAAAGAGACAGCAAGGTGAAGAGGTTGATTTTGAAGCCCTGGACTGGTCAGAAAAGTGTGAAATCCTAAGATCAAATCCAGTAACCACCATGCGAATGTTTGATAAACGTGTTGAGGCTTTGTTCAGAGATTTGCTTTTTTCTCCTGCACAGCCCCTTGGTGAAATCATTGATTACTTTTACAGAGTTGAGTTCCAGCACAGAGGTAGTCCGCATATACACATGTTGCTGTGGATTCGAGAAAAGGTAGAAGTAGATGTGGATGACGACCAAACTGTCTGTGACTTTGTGGACAGATACATCTCGGCTCAACTCCCTGATCCAGAAAAACAACCTGAACTGCACAAAAAAGTCAGTGAACTACAAAAGCACAGCAAAAGCCACACAAAAACATGTTTTAAGAGTGTGAACTCTGGTTGTAGATTTGGGTTTCCAAAACCACCAGCCACAAGAACAATGATTGTGAGACAGGATGAGGATTCAGACACTGAAGCTGCAAAAGCCAAACTCAGACCTTTGATGAACCTGCTGAAGGAACCTGAAGCTGCTTTGCTCACCATAGAGCAGATTCTGTCACGATGCAACTTGACAATGAATGAGTATGAACAATGCCTCCAGGACATAAACAAGAAAACAGCGCTGATTCTGAAACGTGACCCAAAGGACTGTTGGATCAACAATTACAACCCACACCTGCTTGAAGCCTGGAACGCAAATATAGATGTCTCATTAATTTTGAATGCCTATTCTTGTGTAGAATACCTCTGTAAATATATAACGAAGAAAGAATCTGGCCTCTCTGAATACCTGAAGACAGTTATTGATAACTCTGCAAAGAACACGGTCAATGAATGTGATGAAATGAGAGCTGTGATGCAGGCTTACTCAAAAAAGAGAGAAATCAGCGCACAGGAGTGTGTGACTCGAGTCTGTGGCCTAAAAATGAAAAAATGTTCCCGCAGTGTTGTATTTGTACCAACAGATGATAACCCGGTAAAAATGAGTCGCCCCATGAGCTATCTGGAAACCACAACACATGACAGTTGTAATATTTGGATGACAAGTTTGAGTGATAAATACAAATGCAGACCTGAGACACCAGAATATGAGGAAATGTCACTGGCTGATTTTGCTGCGCTGTGCAGGTTGGTGAGTGGCCCAAATGAAGGAAAAGATGTGCTTCCTCTTCTGAACCAGCTTGGATTTGTACAAAGGCGAAAGAATGATAAACCAGCTATAATCAGATATTACCACTGCTCACAAGAAAAAGATCCTGAGCAATATTGTGGTCGACTGTTGAGGCTTTACCTTCCACACAGATCAGAGCAGGAACTGAAACCACAATGTTTCCAAACCTATCAGTCCTTCTACAACTCAGGTTGTGTACGACTTCCATGTTCAGACTACAGTGAGTCTGTGAAAAGGATTGTGAAAAGAAATAAAGACAAGTATGAGAAGAACTCTGAGGATATTGAGAGTGCACTGGAAGAGTTTGAACAAAATAGGGATGTTGTGATCGATGAATGGTGTAATCTGGCTCCTGAATCTGAAGTTGTGAGGCTGCAATGTGATGAGAATCTTCCTGAGAGACATTCTGATGATGAGAACGAACAGGAGAATGTTCCCGACTACAGTCGTCAGTCTGATGCTGTAACAGAGATCAGAGCCGTCAGAGAACAACCTGCAGTAGATCCAGCCGTGGTACGTGTAATGTATCAGAATCTGAACCAGAAGCAGGCCTGCGTGTTCTATGCTATAAGAGACTGGTGTATTCAGCGTGTTTGTGGTTTGAATCCAGATCCATTTTTCTTCTATATCAACGGTGGTGCAGGAACTGGAAAGTCACATCTGATTAAATGTATTCACTCTGAAGCATCAAAGATCCTGAGCAGACTGCCTGCTAATGGAGAAGAAGCTGACATATCAAATCCAACTGTTTTACTGACTTCATTTACTGGGACAGCAGCTTTTTCTATCAATGGCTCTACATTACATTCTCTACTGAAACTACCCAGGAGTCTGAAACCACCCATTCAAGGACTTGGTAACCAACTGGATGAAGTCAGATCTGAGCTGATGAATGCTGAAATTATTGTTATTGATGAGATTTCGATGGTTTCAAAACCCCTTTTTGCTTATGTGGATGCAAGACTGAAACAAATCAAAGGCACTCAGAGACCTTTTGGTGGAATGTCAGTTTTAGCTGTTGGAGATTTTTACCAGCTGCCACCAGTGCGACAGTCTAAACCTCTCTGTGTTTACGATCCAGAACAGATTGACCTATGGCAGGAACATTTTCAGATGATCACTCTAACCGAGATCATGCGTCAGAAAGATGATGTGGCCTTTGCAGAGATGTTGAACAGGATTAGAGTGAAAGAAAAGACAGATGAGCTTTCTCAGTGCGACAGAGATTTGTTGTCACAGGCTGTGACTGCACCAGAAGAATGTCCAACTGAGGTCTTACACATTTATGCCACCAACAAGAATGTGGAATCCCATAACACAGATACCCTGAAGAAGCTTCATTCAAACATCATAATCATCACTGCAGACGATTTCCAGAAGGATAAACGTACAGGCAGAATGGCACGAAGAGACAAACCATTTACAGGTGGGCGAAATGATTTACCCGACACCCTGAACGTTGCTGAAGGAGCTCGAGTGATGCTGACCAGAAACTTGGACACACTAAACGGTTTGGTCAACGGTGCTTTTGGTATACTGGTAAAGGTGGTGAGATCTGAAAATGATGGACACATAATTAAACTGGGGCTCAGAATGGACAACCGGCAGCCTATGAGACACAACCGCAGTTCTAATGCAGCATCTGATGATCTGGTTTACATTGAGAGAGCAGAGGAGAGTCTGAAGTTTAAAGGAGCGGTACGCAGACAGTTTCCTGTAAAGCTAGCATTCGCCTGCACAATTCACAAAACTCAGGGTCTTACAACACAGACAGCTGTAGTTTCAATGAAGAACATTTTTGAACCAGGTATGGCTTATGTTGCTCTCAGCAGGGTGACGTCTCTCAGTGGATTGTATTTACAGGACTTGGATGAGAAAAAGATTTACGCCAATCCCGAGGTAACTGCAGTGCTCCAAACCATGAGACAAGCCAGCGTTGAGGAAATGATGCCTCTTCTTCAGGTCAGAGAAACAGCCAGCAGACCTGACACTCTTACACTGATCCATCACAATACGGAGGGTTTGCCATCTCACATCAGTGACATCAAGAGTCATCATGAAATGTGTTTAGCAGATGTTTTGTGTCTCACTGAATCTCACCTCCAAGGCTCCTTTGTTGCAGATAGTCTTCATTTGGACGGCTACACCATGTTCAAACGCAACAGACATGTGTCCTACACAAACTTTCCTCACATGGCCAGCAGAAGTGGTGGTGGAGTTGTTGTGTATTTGAGGAATCATTTTCAGGTTCAGGTAAAACAGTATCTGCATAATGTCACTGATCTTGAGTTTTTAGTGTTGAAGGTTCAGGCTCCATTCCCTGCGCTCATTGCTGTTGTGTACAGACCCCCTGACTACAGTTTGACACCGTTCATGCAAAACCTGGTAAGTCTTTTAGATTCACTTGAAATAATGGACTGTCACCCAATAATTGTGTGTGGAGATTTTAATGAAAACCAGTTGCAGAGTGGAAGAAAACAGATTCTGGAGCAGTTTCAATCTAGAGGGTATTCACAGCTGATCACTTCTGCCACTACAGACAAGAACACCCTGCTTGACCTCATTTTTATTTCTCAGCCACAGAAAAGCCTCCATTCAGGTGTTCTGAGAACATATTACAGTTACCACAACCCTGTGTTTTGTGTCCTGTCCTCGAGCCAATCATGAAGTCGTGTGGTGAGTTTTGAAACAATTACAGATCATGTCTGTTACAGAGTTTACTGATTGTAGAGCATGAAAAAGATTTTTCATTGAAAAATCATATTTCTTCATATTGTCTTCCCTACTCTGTCTGTAAGAAGACCCTTTCTTATTGCAATGTTATTAATCATTTCACCAAATCATGGCTGTACTTCATGCAGAGCCGGGAGATCTGCTTTCTGTTATCATGCACCTCAGATCTGAAATATGCTGCAAAAAGTATTAAACGGACATAATTTATTTTTTATTCTCATGTCTTAAATGACTAAATCTATTAATGCATTTTTTCATGGATGTTAATTGTCATCTCCTTTTTTAATACTTTTTTTACTTTGACGTTTGTATCTCAACAAACAAGATCTTCCCCTCCAAGGGCTTTCAAATATGAAATAGTAAATAAATAAATCCCAGATAAATGCAAGTATTTATTATGGATCACAAGAATAAATACAGACAATTATATTTTCTTGATTATAGTAAATTTTGTAGAATCAAATGTTTTTGGGATGAATGAGGTTTTGCTTATCATGTTTTACAGGTAAAAAAAATGTAAAGGTTTTAAACTATCTTTAGGCTACCAGAGATGTCTATGATGATACATTATGTAGAGAAAAACATTAGTACAGCTTACAGAATATGTATAAAAACTGATTTAGAAGTACATGGAAAGTTTCTGCATCCATTTTCTGACTTGGCCTTTATCCGGGTGGGTTTGGGTTTGGGTGGATAAAGGCCAAGTCAGAATTCTCTGAGCAGCTGGAAAAAGCTGCTAATAAACAAAGACATCAGAAAGCGGGGGCTTTAGGTGTAGCCCCCGCTTTCTGACGCACTAATTAGATTTAGTAACTGACACCCCATACCAGCATTACATAGACACTTGGGGGCTGAGATGGGTGGGTGGGGAGGGTGGGTGGTGTTAAAAGCACTTTATGTTTTGTAGATGTATTTTTTTCAGACAGGGCACACACAGTCCTGTTTCCTTTGTGGGAAAACCTTCAAACTTCACCATCCTCAGCTGAAACAACAACATCTTAACACCATCTTCATGAACTGCTGAGCCAAACCTGATCCATCAGTGCTGGACTGCACAGATAACTACATGCCACACAGAGACTGCTGTTTTATGAACTGCCATACCAGTGTGTCTTCAATGGAGAAGATGACACACCCATCACCTGACCTCCTGCCTGATCTGGAGACCATCATCATGCTGCCACACTACACACCTCTGAGACCATCAATGATGACTCATACTGAGGAAACTGTATTTCCTGTCAGAGATGCTCAGTGATCCTCAGAGCAGAGAGAGGTATGATTCTTTATCTTTGATAAAAAAATGTCAGTGTTTTTAATTCAATTAATTAATTTAAATCCTGTTTATTGCACAAATAATTTCACACTCAAATGATTATACTTGTTGAAACTTTTTGAGTTTTAATTCACATTATGGATTACAAATCTATGCTTTTTCTACTCTGTCTCTCTGTGCAGGTACTGCTGTCTTCTGAGTTCTTCAGTGTCCCAACTGAGACATTCAAACCTCACTGCAGAACTAATGTCTTTCCTCACCATCATGTGAGTGTGAGATTGCTCTGGATTCTGGTTATGTGGCCTGCAGCACCTATAAGGTATTTCAACATTGTTCATTTTATAACTTATTTGTAGTTTTTAAGCCTTAACACAAATAAAATGTTCCTTTTTCTGTATTTTTTAGAACAAGCTCGTACAGTGTGCCTGCATTCCAGCTTCTTAGACTCTGCGCAAGTGGACAGAGTATCAGTGTTTGGCCACTCTTACAGACACCGACTTCTGTCAACTCACTGCTACTGATCAGGCACCTCACTCCAGGAAGACAGAGGGCTGCAAGCCTGTCATCGTTTCCAGTGTGGCTTTGTATTCTTGGGGTAGCATCAGATTTTTCCCACAAATATTCAAAGGTAACACTTATTTTAAGCTTAGTTATTAAATCAAAAGTCTTCCCTGTTGTTAATTTTATTGTTTTAAAAAAAAAAATTGTTTTCTTTTAGATTTATATGCAGTGATCGGATGTGGTGGAGCTTTGTTAACTGTGTGGAAAACATCTGTTTGTGATGATATTTACAGTGAGGCTTTAAGGTGACAGTTTCCATGTAATTTCAATCCTTATACTAAGCAAAAACATGTTTGCAATTAACATTTTTTTTCCGTTTATTCTTTTGGATTTATGGTTAACATTCCTCTGTGACAGCAAATACTAAACTGGTCCAAGTAACCAGCATATCATTGGTCAAAGGCAAAAAGGACCACATGTCACGCTAGCAATGAATTTTTGACTGTGTTTGTGTCACCAGATTTAACAAACAATATCAGACATATGAAACTGAACTCCGGATTAATGTGCAGATGTTTTTTGTGTGTTTTTTTTTATTGTTGAATAATTATTTTGTAGGACAAACCCAGTCTATTTACCCAAACAATGTAACTTGTTTGGGTAAATAGTGGATTAATATATCTAAGTCTATAAGTATAGCAAGCTGAATTCATACAAACACACAGCTCTAAATCTTGAATTGTAGGATGTACAAAAATGATCATGTGATTATTATGGACATTTAAATAACTATATCTATTGAACCATTACACGTATTCTTTATAGAGATTACACAATCTCAAAATGTGAAAAAAGAAAGTGTTTAAGAGAATAAATAATGTGTGTTTGTATGAATCCTGCCTTAGTATGGGGTGTCAGTAACTACATTAGTATAGAGTAGGTCTAACAGTGGTTTTCACCATCTGCTCTAATATATATAGATAATGGGTCAGGCATATAAAGTCATTTTGAAAAGTTCATAAAGATCATTTATATGTGTTCCTCTTTATCATTTTATATCAGGTCACACAGCTGACTTGAGTTTTGATCAGGGTAGAACCATAACATTCATGCTAATGGTTCTACTGTTTACAGTTACTTTATGATGGATTTCACCCTGGTCACAGCACTATGTGAAAAGCTGTTAGAGGTAAAGTTAACCCAATTAATACCTCATCATAAGTCACTCTCTAACGCAAAGCAGTGATTATTTTTCAGTGTAATTTATTCCACAACAATGTTCTTTATTTGATTCCTGTTTCTTTAAATATGCACATCGATTGTTCAGCTGTGTGACTCTCCACACCTCAAATATATCACAATGTGGACCTCATTTCGGTACAGATTTATCATCAAATCAGGAAACTGTAAACTAATTGAAAAAATGAAGCTTATGAAAATTTTAATGTGGCATTGGAACATGTTGTTTATCCTTGCCAAATGGTATTTACACAAAACTCCAGCAAATCAGAGGATGTATTTTTGTCCTTCACTTGCTGTTTATATATGTGTATATTTTTGCAGTTAATAGCCTATCATGTGTCTGCGCATCTTAGGGCCATAAACATAAACATGGCAAACAAGGATATGTTCACTATTCCAACAGATGCTTCAATTGTTTGTATAGATGTTAGATTCATTTGATTTGCATTTTCTATTAATATTATTCCGTTTGTCCCAAATGGGATTTTCATTTCTGTATGCCATTATTGTAATCATTGGAAACAACCGAGTAAATATTTTGTATCATATGTTTCTAAAAATATTTGAATGTTCTACTTTTCTACTACTGGTTTTCTACTTTCTAAACTTTCTGCCACTCTTTGGCATTTCAATAACATTATTTTTGGGTGTTTTTATCTCTGACCGCAGCATCTTGTGCATCTTGTATTACCTAAATGTTGTTTGTGTGGGTTTTGTTTTTGTTTTGTTTTTTTTTGTGCCATTTTTAGATTTCACCAGCTGCGTAAACTCTGCAATTTTACCTTGGTTTTGTTCCACATCAGTTTATCTGCTGGGTGATTTTCTTCCTTTTCTAATGTTTCTGGTAATTTTTCACAGTTAAACAAGTAACTTTGAGGTTTCAGTTGTTATCTGTTGACAGTTTTGTCTAATTATTACATTTCTGCAAAATTATAGCAGTTCTGATAAGTTGTAATATTTCTGCCAAGTTTTTAATTTTCTACTAAATTATATTATTTCTGCTAGGTTACACTACTTTTGTTTGTTATGCTATGTTATGTTAAGTTATATTATTCTAAATTATTACATTTCTGCTAAGTTTTTAATTTTCTACTAAATTATATAAATTCTGCTAGGTTACACTACTTTTGTTTGTTATGCTATGTTATGTTAAGTGATGTTATTCTAAATTATTACATTTCTGCTAAGTTGTGGCTTCTGGTAAACTACAACATTTCTGCTGAATTGTTATGTTTATTAGTTATTGCATTTCTGCTAAGTTATTACATTTTTGTTAACTTGATGTTGTCCTGCAAAGTTATTAAAATTTCAAACACTTTTTAAACACTGACTTTGATTTCTTCAGCTTCTTCAGCTATTTTCAACTATTTTCAGCAGACAGCTTCAGCTATACAGCATCCACACTGCATTTTCGCAGGAAATGCAAATTTTTCTAGTTATTATTATTATTCTTGGGACTTCCGTACGTTTTTCGCCGTTGAACTACTTCCACAATTTTTGTGCTATTTTCACCGTTCAAATTTTAAACTATTCTGCTATTTTTGCTCTTTTGTGCTATATCTTTTGGTATTTTTTGCTATTATACTTTTTAAAATATTAAGCTTTTTTCCTTTAATTTGTCCCATTGAAATGAATGGGAACCTTCCGCAATTCTGCTAAAACTTGCTTGTTTTTGAAACTTAACTACTTCCTCATATTTTCACTTAGAACAACCATTCAAACTTTAAAATGTTGTCAAATTATTGGGCTATTCAGCTATAAATCAGCTTTTTCAAATCTTTTACCGTTTTACTTTTATCCCACTTAAAGTTTTGAGTTTCATCTTTGTGATTTTCCACAAAATACATGGGTTGTTATTAGTGATGGGTCGTTCGCGAACGAAATGGCTCTTAGAGCCGGGTCTTTGAAGTGAACGACGCGAGCCGGCTCCTTATTGGGAGCCGTGAGGGTTTTTTTTCTTTCTCTCACCCTCTCTCTCGCCCTTTTTTCCGCTAAACTCGCACGCGCAGCCTGTACTTTGCGCTGGGCAGAGGGGGGAGGGGCGTTAGTTACACTCGCAGTAGCACAGGATCAGAGCCAGAGAGAAAGAGAGCAAGGGACAACAACGTCACATTAGAAAGGTATAGTAATCATCCACTATTTTCAGTTGCAGATGATAAAGGATTCAGAAATCATGCAGGCCCATATGACAGAGAATGTGCATCTTCTTTTTGTTTTAATATTTTAATTTATATTTAATTGTGTTGTGGTTTGCAGTGTTTTGTGTTGTTTCACGTTAAATTTGTTTAAAAGGAAAAAGCTGAAAATTTAAATAGTTAAAAGTTTAAAATGTAAATAGTTGTTCTTTGTATTATATGATTTATTTATTACATTTTATGTGGAGTGAATAAATAAAGTATATTTATGGTGGCCCTTAGAGACAAAGCACGTACAAACTCCAAAACACGTAAAAACTCCAAAACACGTAAAAACTCCAAAACGCGTAAAAACTCCAAAACGCGTAAAAACTCATACGCACTTACAAACCCCGAAGCATGTACAAACTCCAAAACACGTAAAAACTAAGAAGCACGTAAAAACTCAGAAGCACGTACAAAAGCCAACAGAAGTGCTCCAGGATGCTAGGGCGTAGTGTTGAGCTTTTGTTTCCTAGTGGCTACACAAGCCAGGAAGTATCAACAACCGGATTTGGTGTGTGGTAGTAACAGGTAAATAATTTTTTTTTTTTAATTATTTGAATAAACATGAGTGCTTGTCTATAAATACACAAACAATACACACATGCTTTCAATTGTGTAATTTAAGTGATCTGGGTAGCTCTGTTTTGGAAGTTCAGTTCATGCTAGAAATGTGTTTTGGAGTTTGTATATGCTTTAGAGTTTGTACGTGCTTTGTCTCTAGGGGCCATATATAAACATATATAAATAAAACCACTTTTTTTACATTAGTAATTCTTTTTCTGCATAATTTTATATTATTGTTAATGATTAAATAATTAAAGCAACAAAACAACCTGAAGAGCCGGTTCGGAGCCGAAAGAGCCGGCTCTTTTTAGTGAGCCGAGCCGAAAGAGCCGGATCTCTAAAAAGAGCCGGAAATCCCATCACTAGTTGTTATGGTTGCTATGCAGTTGGTTCTAAGTGAGGCACTGTAAGTTTCGCAGTCTTCTCTTCATGTCCGAACAACTTCTTGCTACTTGCTCAATTTTCACTCAACTTCCACAAATTATACATCAAAACGTAGGTATTTTTGCTGGCTTTCAGAAAATATCATTATCATTGTTGTGGACTTTATAGAATTTTGGCAAATCTCCTCAGACCAACACAAAGTCGGAAAACTCTCCATAGAAAGTCAATGGAGAGTTTGTTCAAAATCACCGCTTGATTTCTGTAATGAGAGGCATATTCGAATCGTCATATCTCCTTAACGAAGCGACGTTAAGACATGAGGCTTGTCCCGATATATCTTCAGACACTCCTGACGCTCACAAATCAAGAATTTTTTTCTTACCTATTACCATTTGGCCATGAATTACGTTTGTTTGAGGGTAGGAAATCCGTCCTTCGCTCAGATTTCTTCAGCTTTCAAACTCTGGAAATGAACCACTTTTTTCTCTCGTCATATCTTTTTGATAGATTTCCACAGAGACCTGAAAATTTCCATGCCTGTTCACCAAAGCCTGCTGTCTCTTACGGTGAAAGAATGATATCAATACTCCAAATAGATTTAGAGTTAGAAAGCGTTGTTTGAGGGCAAGTCAAGGCAGTTTTCGCTTCGCCTCTATTCAGTTATGGTGCATTACAAGTCAAATATCTTTAATAATTCATATTTTAATGATAAATTGTCAACACTTGAAGATTCCCCCATCTCTGCTGAACAAAACGGTGTAAGAATGACCGTTCTAGCCCCTACGGTTAGGAAATTATGGTCATTTGTTTGAGTTTAGTCCTCACTATGAGAAATAGACTGCAAAATTCCTGCCTCTCTGCTGTGTGTGTGTAAAAACGGCTGCACCTGTTTTGGCGGGAAAAAGCACACAGCCTCTCTGATTGGTAGATTCAAATTTAGCAGCTCCCAGGCTGCTTGACTGACCTACAAAGTTGCTTCTCTCTCCTTCTGTGTGTGTGTTTTTTGTGTGTATTTCTGCTTTTTATAGTATTTCTGCTAAATTATAGTATTTCTGCTTTTTATAGTATTTCTGCTTTTTATAGTATTTCTACTTTTTATAGGATTTCTGCTTAATATAGTATTTCTGCTTAATATAGTATTTCTGCTTTTTATAGGATTTGTGCTTAATATAGGATTTCTGCTTAATATAGTGTGTCTGCTTGATATAGGATTTCTGCTCAATTATAGTATTTCTGCTCAATTATAGTATTTCTGCTTTTTATAGTATTTCTGCTTAATATAGTATTTCTACTAAATTATAGTATTTCTGCTAAATTATAGTATTTCTGCTTTTTATAGTATTTCTGCTTAATATAGTATTTCTGCTAAATTATAGTATTTCTGCTTTTTATAGTATTTCTGCTTAATATAGTATTTCTGCTAAATTATAGTATTTCTGCTTTTTATAGGATTTCTGCTTAATATAATAAGTCTGTTTAATATAGGATTTCTGCTAAATTATACTATTTCTGCTTTTTATAGGATTTGTGCTTAATATAGGATTTCTGCTCAATTATAGTATTTCTGCTCAATTATAGTATTTCTGCTTTTTATAGTATTTCTGCTTAATATAGTATTTCTGCTAAATTATAGTATTTCTGCTTTTTATAGGATTTGTGCTTAATATAGGATTTCTGCTTAATATAATAAGTCTGCTTAATATAGGATTTCTGCTAAATTATACTATTTCTGCTTTTTATAGGATTTGTGCTTAAAATAGGATTTCTGCTTAATATAGTATGTCTGCTTAATATAGGATTTCTGCTGAATTATAGTATTTCTGCTCAATTATAGTATTTCTGCTTTTTATAGTATTTCTGCTTAATATAGTATTTCTGCTAAATTATAGTATTTCTGCTTTTTATAGTATTTCTGCTTAATATAGTATTTCTGCTAAATTATAGTATTTCTGCTTTTTATAGGATTTGTGCTTAATTTAGGATTTCTGCTTAATATAATAAGTCTGCTTAATATAGGATTTCTGCTAAAATATACTATTTCTGCTTTTTATAGGTTTTGTGCTTATTATAGTATTTGTGCTTAATATAGTATCTCTGCTTAATTATAGTATTTCTGCTAAATTATTGTATTTCTGCTTTTTATAGTATTTCTGCTTAATATAGTATTTCTGCTAAATTATAGTATTTCTGCTTTTTATAGTACTTCTGCTAAATTATAGTATTTCTGCTTAATATAGTATTTCTGCTTTTTATAGTATTTCTGCTTAATATAGTATTTCTGCTAAATTATAGTATTTCTGCTTTTTATAGTATTCGTGCTAAAACATAGTATTTCTACTAAATGTAGTATTTATGCTTAATCATACTATTTCTATATATTACTGCCACGTCCCCAAGCAGCCAATCCTCTGTGACGACTGAGACATTCAAATTTACAAATCAGGGCCTGCACGGCTTCCCAGCCAGCCAATCATATCTGAGGTGTTCCGTTTCTTCTCTCATCATATCTCCGCGACGGTTGTACAAAGAGCAATGGAAATCGCAGTCAAGGTACACCAAAGTCCGCTGATTCACCCAGTACAATAATTATACTTCTAGTCCACCTAGTTTTTGAGTTACGCAACATTTTGTAACTCCAAAAAACGCCGTTTTTCGCCTCTCACCGCGATCTAATTCTGACTGCTCATGACCCTGTTTTCCAGGCGCCTGTTCTCTTTCCCAGTGGCGCAGTTGGTAATGACAGGGGTCTGCAACCAAAAGGTCGTGGGTTCGATTCCACCTTGATCAACATGTTTTTTTCCCTACAAATTAATACACTATCACAGACCAGTAATTCATATTGTTTATTTATTAGAATTCTGCAAACTTTTATCATTTTACCAGCTTTTCTAATATGGACCTCATATTTTTGTTTACACTCCATGGCACAAATACTGTTCCCTTTAGGCTCTGTGTATGTGTGTGTGTATCAATATTTCTCCCATTTTAAAGTACTACTCCTCCATAATTGTATTTCTGTTAAATCAAAGTACTTTTACTACATCTTAGTACTTCTGCTCAATCATAGTATTTTTGCCAAATCATGGTTTTTGTGCCAAATCATAACATTTGTGTTATGTTATAGTATTACTACTAAGTGGAGGAATTTCTGTCATGTTACAGTATATGTGCTGATTACAGTATTTCTACTAAATCATATTATTTCTACTATATTATATTTTTCTTTCTAAATATAGCATTTCTGCTATATAATTGTATTTCTGCTATGTTATGATATTTGTGCTAAACCAGAGTATTTGTGCTGAAACATAGTATTTCTGCCAAATGATAGTATTTCTGCTTAATTATAGTATTTGTGCTTTTTATAGTATTTCTGCTTTTTATACGATTTGTGCTTAATATAGTATTTGTGCTTAATATAGTATTTCTGCTAAATTATAGTATTTCTGCTTTTTATAGTATTTCTGCTAAATTATAGTATTTCTGCTTTTTATAGTATTTCTGCTTTTTATAGTATTTCTGCCTTTTATAGGATTTGTGCTTAATATAGTATTTGTGCTTAATATAGTATTTCTGCTTTTTATAGTATTTCTGCTTTTTATAGTATTTGTGCTAAAACATAGTATTAATTTAAAATTACAATACTCATAGTTCATCACAGTGTCTCTGGTAAAACACAGTATTTCTGCTATGTTGTACTATTTTTCTAAATCATAGTGTTTCTGTAATGTTTAAGTATTTTCGGCTAAATATACAGTGGGGCAAAAAAGTATTTAGTCAGCCACCAATTGTGCAAGTTCCCCCACTTAAAATGATGACAGAGGTCAGTAATTTGCACCAGAGGTACACTTCAACTGTGAGAGACAGAATGTGAAAAAAAAATCCATGAATTCACATGGTAGGATTTGTAAAGAATTTATTTGTAAATCAGGGTGGACAATAAGTATTTGGTCAATAACAAAAATACAACTCAATACTTTGTAACATAACCTTTGTTAGCAATAACAGAGGTCAAACGTTTACTATAGGTCTTTACCAGGTTTGCACACACAGTAGCTGGTATTTTGGCCCATTCCTCCATGCAGATCTTCTCAAGAGCAGTGATGTTTTGGGGCTGTCGCCGAGCAACACGGACTTTCAACTCCCGCCACAGATTTTCTATGGGGTTGAGGTCTGGAGACTGGCTAGGCCACTCCAGGACTTTCAAATGCTTCTTATGGAGCCACTCCTTTGTTGCCCGGGCGGTGTGTTTTGGATTATTGTCATGTTGGAAGACCCAGCCTCGTTTCATCTTCAAAGTTCTCACTGATGGAAGGAGGTTTTGGCTCAAAATCTCACGATACTTGGCCCCATTCATTCTGTCCTTAACACGGATCAGTCGTCCTGTCCCCTTGGCAGAAAAACAGCCCCATAGCATGATGTTTCCACCCCCATGCTTCACAGTAGGTATGGTGTTCTTGGGATGCAACTCCGTATTCTTCTTCCTCCAAACACGACGAGTTGAGTTTATACCAAAAAGTTCTACTTTGGTTTCATCTGACCACATGACATTCTCCCAATCCTCTGCTGTATCATCCATGTGCTCTCTGGCAAACTTCAGACGGGCCTGGACATGCACTGGCTTCAGCAGCGGAACACGTCTGGCACTGCGGGATTTGATTCCCTGCCGTTGTAGTGTGTTACTGATGGTGACCTTTGTTACTTTGGTCCCAGCTCTCTGCAGGTCATTCACCAGGTCCCCCCGTGTGGTTCTGGGATCTTTGCTCACCGTTCTCATGATCATTTTGACCCCACGGGATGAGATCTTGCGTGGAGCCCCAGATCGAGGGAGATTATCAGTGGTCTTGTATGTCTTCCATTTTCTGATGATTGCTCCCACAGTTGATTTTTTCACACCAAGCTGCTTGCCTATTGTAGATTCACTCTTCCCAGTCTGGTGCAGGTCTACAATTCTTCTCCTGGTGTCCTTCGAAAGCTCTTTGGTCTTGGCCATGGCGGAGTTTGGAGGCTGACTGGTTGAGGCTGTGGACAGGTGTCTTTTATACAGATGATGAGGTCAAACAGGTGCCATTCATACAGGTAACGAGTGGGGGACAGAAAAGCTTCTTACAGAAGACGTTACAGGTCTGTGAGAGCCAGGGATTTTCCTTGTTTGAGGTGACCAAATACTTATTTTCCACCCTGATTTACGAATAAATTCTTTACAAATCCTACCATGTGAATTCATGGATTTTTTTTTCACATTCTGTCTCTCACAGTTGAAGTGTACCTCTGGTGCAAATTACTGACCTCTGTCATCATTTTAAGTGGGGGAACTTGCACAATCGGTGGCTGACTAAATACTTTTTTGCCCCACTGTATTCTTTCTGTTATCTTATACTATTTCTCCTAAATTCTTGTATTTTTGAGAAGTTATCATGTTTCTGGTAAGTTACAGTATTTCTGCCAAGTTCTGCTTTGCTATTGTATTTCTGCCAAGTATTATGTTTCCTCTAAGATATTGCAGTTCTGCCAAGTTATTACATTTTAGCAAAGTTCCTTTTACAATTTCTGCAACTTTTCAGCTTTTTCAGCTAGTTTTTGCAGACAGCTTCAGCTTTAAAGCATCCACACTGCATTTTCGCAGGAAATGCAAATTTTTCTAGTTGTGTGGATGCTTTAAGGCATCCACACTATTGTTTTCCTGTTTCTCTTTAATCTTTATTATTATTCTTCCGTTTCCGTACGTTTTTCGCCGTTGAACTACTTCCACAATTTTTGTGCTATTTTCACCATTCAAATTTTAAACTATTCTGCTGTTTCTGCTAATGTGTGCTATATCTTTTGGTATTTTTCACTATTATACTTTTTAAAATATTAAGCTTTTTTCCTTTAATTTGTCCCATTGAAATGAATGGGAAACTTCCGCAATTCTGCTAAAATTTGCTTGTTTTTCAAACTTAACTACTTCCTCATATTTTCACTTAGAACAACCATTCAAACTTTAAAATGTTCTCAAATTATTGGGCTATTCAGGTATAAATCAGCCTTTTCAAATCTTTTACCGTTTTATTTTTATCCCTCTTAAAGTTTTGAGTTGCAAAATTGTGATTTTTCACAAAATACATGCGTTGTTATGGTTGCTATGCACTTGGTTCTAAGTGAGACACTGTAGGTTTCGCAGTCTTCTCTTCATGTCCGAACAACTTCTTGCTACTTGCTCAATTTTCACTCAACTTCCACAAATTATACATCAAAACGTAGGTATTTTTGCTGGCTTTCAGAAAATGTCATTGTCATTGTTGTGGGATTTATAGAATTTTGGCAAATCTCCTCAGACCAACACAAAGTCTCAAAACTCTCCATAGAAAGTCAATGGAGAGTTTCTTCAAAATCACCGCTTGATTTCTGTAATGAGAGGCATTTTCAAATCGTCATATCTCCCCAACGAAGCGAAGTTAAAACATGAGGCTTGTCCCAGTATATCTTCAGACATTCCTGATGCTCACAATTCAAGAATTTCTTTCTCACCTATTACCATTCTGAGATGAGTTAGACTTGTTTGAGGGTAGGAAATTTGTCCTTCGCTCAGATTTCTTCAGCTTTCAAACTCTGGAAATGAACCACTTTTTTCTCTCGTCATATCTTTTTGATGGATTTCCACAGAGACCTGAAAATTTCCATGACTGTTCACCAAAGCCTGCTGTCTCTTACGGTGAAAGAATGATATTGATACTCCAAATAGATTTAGAGTTAGAAAGCGTTGTTTGAGGGCAAGTAAAGGCAGTTTTCGCTTCGCCTCTACTCAGTTATGGTGCATTACAAGTCAAATATCTTTAATAATTTATATTTTAATGATAAATTGTCAACACTTGAAGATTCCCCCATCTCTTCTGAACAAAACGGTGTAAGAATGACCGTTCTAGCCCCTACGGTTAGGAAATTATGGCCATTTGTTTGGAGGGTAGTCCTCACTATGAGAAATAGACTGCAAAAATCATGTCTCTCTGCTGTGTGTGTAAAAACGGCTGCACCTCTTTTGGCGGGAAAAAGTACACAGCCTCTCTGATTGGTGGATTCAAATTTAGCAGCTCCCAGGCTGCTTGACTGACCTAAAAACTTGCTTCTCTCTGTTTCTGTGTGTGTCTGTGTGTGTTATAGTATTTCTGAATTATAGTATTTCTGCTTTTTATAGTATTTCTGCTAAATTATAGTACTTCTGATTAATTATAGTTTTTCTACCAAATCATAATACAGTATTTCTGCTTTTTATACTATTTGTACTTAATATAGTATTTCTGCTTTTTATACTATTTCTGCTTAATATAGTATTTCTGCTTTTTATAGTATTTCTGCTTAATATAGCATTTCTGCTAAATTATAGTATTTCTGCTAAATTATAGTATTTCTGCTTTTTATAGTATTTCTGGTAAATTATAGTATTTCTGCTAAATTATAGTATTTCTGCTTTTTATAGGATTTCTGCTAAATTATAGTATTTCTACTTTTTATAGTATTTCTGCTAAATTATAGTATTTCTGCTTTTTATAGTATTTGAGCTTAATATAGTATTTCTGCTTTTAATAGGATTTGTGCTTAATATAGTATTTCTACTTTTTATAGGATTTGTGCTTAATATAGTATTTCTGCTTTTTATAGGATTTGTGCTTAATATAGTATTTCTGCAAAATATAGTATTTCTGATTAATTATAGTTTTTCTCCCAAATCATAGTACAGTATTTCTGCTTTTTATAGTATTTCTGCTTTTTATATGATTTGTGCTTAATATAGTATTTTTGCTTAATATAGTATTTCTGCTAAATTATAGTATTTCTGCTTTTTATTTTATTTGTACTTAATATAGTATTTCTGCTTTTTATAGTATTTCTGCTAAATTATAGTACTTCTGATTAATTATAGTTTTTCTACCAAATCATAATACAGTATTTCTGCTTTTTATACTATTTGTACTTAATATAGTATTTCTGCTTTTTATACTATTTCTGCTTAATATAGTATTTCTGCTTTTTATAGTATTTCTGCTTAATATAGCATTTCTGCTAAATTATAGTATTTCTGCTAAATTATAGTATTTCTGCTTTTTATAGTATTTCTGCTTTTTATAGTATTTGTGCTAAATTATAGTAGTTCTGCTAAATTATAGTATTTCTGCTTTTTATAGTATTTCTGCTTTTTATAGTATTTCTGCTTTTTATAGTATTTGTGCTTAATATAGTATTTCTGCTAAATTATAGTATTTCTGCTTTTTATAGTATTTCTGCTAAATTATAGTATTTCTGCTTTTTATAGTATTTCTGCTTTTTATAGTATTTCTGCTTTTTATAGTATTTGTGCTTAATATAGTATTTCTGCTAAATTATAGTATTTCTGCTTTTTATAGTATTTCTGCTTTTTATAGTATTTGTGCTAAAACATAGTATTTCTACTAAATGTAGTATTTATGCTTAATCATACTATTTCTACTATCTTATATTTTTCTTTCTAAACATAGCATTTCTGCTATATAATTGTATTTCTGCTATGTTATAATATTTGTGCTAAACCAGAGTATTTGTGCTGAAACATAGTATTACTGCCAAATGATAGTATTTCTGTCAAATTATAGTATTTGTGCTAAAATATAGTATTAATTTAAACACATAAAATAAAAGAATAAATAAAAGAAACAAATGTGCAATGAACATGTCAGGAGTCGCTGTTAAAAAGTCTCATGGCAGTGGGGTTAAGGGACTTCCTGAACCTCTTGAGTCCTGCAGTGGAGTGAGATGAGCCTCTGCAGCTCCTACTGTGAGGATGCTTAGGCGATCACCAACACCAGCTCCTTGGTGTTGGTGTTCAGAAGAAGACTGTTCTTATTACTGCAGTCAGTTAAATAAATCTATCATCATAAAGTACATTTTAACATAATGACCTTGTGTTTATTTATGTCTTTTAACCATTATTTCAAATTCAAAGAATCCTGTTTGAAACATATTAAACTTATAGAATTAAATTTCACACTTCCTCACTTCACATCTCCTTGCTAAACACTGGAGAATCATGCAAAGACTTTGATGTAACAGATTGACCTCTAACAGCAACCATGGGCATCAGTGATGAGAAAACCTGTGTTGAGACAGCATTGGTGAGTGTGCTTTCTTACCAGCAGCCCAAATTAGCCACAACATCTGTAAACATTTCTCAAGATCCTCCTCTTTACCTGCCACTGCTACTCTACACTGTGAGTACAGGCTGGACCCCACAGAGTGTGTGCATGTCTGCAGTGAGGATGAACTCTTCCACCTTGAAAGCACAGACGACATGGCAAATAAGATTGAGACAGCAACAGGAGAACAGGCAGCTGACCAGGAGTGGCATCAGCTCCACAGGCCAAGATTACATCTTCATGTTTAAGAGGTTTGTTATATGAGGGGTGAAACTGTGCAGAGAGAATCCTCAAAGGAACGAGACAGACTGCAGACGTGAGCACATGGACAGACATGGAGTTTAACGCAGCTGGAGAAAACTGCAAATTGAAAAACTTTAACTATAGGCCTCATGGCCTCGTTGTCCACCGTGACACTCCCTGGCTTGGTTCCTCACCAGATGGGTTGATCTTTGATCCATCTGCACAGCCACCGTTTGGACTGCTTGAGATAAAGTGTCTTTATGTGAGGAATTATGTTCACTTCAGATACCTTCAACTAAGAATGGCACCTTGTCTCTCTGTAAAAGTCACTTGTAACGACTATGTTGACACAAAGTTAACAGCAGCATCAGAGAGAGCAGGGACTGGTGTTACTTTCATGTTCACACACTGATGCACTTCTCTCTTAAAAATAATTTGATTTCTATTGTGTGGTCTTAAAAGAGTACAGGTGATTTAAAGATGCCAAGTTAAATGTTCAGTATGTTGGTCACACCACACACATGCACTCTACAGTTTCTTCTTCTCATCTAATGCAATCTTAATGGTAAATCAACAGGGTGCTTGGTTGCATAATTAGCTGTGCATATGTTGAAATAAATGTAGGTTCTTTATTCTTGGCAGGAAAAACATATATCCAAGTGTAAATCAGTGCAATTCATAAATGTGATTATGTAAACATTACTAAAATAGCCAAAGAATAGTTCCAATATTTACATTTGAGGGGCTACAATCACTAAAATCTGAATTTTATTAAAACCATTTTTTACATTTACTTGTTAAAAATTGTTGTTTGTTATCAATAATTAGAGCTCTAATCATTTACATCATATATAATCTACCTGAACCAATATAAAACTATTTACTATAAAAATAGTGCAGTTACAAGCACTGGTCTGAGCAGTGCAGCTTTTTAAAACATTTTGTTGTATTCAATCAGTGGAATGAATACAAGACTACAGCTGCTGCAGAGGTCTCGTAGCTTTAGTATATGAGGTGCCCTATCTACCAGATGAGCAATCTAAATGCCAAGTGAACTGTGCAACTTCACTGACAGTGACATCTTTAGCCAAAGTTTTAACCAGGGGTTTGTTCTGATAATACTTAGGAAGCAGACGTGTGCACTGCCAGCACCGTTCAGAGGGATAATGGTGTCAAATATTTTGATCGCCTTGATGCTTCTAATTGCTCTCTCCACATGTATCATTAGACGTGAAATCTTCTAAGTGAATAGTGTGTGGTAATAAATCTTATCATTCGATTCAGGGTAGTGTGGGATTTGTACTGATGAAAACATTTTATCCCGGTATTCAGACATGGGTGTCAGAACACTGAAAATACACTTGGAATCATGGTTCCAATCATCTCAGGAGAAATGCATTGAGTAAGGTGCACCAATTTCATGATGATTTTTTTTTTTAAGAAAATAAATGTGTTGACATGGTTTTTCTGCCAATTTTTAGTAATGTAGTATTTATGCTTAATCATACTATTTCTATATATTACTGCCAGGTCCCCAGGCAGCCAATCCTCTGTGAGGCGTGAGACATTCAAATTTACAAATCAGAGCCTGCACGGCTTCCCAGCCAGCCAATCATATCTGAGGTGTGCCGTTTCTTCTCTTGTCATATCTCCGCGACGGTTGTACAAAGAGCAATGACAATCGCAGTCAAAGTACACCAAAGTCCGCTGATTCACCCAGTACAAGAATTATAATTCTAGTCCACCTAGTTTTTGAGTTACACGATGTTTTGTAACTCCAAAAAACTGCGTTTTTTGCCTCTCACCGCGATCTAATTCTGACTGCTCATCACCCTGTTTTTCCAGGCGTTTGCTCTCTTTCCCAGTGGCGCAGTTGGTAGTGACATGGGTCTGCAAGCCAAAGGTCATTGTTTTTTTCCCTACAAATTAATACACTATCACAGACCAGTAATTCATATTCATCATTTATTACAATTCTGCAAACTTTTATGATTTTACCAGCTTTTCTAATATGGACCTCAGATTCTTGTTAACACTCCATGGCACATACTGTTCCCTTTAGGCTCTGTGTATGTGTGTGTGTATCAATATTTCTCCTATTTTAAAGTGTTACTCCTCCATAATTGTATTTCTGTTAAATCAAAGTACTTTTACTACATCTTAGTATTTCTGCTCAATCATAGTATTTCTACTAAATCATAGTATTTTTGCAAAATCATGGTTTTTGTGCCAAATCATAACATTTGTGTTATGTTATAGTATTACTACTAAGTGGAGGAATTTCTGTCATGTTACAGTATATGTGCTGATTACAGTATTTTTGCTAAATCATATTATTTCTACTATATCATATTTTTCTTTCTAAATATAGCATTTCTGCTATATAATTGTATTTCTGCTATCTTAGAATATTTGTGCTAAACCAGAGTATTTGTGCTGAAACCTAGTATTTCTGCCAAATGATAGTATTTCTGTCAAATTATAGTATCTGTGCTAAAACAAAGTATTAATTTAAAATGACAATATTCATAGTTCATCACAGTGTCTCTGGTAAATCACAGTATTTCTGCTATGTTGTACTACTTTTCTAAAACATAGTGTTTCTGTAATGTTTAAGTATTTTTGGCTAAATATATTCTTTCTGTTATCTTATACTATTTCTCCTAAATTCTTGTATATTTGAGAAGTTATCATGTTTCTGGTAAGTTACAATATTTCTGCCAAGTATTATGTTTCCTCTAAGATATTGCAGTTCTGCTAAGTTATTACTTTTTAGCAAAGTTCCTTTGCTTCTGCAAAGTTTTTACAATTTCTGCAACTTTTCAGCTTTTTCAGCTAGTTTTTGCAGACAGCTTCAGCTTTAAAGCATCCACACTGCATTTTCGCAGGAAATGCAAATTTTTCTAGTTGTGTGGATGCTTTAAGGCATCCACACTATTGAGTTCCTGTTTCTCTTTATTCTTTATTATTATTGTGTGGATGCTTTAAGGCATCCACACTATTGTTTTCCTGTTTCTCTTTATTCTTTATACTTTATTATTATTCTAGTTGCCACTTTTTGTACGTTTTTTGGCACTTAACTACTTCCACAATTTTCAGCCGATTTTCACCGTTCAAAATTTAAACTATTCTGCTATTTCTGCTAATGTGTGCTATATCTTTTGGTATTTTTCACTATTATACTTTTTAAAATATTAAGCTTTTTTCCTTTAATTTGTCCCATTGAAATGAATGGGAAACTTCCGCAATTCTGCTAAAATTTGCTTGTTTTTGAAACTTAACTACTTCCTTATATTTTCACTTAGAACAACCATTCAAACTTTAAAATGTTCTCAAATTATTGGGCTATTCAGGTATAAATCAGCTTTTTCAAATCTTTTACCGTTTTATTTTTATCCCTTTTAAAGTTTTGAGTTGCAAAATTGTGATTTTTCACAAAATACATGGGTTGTTATGGTTGCTATGCAGTCGGTTCTAAGTGAGCCACTTTAAGTTTCGCAGTCTTCTCTTCATGTCCGAACAACTTCTTGCTACTTGCTCAATTTTCACTCAACTTCCACAAATTATACATCAAAACGTAGGTATTTTTGCTGGCTTTCAGAAAATGTCACTGTCATTGTTGTGGGATTTATAGAATTCTGGCAAATCTCCTCAGACCAACACAAAGTCTCTAAACTCTCCATAGAAAGTCAATGGAGAGTTTGTTCAAAATCACCGCTTGATTTCTGTAATGAGAAGCATATTCGAATCGTCATATCTCCTTAACGGAGCGAAGTTAAGACATGAGGCTTGTCCCGATATATCTTCAGACACTCCTGATGCTCACAATTCAAGAATTATTTTCTCACCTATTACCATTTGGCCATGAATTACGTTTGTTTGAGGGTAGGAAATTCGTCCTTCGTTAAGATTTCTTTAGCTTTCAAACTCTGGAAATGAACCACTTTTTTCTCTCGTCATATCTTTTTAATGGATTTCCACAAAGACCTGAAAATTTCCATGACTGTTCACCAAAGCCTGCTGTCTCTTACGGTGAAAGAATGATATCGATACTCCAAATAGATTTAGAGTTAGAAAGCGTTGTTTGATGGCAAGTCAAGGCAGTTTTTGCTTGACTCTACTCAGTTATGGTGCATTACAAGTCAAATATCTTTAATAATTCATATTTTAATGATAAATTGTCAACACTTGAAGATTCCCCCATCTCTTCTGAAAAAAAACGGTGTAAGAATGACCGTTCTAGCCCCTACGGTTAGGAAATTATGGCCATTTGTTTGGAGGGTAGTCCTCACTATGAGAAATAGACTGCAAAAATCCTGTCTCTCTGCTGTGTGTGTAAAAACGGCTGCAGCTGTTTTGGCGGGAAAAAGTACACAGCTTCTCTGATTGGTGGATTCAAATTCAGCAGCTCCCAGGCTGCTTGACTGACCTACAAAGTTGCTTCTCTCTCCCTCTGTGTGTGTGTGTGTGTGTGTGTGTGTGTGTGTATTTCTGCTTTTTATATTATTTCTGCTTAATATAGTACTTCTGCTAAATCATAGTATTTCTGCTTTTTATAATATTTCTGCTAAATTATACTATTTCTGCTTAATATAGTATTTCTGCTAAATTATAGTATTTCTGCTTTTTATAGGATTTGTGCATAATATAGGATTTGTGCTTAATATAGTATGTCTGCTTAATATAGGATTTCTGCTAAATTATAGTATTTCTGCTTAATATAGTATTTCTGCTTAATAATAGTATTTCTGCTTTTTATGATATTTCTGCTAAATTATAGTATTTCTGCTTTTTATAGTATTTCTGCTAAATTATAGTATTTCTGCTTTTTATAGTATTTCTGCTAAATTATAGTATTTCTGCTTTTTATAGTATTTCTGCTAAATTATAGTATTTCTGCTAAATTATAGTATTTCTGCTTTTTATATTATTTGTGCTTAATATAGTATTTCAGCTAAATTATAGGATTTCTGCTAAATTATAGTATTTCTGCTTAATATAGTATTTCTGCTTAATAATAGTATTTCTGCTTTTTATGTTATTTCTGCTAAATTATAGTATTTCTGCTTTTTATAGTATTTCTGCTAAATTATAGTATTTCTGCTTTTTATAGTATTTCTGCTTTTTATAGTATTTCTGCTAAATTATAGTATTTGTGCTTATTATAGTATTTCTGCTAAATTATACTATTTCTGCTTTTTATACTATTTCTGCTTATTATAGTATTTCTGCTTTTTATAGTATTTCTGCTTAATATAGTATTTCTGCTAAATTATAGTATTTCTGCTTTTTATAGTATTTCTGCTTAATATAGTATTTCTGCTAAATTATAGTATTTCTGCTTTTTATAGTATTTGTGCTTAATATAGTATTTCTGCCTTTTATACTATTTCTGCTAAATTATAGTATTTCTGCTTCTTATAGTATTTCTGCTCTTTATAGTATTTCTGCTTTTTATAGTATTTGTGCTAAAACATAGTATTTCTACTAAATGTAGTATTTATGCTTAATCATACTATTTCTATATATTACTGCGAGGTCCCCAGGCAGCCAATCCTCTGTGACGACTGAGACATTCAAATTCACAAATAAGAGCCTGCACGGCTTCCCAGCCAGCCAATCATATCTGAGGGCTCAGGCATTCAAATTTGCATATTGGGGTCTTCATGGCTTGTACGCCAGCCAATCATATCTGAGGTCTTCCGTTTCTTCTCTCGTCATATCTCAGCCACGGTTGTACAAAGAGCAATGAAAATCGCAGTCAAAGTACACCAAAGTCCGCTGATTCATCCAGTACAAGATTTATGCTTCTAGTCCATCTAGTTTTTGAGTTACACGACGTTTTGTAACTCAAAAAACTGCGTTTTTCGCCTCTCACCGCGATCTAATTCTGACTGCTCATCACCCTGTTTTCCAAACGTCTGTTCTCTTTCCCAGTGGCGCAGTTGGTAGTGACATGGGTCTTCAAGCCAAAGATCGTTGGTTCGATTCCACCTTGGTCAACATGTTTTTTTCTCCTACAAATTAATATTCTATCACAGACCAGTAATTCATATTCATCATTTATTACGATTCTGCAAACTTTTATCATTTTACCAGCTTTTCTAATATGGACCTCACATTCTTGTTAACACTCCATGGCACAAATACTGTTCCCTTTAGGCTCTGTGTATGTGTGTGTGTATCAATATTTCTCCCATTTTAAAGTATTACTCCTCCATAATTGTATTTCTGTTAAATCAAAGTACTTTTACTACACCTTAGTACTTCTGCTCAATCATAGTATTTCTGCTAAATCATAGTATTTTTGCCAAATCCTGGTTTTTGTGCCAAATCATAACATTTGTGTTATGTTATAGTATTACTAATAAGTGGAGGAATTTCTGTCATGTTACAGTATATGTGCTGATTACAGTATTTCTGCTAAATCATAGTATTTCTACTATATTATATTTTTCTTTCTAAATATACCATTTCTGCTATATAATTGTATTTCTGCTATGTTCTAATATTTGTGCTAAACCAGAGTATTTGTGCTGAAACATAGTATTTCTGCCAAATGATAGTATTTCTGTCAAATTATAGTATTTGTGCTAAAACATAGTATTAATTTAAAATTACAATATTCATAGTTCATCACAGTGTCTCTGGTAAATCACAGTATTTCTGCTATGTTGTACTATTTTTCTAAATCATAGTGTTTCTGTAATCTTTAAGTATTTTTGGCTAAATATATTCTTTCTGTTATCTTATACTATTTCTCCTAAATTCTTGTATATTTGAGAAGTTATCATGTTTCTGGTAAGTTACAATATTTCTGCTATGCTATTGTATTTCTGCCAAGTATTATGTTTCCTCTAAGATATTGCAGTTCTGCTAAGTTATTACTTTTTAGAAAAGTTCCTTTGCTTCTGCAAAGTTTTTACAATTTCACTTTTCAGCTTTTTCAGCTACTTTTTGCAGACAGCTTCAGCTTTAAAGCATCCACACTGCATTTTCGCAGGAAATGCAAATTTTTCTACACCAAGGCCAGTATTTCCTGTGAGGCAAGCTTTGCCACAATCATTGCCTGTGCTGCTGACTTAGGGTTAGGGTTAGGGTTAGGGTTTAGGGTTTATGGGTTAGGGTTAGGGTTAGGGATGAATTGGACAAAAATCATCCAAAACAAACTTTTTATTAGTGTCGACTGTTTGAGTGGTGAGCAGTGAGTCTTTCCTCCGTAGGACAGCTGCATAGAGTTGTAACTATACGCAGGAGGAAGCTGCCATCTTTGCCACACCACAGCCTGTTGTGCTTCTGGCTGAAGCCTTAGGGTTAGGGTTAGGTTTAGGGTTTAGGTTTATGGATAGGCTTAGGGTTAGGGTTATGGATAGGGTTAGGGTTAGGGTTATGGATAGGGTTAGGGTTTATGGTTTAGGGTTAGGGTTAGGGATGAATTGGACAAAAATCATCCAAAACAAACTTTTTATTAGTGTCGAGGGTTAGGGTTAGGGTTAGGGATGAATTGGACAAGGGTTAGGGTTAGGGTTATGGATAGGGTTAGGGTTAGGGTTAGGGTTATGGATAGGGTTATGGATAGGGTTAGGGTTAGGGTTTATGGTTTAGGGTTAGGGTTAGGGATGAATTGGACAAAAATCATCCAAAACAAACTTTTTATTAGTGTCGAGGGTTAGGGTTAGGGTTAGGGATGAATTGGACAAGGGTTAGGGTTAGGGTTATCGATAGGGTTATAGATAGGGTTAGGGTTAGGGTTATGGATAGGGTTAGGGTTTATGGTTTAGGGTTAGGGTTAGGGATGAATTGGACAAAAATCATCCAAAACAAACTTTTTATTAGTGTCGAGGGTTAGGGTTAGGGTTAGGGTTAGGGATGAATTGGACAAGGGTTAGGGTTAGGGTTATGGATAGGGTTAGGGTTAGGGTTAGGGTTATGGATAGGGTTAGGGTTAGGGTTAGGGTTATGGATAGGGTTAGGGTTTAAGGTTTATGGTTAGGGTTAGGGATGAAATGGACAAAAATAATCCAAAACAAAACTTTTTATTAGTGTCGAGGGTTAGGGTTAGGGTTAGGGATGAATTGGACAAGGGTTAGGGTTAGGGTTATGGATAGGGTTAGGGTTAGGGTTATGGATAGGGTTAGGGTTAGGGTTATGGATAGGGTTAGGGTTTATGGTTTAGGGTTAGGGTTAGGGATGAATTGGACAAAAATCATCCAAAACAAACTTTTTATTAGTGTCGAGGGTTAGGGTTAGGGTTAGGGTTAGGGATGAATTGGACAAGGGTTAGGGTTAGGGTTAGGGATGAATTGGACAAGGGTTAGGGTTAGGGTTATGGATAGGGTTAGGGTTAGGGTTATGGATAGGGTTAGGGTTAGGGTTATGGATAGGGTTATGGATAGGGTTAGGGTTAGGGTTAGGGTTATGGATAGGGTTAGGGTTTATGGTTTAGGGTTAGGGTTAGGGATGAATTGGACAAAAATCATCCAAAACAAACTTTTTATTAGTGTCGAGGGTTAGGGTTAGGGTTAGGGTTAGGGATGAATTGGACAAGGGTTAGGGTTAGGGTTATGGATAGGGTTAGGGTTAGGGTTAGGGTTATGGATAGGGTTAGGGTTATGGTTAGGGTTAGGGTTATGGATAGGGTTAGGGTTTATGGTTTAGGGTTAGGGATGAATTAGGGTTAGGGTTAGGGTTAGGGATAGGGTTATGGATAGGGTTAGGGTTAGGGTTATGGATAGGGTTAGGGTTAGGGTTATGGATAGGGTTAGAGTTAGGGTTATGGATAGGGTTAGGGTTTATGGTTTATGGTTAGGGTTAGGGATGAATTGGACAAAAATCATCCAAAACAAACTTTTTATTAGTGTCGACTGTTTGAGTGGTGAGCAGTGAGTCTTTCCTCCGTAGGACAGTTGCATAGAGTTGTAACTATACGCAGGAGGAAGCTGCCATCTTTGCCACACCACAGCCTGTTGTTCTTCTGGCTGAAACCTTAGGGTTAGGGTTAGGTTTAGGGTTTAGGGTTATGGATAGGGTTAGGGTTAGGGTTATGGATAGGGTTAGGGTTAGGGTTAGGGTTATGGATAGGGTTACGGATAGTGTTAGGGTTAGGGTTAGGGTTATGGATAGGGTTAGGGTTTATGGTTTAGGGTTAGGGTTAGGGATGAATTGGACAAAAATCATCCAAAACAAACTTTTTATTAGTGTCGAGGGTTAGGGTTAGGGTTAGGGTTAGGGATGAATTGGACAAGGGTTAGGGTTAGGGTTATGGATAGGGTTAGGGTTAGGGTTAGGGTTATGGATAGGGTTAGGGTTAGGGTTAGGGTTATGGATAGGGTTAGGGTTTATGGTTTATGGTTAGGGTTAGGGATGAAATGGACAAAAATCATCAAAAACAAACTTTTTATTAGTGTCGAGGGTTAGGGTTAGGGTTAGGGTTAGGGTTAGGGATGAATTGGACAAGGGTTAGGGTTAGGGTTATGGATAGGGTTAGGGTTAGGGTTATGGATAGGGTTAGGGTTAGGGTTATGGATAGGGTTAGGGTTAGGGTTATGGATAGGGTTAGGGTTTATGGTTTAGGGTTAGGGTTAGGGATGAATTGGACAAAAATCATCCAAAACAAACTTTTTATTAGTGTCGAGGGTTAGGGTTAGGGTTAGGGATGAATTGGACAAGGGTTAGGGTTAGGGATGAATTGGACAAGGGTTAGGGTCAGGGTTATGGATAGGGTTAGGGTTAGGGTTATGGATAGGGTTAGGGTTAGGGTTATGGATAGGGTTAGGGTTAGGGTTAGGGTTATGGATAGGGTTAGGGTTTATGGTTTAGGGTTAGGGTTAGGGATGAATTGGACAAAAATCATCCAAAACAAACTTTTTATTAGTGTCGAGGGTTAGGGTTAGGGTTAGGGTTAGGGATGAATTGGACAAGGGTTAGGGTTAGGGTTATGGATAGGGTTAGGGTTAGGGTTAGGGTTATGGATAGGGTTAGGGTTATGGTTAGGGTTAGGGTTAGGGTTTATGGTTTAGGGTTAGGGATGAATTAGGGTTAGGGTTAGGGTTAGGGATAGGGTTATGGATAGGGTTAGGGTTAGGGTTATGGATAGGGTTAGGGTTAGGGTTAGGGTTATGGATAGGGTTAAAGTTAGGGTTATGGATAGGGTTAGGGTTTATGGTTTAGGGTTAGGGTTAGGGATGAATTGGACAAAAATCATCCAAAACAAACTTTTTATTAGTGTCGACTGTTTGAGTGGTGAGCAGTGAGTCTTTCCTCCGTAGGACAGTTGCATAGAGTTGTAACTATACGGAGGAGGAAGCTGCCATCTTTGCCACACCACAGCCTGTTGTTCTTCTGGCTGAAGCCTTAGGGTTAGGGTTAGGGTTAGGGTTTAGGGTTATGGATAGGCTTAGGGTTAGGGTTATGGATAGGGTTAGGGTTAGGGTTAGGGTTATGGATAGGGTTAGGGTTAGGGTTATGGATAGGGTTAGGGTTTATGGTTTAGGGTTAGGGTTAGGGATGAATTGGACAAAAATCATCCAAAACAAACTTTTTATTAGTGTCGAGGGTTAGGGTTAGGGTTAGGGTTAGGGATGAATTGGACAAGGGTTAGGGTTAGGGTTAGGGTTATGGATAGGGTTAGGGTTAGGGTTAGGGTTAGGGTTATGGATAGGGTTAGGGTTAGGGTTATGGATAGGGTTATGTATAGGGTTAGGGTTAGGGTTAGGGTTATGGCTAGGGTTAGGGTTTATGGTTTAGGGTTAGGGTTAGGGATGAATTGGACAAAAATCATCCAAAACAAACTTTTTATTAGTGTCGAGGGTTAGGGTTAGGGTTATGGATAGGGTTAGGGTTAGGGTTAGGGTTAAGGTTATGGATAGGGTTAGGGTTATGGTTAGGGTTAGGGTTAGGGTTAGAGTTATGGATAGGGTTAGGG